>NC_047672.1:34087019-34398680 GCF_011762505.2 Arvicanthis niloticus | reverse complement strand
TGTCCCTTTTTGTATATCTTCTCTGTGACTAGTTTGTTTTTACTTCCCATAAAGCCTTCACACTACCTCCATGTTGTAGCATGTCAGGAGTTTTCTTCCTCTGAGCCTGAGTGGTAGAGCATGTACCACATTTAGTTCATCAGTTCACCCATCGATGCACAGTTCTCTGTCTCACCTTTTGGCTACTGTGACTAATTTTTCTGCAAATGTGAGCATTTGCAGATTTTTTTGTTAAGACCCTACTTTTCACTTTTTAAATTGTATACCCAGAAGTGAATTGACGGATTGGAGAGTGAGACTAGATTTTTAAGGAACCTAAGCAGTACGTTTTGCTTCCTGTATCTGATAATTTAGAGATAAGAACTGAGGGGCCAGAGGCTTGGAAGGTTCATTTGTCTATATAAAGAAATGCCTAGAGTTGACTATGTAGCTCAATGGTAGAGTAGTACTTACCTAGCATTCTTATTGCCCTGAGTTTGGTCTCCAGAAAAGTCAATTAATTTGAAATGCTTACTTAGCTACAGAAGTAAGAATAAGATACAGAGTGATCTATTAATACAAAGCAATCTATTATCAGACTGTATTTTGTTCCAAACAATTCTTAAAGAATGATCATATCTCTCTACAATTCTCTAAGGTCATGACACAGCTCTGTGGGGCCAATTCCCCATGTTCATATTGGCCTTTAGTTAACTTCCTTGAACACATTAACCCTAGGCGTAATGGCTTCTTTGCACCAGCTGATGAGCATGCTGGAGAAAAGGGAATGAGTGTTCTGTACTATGGTGATATGGGGAACCTTTTCTACACTGGCTCAGCTCACCATTCCTCCCTCCCACAGCAGTGGGATGCTAGTGACATTGTTGGCTGAGTGAATACTTTATTTATTTATTGCCTAGGCTTTTCAAGTTTTCTTCATAGTGAGTGGAGGACACATTACACATCTTCATAGGCTGGCTTTATTAACAGATGTAACATAACAGGCTTACCTGTGCACATTTCTTACTCATCATCATTGTCTTCCTCCCCCTCCTCTCCCTCCTCATCCCTCTCCTCCCCCTTCTCCTCCACTTCCAGTAATTCTTATAAGCTATTAAGTGCATCTGCTTTCATCATATTCCCCCTAATTATCCTCTTTCAGTTTTAGCACTGATGTCTGTTTTAAAGACTGGGTGACATTGTATGCATTCTCCACAAAGGCAAAGGCATAAGTATCTCCAAGTTCTTGTGCTGCTTCTGTGGCTGGAACTGCTCCAGGGAGACTTCTAGACATTGTGATTTAATTTCTCCTGACTGCTGGTGACCTTGGGAATTTTGGACATAGATAATTTTGATTGGCACTGTATAGAAGAGAAAAAAGACCCACCCCAAGTTCTGTCCCTGAGGAAAGCAGTGAGAAGCTATAGTTTTGATGAGGAATAAGCTGGAATTTGCAAAGGGGTACAGGGGACAGTTTGGGACCTTCTAATTTTTAGAGACAAGCAGTTTGGTTAAGTTATGGGTTGGAGTTAGGACAGTGACATAATAATGAGATAATGGAATATTGGGAGAAATACCAATTATACTCCTTAATCATATTTATGGGATTATAAAGACTAAAAGAAACAGAAGTTTGGGGTTAGAGAGATGGCTCAGCAGTTAACAACACTGGCTGCTCTTCCAGAGGACCTGGGTTAATTCTCAAGCACCCACCTACGTGTCAACTCACAACTTTTGTAATCACCGATCTTGGGGAATATGACACCCTCATACAAACATGCATGAATGCAGGCAAAACACTAGGGCATATAAAATAAAAAATAAATCCTTTAAAGGAAAAGAGTCAAGTTTAATGAATATGCTGGCATCTGTAAGGATATTTTGAACCAATGGTGATCTATTTTTCTAACATCCTCAAGTTTAATTAAAATAATTTAAAATTTCAATACCATGTTTTCCCATTGGTTTTTATGTGTTTTTATTTGCTTCCATGGTTAGTGGTACAGTGTATCTTTAGGTCATTTTAATTTCATATTTGTTGCCAGGTTGCTATCACTGCTTCAGAAATCTTTGTCGATTTCAAACATCCCCTTACATAAATGTGACACTATGTATTTTTGAATCATGAGTTTGTGTATGCTTCTAATTAAATATTTATCAAGCTGAACATTTATCAGCCAGCAATGATGTCCACGTAAATGAATGCTTAATGTCAGGTAGGGACTCATTGCATCTCAAAGCAGAGAAAGTCATCTGCCCATGTAAGTTGGATATGTATGTGCTTGGGGTGGAATACAGGTGTTGAAGACTCGTCTGTTAGAAAAGCATCAAGTAAGGAAGCTATTTGCCTCTGGCCTTTAAAGGTTTGTAAGCACTATAGGTTACCAGTCCATTGATGAAAATGAATTGGGCTCAAAAATAGATGTGTGCGCAGGAGGGTGGGATGTAGATGGAGTGCAGCATAAATACAAGAGGATAAACAACCAGCCTTAGCGCCTAATTACAGTGATGAGGAAGGGGGTGTTCCAGAATACAGCTAAGCTGGGTTGCACTGGTAGCCCAGGAGCACTGGGTTATGTCTTTCAATATGTTGAAGTGTAGATGAAGCAATAGACTCTATAAATTTTTATGAATGCTTGTTATTAAGAGACATAAATATATAAAGATGGCTGAAGGAAATAAAATAAGTTTCAGCTTTAATAATTAAAATTTAAAAGAAACAAATAGGTCATATCTAAAGATAGCTCATTTTTTAAATAGTATCTGCAATCAACAGATATGTTTATCATTAACTTAAACAGCAATTTTTTGACATGATTTAACAAGGTTGGTTACCATCTTTCTTAGAATAAATTTTGGACCTTAATGTAAAGAAAGTAAAGAAGACTAGAATTGTGTTGGCAAATCATGAGTTAATTTTAAAAACCCAGCTGTGGGATTAGAAAACTTCATTGAAAATTACCTTCATGAAACTACTGAGCCGGAGCTGAGGTGTGGCTTAGGGCAAAGCACGTGCAGAACAGGCTAAAGTCCTGAATTTGATTCCCAGTTCCACCAAAATCACAACCAGAAACAGGAAAACAAACAAACATCAACAACAACAAAATGATTGAACAGGGTATATTTTATACTAGAAGACAGCTCCTCTGATTCTTACACAAATGTATTCAGATACCAGAAAGAGATTTTAGAATTACAGAAGTATGTGGTATGTTTTTCTAGTCTGGTCAGATTTTTTAAAATGAAAACAAGTAATAAACATTTTTGTTTTTTATACCACATTTTTCATACTTATTTTTAGAGTTTCCACAAGGACTCATAAAATCAGAAGATATTAAAAGTTAATGGAAAAATAAAGGGTGAAAATTAGAACCAAGAAGTAGGATGATATACCAGAGGAACAAGGTGAAGACTCTTGAGTGGGACCCGGAGAGGGGAGGGGTAATGGGGGAGCTCAGAGGTTAAGACCTCTTGCAGTCTTGTCACGTCTCACAGGACAGCTCACAACTGCTTAAAACTCCAGTTCCAGGGCGTCTGATGGCCCTCCTCTGGCCTCAGTAAGACTCCTCCATGCACCTGGTACACATAAATTCGCACAACAAGCACAGATCATTAAGTCTTTGTGCACTACAAACGGCTGGGTGTATACAGTATCAAGTGAGTCTGGCCATTACCATGTGTGGCTTCAAGTACTTGGATGGGGTTGTCCAAATGGAGATGTGCTGTATATAGAAAACATACCACATATTAAAGTCTTTATACAAAAAAAATCTCTTTTAGCTTTATATTAGTATGGTGGTAGTTTGTAAACGCTGAGTGAAATAAGTAAGATTACTTTCATCTGTTTCTTTGTAGTTAGTGCTGTTTCTACTAGCCAATGTAAGCATGCATGTGCGGCCCTCACTGTTTGCTTGTTTCTTTCACATGTCGACTAGAAGCAGGCAAGTTTGTCTTGTGAGGGCTGTGTAGCTCTATATGTATCATATGTGAAAGCATCATTTTGCTAGGTGGTCAGCAGAGGTTATTCCTGGAAACTGGACCAGGAGGCCTCATCAATAACAATTTGTTCTGAGGTTATTCCATTCCTAGATGAGTGGATGACTGATCTGTTTTAAACTGTTAAAAAAAAAAACTATCACTATATTCAGAATGATTACATAAGGTAATTTTTAGCAAGGAAATGATTAAGGGTGTGTAATTAATTTAAATAGTGATGAGTGTTATGTATGGAAGGTCCTACTAAGTCCAAAGCAGAGTTACTCATGGTCTTTGACATTTATTGTCTTCCTCTTTCAAAAGTCAAGAAGTACCCTGCCAGAATTTCTCCAGTTAACTTACTAATTGAGATGGCTCACAGATTCTGCTTCAATTATCTTCAGTAAATAAAATATCCAATAACTAGTACCTGTGAAATTAATCCTTAAAACGTTTAAATAAATACTAAATAGTGTGTCATTCTTTAAAATAAGCCCTACTTATCTCAAAGTTGGGATGAATATGTATGAGGTACACATTCTTGTTTGCTGTGACTCCTTAAGGAGAAAAGTGTATTTAATTGAGTCTGTCTGTCTAATGATTTCAGAAGTCTAATGACTTAAGTCAACATGTGTCTTATTTATGCATATATGTATGCATAGGTGTGTTTGTTTATTTCATGCATAGTTATTTAACACTTACTCTGTGCCAAGGACTGTTCTGAGAAAATCAGTCCCTGTTTATTTCAAAATAAGCTGCTTGGAGCTTTCTCTGAGTCACACCCTGTTCTATTCCCTCATGCATACTCATGCTTTTCTTCCAAGCAGAGAAGGGCAGACAGAGACATTGAGCAACTCTTCCAAGTTCACACAGCTGCTCTGGGAGTCATTGGGAGCCAACCTCTGGATGCACCCTGGCTGTGCTGCAGCCTGTGCTCTTACCTGGCTTTGCAAGCTCTCCACTTTACCTTTATGTCTAGTCAGAGTGACTTGGATTTAGGCCCAGATGGTGCCATCTTCTGTGTGTCAGAGGGTCATAGAAGCTTCCTATAATACCCACAAATTCTACCATGAGAACAGGCACATAACAGAGCTTAATTCTGAAGGCAAAGTATCACAGCTTCCTGTGAATTTATGATTCACTGTTTGGACTAATAGGTGGCATTATGTGGTAATTATACAAAATAGCTTCACATAACAGCTCTGTTTATATTAAAAGTAAACTTACAGTGTGACCTGGGAATGTTATGGATATGCAGTTGCTCTTCTCCTTACCCCATCTTTAATGCTTAGGTAGGTTACGTTTTCTCATTTAATTAGCATCTATCTAGTTCTTTGGCAGTTTGATGTTTTCTAGTCACTACTTAAGTGAAGAATGTCCATAGATGCTCTAGAGTGTGGTCCAAAGTGATTTTATTATACTAACTGCTTTCAGGCTTTACAAGAGACAGAAACGTAGACTGAGTTCCTCTGAAGGTTTCCTGAATTGCTCTCAAAGAAGTTTCTGTAATATAGTGGCCAATGATTGGTTAGAGTGCTTTTTGTTCTTTCATAGCTTCAAGAAACAAATTTTATGAGAAATACTATAATGTATAATTTTCTTTGTCTTTCATGGTAGTTACTTTTTTTTTCTTAAACTTTGTAATTTCATCACAACTTTAACATACTTTTCCTCCCTCAGGCTTTGTCACCTACAGTTGAATTCATTCGTCTTGTTATATAAGACAGCAGATTCGCCAACTTTCCAGATTGTTCTTAAACACCCAACCTTCTCATTTCAAAGATGTCCTCCAGAATGTTATACCTGAACATATTCCTGTTTACATACATTCATTCATCCAACAAATATTTACTATATGTTCAGCTACAAGTTCTATGCCAATTCAAAAGACACGTTTGTCCCTCCCCTGGCGCTATCTGTCATGTCCATGTTTCAGTTAAGTGGTACAAGGGATGTATAAATTGCAAAGACTTAAGAACTTAGGATATAGCACACCATTTTTTGGCTAGATTGTCTTCTACAGTGTTAGAGCTAAATGGTACTGTAAAATCCCACTTTAGTGTTCTTAGTTTCCGTATGAACACGTTGCACACATGTAAACCCTCCATCCGTGGAGCATCTGCAATTGATTTTCTTTCTACCTTGTCTTTAGAGAATAGGTCATTAACATTTTATTGTTTCATTATCAGCAGCACCTTAGCTTAATCAGGAGGGACCACCTTTGTATTAATCAGTTTCTTCTTTTTAACTTGGGCCATTTCATATGAAGTTACCACACACGCAAAATTTAAGTCACCATTTATTCAGACAGACATTTCTAACATTTCTAGTCATTTTAATTGAACCTGTTTAAACTTCAGCTTTTCACAGTGATTGGCAGGTCAGTGATGAATATCTAGAGATGAAAAACTCCAAGGCAGGGGAACAGATCTGAGAATCCACAGGAGAGGGACATAAATGCTAATTACACATTGACTTTAATTTCTGGTTTGTCATAGTAGCCTGCAGGTGTATATCTTGGCTGTGGGCTATTCTCAGAGCCTCATTTGTATCTGAGATTTTCTTTAATAATGTTGCCGCCATGAAGAGCTCTTTAATCTCTGACTCATTTACAATTCTCTTTCTCTTGATATAAGAAATAATTAATTGAAAGATGAATGTAGTTGTTATTTTTTTCTGGTTATTGCAGATTAAGGTATATGGGTGGGAGGTGTGTCCTCACGGGTTCCCCGGAATGCAGTTTCCCTGGGAGCAGTACTTCAGGCTGGCCTCCTGGCCTGGAAGCACAGGCACTCACTCTGGTTTGTTGTCATCATTGCTTCCCTGCAACCACAACCCCTGTGGAACTAAAGAGATCGTTCCACAGACTGTTTCTGTGCTTGTAGCTGCTCCCTGCGGCTGAGGAACAAGCTTGTCATTGGCAGGTACAAGGTAACTGAGAGTCACTTAGTTTATTTTTTAATCAGTGGTGATTTTTTTTTCCTTTCCTACTGCTTGAATTTTTTTGGATGGGGCTTGAATTGGTTGGATGGGTTATTCAAAATTTAGGGATATGTCTACTTTGTCATTTCCATGTGTTTAAAAAAATTCTTTTATTGTTTGAAATATTCAGATCATATTGTCTCCCAGTTCCTCCTAGAGCCTTTGCTGCCACCTTACCTCTCCAGCTTCACCTTCTCATTTCCTTTTAAATTTCATAAGCCCATGAACTCATTTTTTCAGCCCACATGCTTCTGGGTATGGAGCATCCACTGGAATAGGAGTGACTTACCAGAAGCCACACCATTTAGGGAAATGAACTGTCCCTTCTCCTCAGAAACCATCAACTCCCTATAGTTCTTCAGTTGAGGTGGGTCTAATGGAATCTAGTGGCTTGAGTTTGTGCATGCCCTGAGCAGGCCATCATGGCTGCTAAGAGTTGATGAGTGCAGCCACCCTCGCACATCCACAAGACACTGTTTACTTTACTCCTCCATGGCCCTGGCTCTCAAAATCTCCTCGCCCCCTCCTCTATGATTGTCTCTGAGACTTGGAGGAAGGGTATGATAAAGATTTCTCATCTGTGGCTGAGTATATCACAATCATGTGTTCATGTAATTTATGTAATTTGGCCAGTTCTAAGTTGCTTCATTAAGTGCTCTCCATTACACAAAGAAACCTCTTTGATGAGGTTTGAGGGCTTCCACAGTCTATGACCCTGAGATAACTTGTCTTCCATGATTTAGCTACCTTTTGTATTTAGCTGACATTTTGACCACCTATGTGGGTTTTGCCATGCCTTCATATACTCTATTATTTTCTTAGCCTTTCACTTTTGCAGTTATGCTGGAGGCCTTTTCTGGAGAGTTCCAGCTAAACTAACTTACCTAGAGTATTTCTCCTTCATAACGGAGTCCCCATGCCCTCTGTTTGTGCAGCCCTCCCATGCTTTGTCCTGACGTTGTCCTGTATTAACTGAGTTCAGCTACATACACAGAAATTTAAAACCCCTGAAGTATTTGTTGGCTAACCCCCCGTCTGTCCACATTCCTCATATTTACATAATTTGAGTGTAGACACTTGCTTTTAGGGGCCATCCTTATTATTAAAGATTTACCTAGTCTCAGCACTTCTGCAGCTGATCTCTGAGACGGCTCCTGTTTTTTGGTTTGACAGGTTCTCCCCATCCCCCTAACACACACACACACACACACACACACACAAATTTAAAAATATGATATGGTTTGTAATTTGACAGGCAAAATTTTAAGAGGTCTATCTTTTATGTATTTTTTGGAAAATATGTGTATATGTTTGTGTGTGTGTGTTTGTGTGTAGATGTTTGTAGAGATTAGGTAGAGGTCATCGTCAGTCAAATGTCTTCCTCAGTTCTCCTTATTTTTGAAGCAGTTCTTTCATTGAACTTAGAGCTCACCAATTTGGGTAGACTGACTGGGCAACAAGCCCCAGGGATCATCTTGTCTCTATGGCCCAGTCCTGAGTTTACATGCATGTGCTGTTGGCCCCTTTTTCTTTTAGATGGGTGCCAGGGGTAGAACTCAGATCCTTATGTGTTTGTGGGAAGCACTTCCCCTCTGAGACATCTCCTGAGTCCTTCCTTGTTTTGTTTTTAAAACATTTGTGAAGAACAAAGTGAAAATATTGGAATGGTGCTGACCAGAAATGTGACTGAACTTCATGCCTGTACGGTATGCTGTCTTTAGGCTGATGCTGAGAACTGATAATGTGCTTAGAAAAGGCATTCTGGACTCAGGAATGGCTTCATGCTGCTTGAGTCAGGGTTTGTCTTTAGTCTAATTGATAAAGGTTGGCCACAGCCCAAACCAACCATACAGATACGACCCGTAATGTTTCCTAATGGATCCCATGTAATTGGATGTGACACATAAATATGTTTATATTAAACCCTTTCATAAAGAAATAGTATTGCTCAGTATACCCACATTTATTCATTGTATAGTATTCTCATTTTATGCCTGCAGCTTCCTGTTTTTATGCATGTCCTTTGTTCATTGAAAACTTAAAGATTCTTCTGTCCTGGTGTGCCCTGAATTCCCCCACAAACGTTCCTAACTCCATCTGTGTTGCTATTAGACCTAGCTAGCTGTGTGTCACTTTGATTTACACACTGTGAAATCACATCCAAACATCCTTGTGATTGCCATCTTGTTCTCCTTGATAGTTCTTCACTTGGTCCAGGAGAAGTTAGGGCAGACTGAAATCACATGCAGTCTCTTTGAGGAGGCAAGTCATATATTTGGACACAGGTGTTTTGATGCAGAAATGGTCTAAGAAGTATTTTGCCATATCTGGTAGTCTCGAAAGATTTCTACCACCCTCATCAATCAGGTGGAATTTCGGTGGAGCTTTCCTTGTTCAACCAGTTGACATTTTTTGATTATCAATGATTTCTTAATTTCTTTTTTTTTGGGGGGGGGGGTGGTTGAGACAGAATTTCTCTATGTAGCCCTGGAGATCAGCTAGAGAGATCAGCCTGCCTCTGCCTCCTGGGATTAAAGGTGTGGGCCCCCACTGCCCAGCTTAATTTTCATTTAACTAGAATCTATTCTTTCAGTGGTTTTAGGTTTATACCAAACTTGAACAAAGTATATAGACTTTCTGTGCATTCTGTGCCCTAACCCCTACCTATGTACAGTGTCGCACACCAGAGAGAGATGTTTCCCAACATTGACAAACCGTGGTAGACAGCTGAGATCCTGCAGTATGAGGTCTTTGCAGATGGGCTGCTTGCATTTAATAATAGGCATTTGTGGTTTTTCTGTGTCTTGTCTATTGTGTGACACATCATTTCTGTGCTGAATACTGTCCATCAGGATTTACCAGTTTCTACTAATCTCCAGATGGTTATCATGGTTGTCTCTAATTATTGTCAGCTATGGACAAAGCTGCTGTTAACTTCCACATATAGAGATTTCTTTGTGGACAAGTTTTTAACTCTCAAGTAAATTTCAAGGACTCATATATCTGTATAATATTTATGCTTAGTTGTTTAAGAAAGTACTGAACTTTCTTCCAACATTTGATACCCATGTATTTTACATTTCCCGCAGGTGTGAATAAGAATTCTTCTGTTCCATACTCTTTTAAAGCCATTGTGTGATTCCTGATCTGGAGTTTGTCTACACCATTAAGCAATGCTGCAGATTGAATATAAGAATCTCATACATGGTAGCCAAGTATTTTGTTACTAAGCCCAGTCCTCAGCTCATATTTCATTGCTTAAAATTGCAATTACCTAGTGACATTTGGAGTGGAATATTGATGCCAATGTTTTCTCATCATCTGTATGCTGTCTTTGAGTCGTTCGAGTCCTGTGGCATTTCTTAATCAAATTGTTCTTTTGAGCTTCAAGAGCTTTTTCTGTATCCTGGGTGCTGTCCTTTATCAAATATCATTTTTAGAGATCATTCTGCTATGTGTTTGCTTTTTGTTGTTGTTTTTAATCCTAGCTCTATGAAGTCCTCCGGAGTTGAGTGTGCATGTGCTATGGCTGCTAGTGAGCTGTGATAGACTTCAAACCTAACTCCCTTAATTATTTCTTCCAGGTCAATGTGACTGTGGACTACATTAGACCAGCCAGCCCAGCCACAGAAACAGTGCCTGCCTTTTCAGAGCGTACCTGTGCCACTGTCACCATTGGAGGAATGTGAGTGTTCCACCTGGCATAGACTTGGCTTTGGTTTTAAGTAGATGAATACTCTGCTCAGTCAACCTCCCACCCCCAATGCTTGCTTTCTCTTGCACTTAACCCAGTGGATTATAATTATGTGCCTGTGTAGCACTATATTTATAAAGCACCTTATAATCACTCATTAGCTAATCATATACTTCCATTATTGTTACAATTTAAGATTTATTGGCCTTTGTGTGCTTGGCCCTGTGAAGTACATTATTACTATTCATAATGCTATTTATTGAGTATCAAGCTGTTCCTAGGTACTATCCAAAACTAATTGAGCTTCTTCATGTTGTTGTTTTAGAAAGGTGAGTTTTAGATACTTCCTCCCATTAATAAATTGGGGAAGAAAAAAGAGAGAGTGGTTAACTGATCATTTCTTTGTATAGAGATAATATACTGGTCGTGCCCCAGCTATATTCTAAGGTCTCTGGGTAGCCTGGCTGATGAGCAGAATCTTCCAAGGGAGGCATCTGACCGAGGAAGGACGAAGCCTGCTGGGACATGCTTTCACAATAAATATTAAAACAATCAGTCAGTCCCCAGTAGCAACTCTTATTTTGCATAAAATATACCAGCATGGTCATTGTTTCCATCTCTCCTTACCACTCTTAAGTGTTGTTTGTTACCAAACTGGTATTTTTCTCTTCTTTTAAGGGAGGACAAAAATGGGGCTTTCAGCAAAGCAGGGATTGTCATACTTACTGAGTGTGCAGTGAGCCTAAATCTGAGAAGTGCATACAAGTTAAGGTGGTTCCCTACATAGTTCCTAGAGCTCCCCTGTCGTGTGGAGCCTCTTTCCCCTCAGTGCTGCTTTTGTATTTGGAAAGGACTATTTCTAGGCAGTTTCTACTCCTGTGTTTATTGGCAGTGCTAATGTTCATACAGCCGTTGTCGGTTTCATTTCTGTGGGGCATCTCAGTGTAGGCAACTGATGTCACTACCTTCACATCAACACAGCTTTTATAAGGAGCCAACTTCTCATAGGCCAGATAGTATCTAGAAATGTGGAAAACCAGGTGATATTTTAGTCATCATTTTGTCCAAATATCTTAGAATAGTTATTGTCAGTTTATCACCAGTTCTTCAAAGTGAGTGTATGGTTTTGCATTGGGAAATGCTGGTGGTTAGTATTTCCCTGTATTAAATCTGTGCCTGGAAGAAGCAGGACTTGCCTCTGTAGCTCGCAGTTCCTGCTTCCTAATTACTGGGGAAACAGTCTTACATCTGTGCAAACATGCATCTTTATTTTTGGCAGATGGTCTTCACCATCATTTAACACTTTATCAGAGTGGATTATCTCACTTACATATTACCAAGTTAGGTTAAACATAACCTTACACTTCTAAAATCAGATATTTGGGGACTGGCTTTTTGGGATTCTTAAGTTTTTCGGATAATCCATGACAGCCAACTTTAAAGTATTTCCACATTATGGAAAGTTGTGGCTATGCCTTGTGACTCAGACCTTCAGGTTCAAGTTTGATTTATCACTCCCTCAAACTGAGCAGGTTTTTATTTAGTCCAACAAAAGCGGACTGGCTAGGTGGAATGAGAGAGGGACACTTCCCAGTATTTCTGTAATGGCTGCGCTGTTTACGCCCTGCCAGCAGTGCTGAGAGCCCTCTTCCCCAGCGCTCGGAGCCTTCGTAGGTTGTGACTGTTCTGATCAAGACCTTCTGTTTGGGTCGAGACAATACCTCATCATCCCTTTGGCCCACACTTTTTGTTTGTCTGATCACTAGCAATGGTGAGTATGTTTTAATATGGTCATTTTTATGCCTTCTTTTGAGTAATATTTATTCCAGTTATTTTCCTGTTTTGTTCCATGTTTTGGTCACCTGCTTTTTGTCCATTTAGTTCTTTTCTTTATATCCTGTACTTGGTGTATCCAGAAAGCAGAGACTTGATACAGTCTTGACATGAGAAGTTACAAATATCATTGATGCTATCATTCCCTAGACTGTTATCACCCTGGCATTGGGGATTTTTGTCTCTTCTACTCTAGCCAAAGGAAGCTCTAGTAGCCATCAGATGATACTACAAGAAATTTGTTGAATTATTTGTTAACTGTAATGCAGTGGAAGTCTCTTTAGGAAGCAGGCCTAAGAGTGTTTGAATATTTCATTCCTGGATGGTACAGTTTTGTTTGTTGGTTGGTTGATGGTAGTAAGGCGGACACAGGTCAGAGGACAACTTCAGGAGTCTGTTCTCCTTCACCATTGGATTCTGGAGAACAAATCCAGGTCTTCAGGCTTGCCAAGGAAAGCCTTTTCTCCACCCACTTTGGGTTTGTAACTGAAAGTTTTGCTCCTTTCCTTGTTCTAGAAGCTCAGTGATAAGGTTGGTTTTCCCTAGCAAGTGGACCTCCAGACTTGCTTTCTGCATCCCACAGGAAGTGCTTTGTTTTCTCTTCATCTTAGTTTGTAGTTACTTTTCTCCTTTCATCCCTGAATTTTCTTTAGTCTAAAATAATATTGTAGAAAATTGAGTTTTTAATAAAATTCAAGCATTTCACTTATATTCAGAAATAATCTGTATTAAGAACCTTTTATCTGATTTAATGGTTAGTTATTTAAAACCACTGTGGAGAGAAGAGGATTTTGCCTAAGCAAAGATTTTCCTTTATGTGGGAGGTAGGGCCTGCATCTACCACAGTGTTTGTGTGGAGGTCAGAGGACACCTTGAAGGTCTGCCCTCTTTTTACCATGTAGGTTCCAGGGATCAAACTTAGGTTGTCAGACTTTAGCAGCCCCTGGACCAATTGAGCCATCTCACTGGCTCATATTTTCAGATCTCTAGTACATGAGAAACACAGGTCACTTACTTGGTGTCCCAGTGAACAGCATATCTGAAATTAGGATTCAAAAATACTAATAGCAGAACCTTATAATTCTGAACTCTTTTTTGCCTTTTTCTCTTATAGTTGTGTGCCTCATTTATTTTCAGCCATATGAAAGATGTTCCCCTCTATTCAGCTTTTAAGGCATGTGAGTTTTTCATAAACATTCTCTGTGTGCTTATATCTTACTGTTTAACGTGACATTTAAAGAAACATAATTAAAATACAAGCCCAAATAGTAAAATCTTGACTTAGGGACAAAGTAAATGACTGAACAAAATCAGTGAGGTGTTGAGGTTTGTGAGGGTGGCCCTCTGTCCCTCTCTCAAGCACCTTTTCTACATTTGCTGTGGTCATGGGTTATGAGGGTATGTTAAGGGAGTGGTTAACGGTATTGAGTGGTGAGCATTTTCTTTCTGGAAGGCAGGCTTTGCCCTGGCTCGTCACTGTGTGGTGTGGAGTGAAGAAGAGAGCCATCTAAATGTCTCTGCAAACTTACATGTCTACATGAGGCCTGCCCCACACCTCATGGCTCTCCCATTGTTCAGACTCCTGACTGGAGAAGCTCCTTTGAAGTTGATGATTTCTGGGGAACAACAAAAAAGAGGCAGATGAGATGGTGTCTTGCAAAGGGCTACTTCAAAGGGGACTTTTAGAGGTACCGCACATGCAAAATGTGTGCGCTGTCTGTATTCTCAGTAGGTCTCAGTGGAACCCTTATGATTTCCCTCTTAATGTTTATATGTAAGGGAGGTGACTTGTAGGCCCCTGTGGACCCTTGATGGTGTCACCCATGCTTCAGCTCCTCATGCCTTTCCCTCAAGGAAATCAATGCAAACAGGGTTCATCATTCCTCTAATAGATTAAATTTTGATTAACTTGGCTGTGGAGTTGGCAAGAGCTGTTATCTGTTAATCAAAACAGTTTAAATAAAAAATAAAAAGACCAAACTTTGAGTCCTTTCTTATTCTCTTGCTCCTGGGTTGGGAATTAGCTGATCTTTTTAGGCCTGGTTTGTGATGCAAAGCTGTCAAATGGCACTGCCTGTTAATTACTTTTTATTGTATTTAAGACACTTAAATAACTCTTCTTGTGATTTAGTCTTCTATGTAATTAGCTGCAGTGATTAAAATCTCATTCTTTCTTTCTTGCCAGTGCTTTCTTGAAAAGTGAGATTTTTCTGGGGTGACCTTTCCCTGTGCTGGACTTCCCAATTACTTTGAGCTCCAATTTGGCAAATCCATAAAACCTATTAACTCATATAGCTCATATTTCTGTATGTCATATATTCAAAGAAAAGTATTATAAGACTATTTGTTCATACTTAAAAGACAACTAAAATTATAACAAGAGTTTAGCTTCACACAAATACACACTCTCCCCATCTCCCCAACTTCATCCCTGCAAATCAGTCATACGTCAAGATACATTTGTCAACCAAGCCATTTCCCTGCTGTTTCTCAGTACATAGCATGTTTTACACTGGTAGGAAATGTTGGAGGGGCCGTGTTTTAGACAGGTAAGGAATGGCTCAGTATGGAAAACAAACAGTGGGAAGATGCAGGCTCATCCCTTACAAGCTCACTTTGTGAGAGACATGGTTTGGGTTTTGTAACAGTTTTTGCTCTCTTTCTGGGTGTCTCTGTGTCCCTTCCTCACCCTTCTTGGCCCCTTCATTGCCTCTGCCTCTCATCTTGATAGCAGTGTTGAGTATAAGGCCTTCCATCCCAGGAACTGTCCACACTATGTGTGTTTAGGGCTCCTGGGTGAGCTCTTTGCCTGAATACTATCTAGCAGATCCATCTTTGTGAACTCCCTTCTGCCTTTGTGGGTTCTTCACAAATAGAACTTCACTCTCCTAAAGTCACATGGGCCAGACTTCTGAACTCCCAAGGAAAAGGCTGACTTTTGATTTCTCAGGAGCACTTTTGTTCCAGCTGTTTTACTGAAGCATTGGGTTAAGTCTTGTCTCACTCTGTTGGAGTAAGCCTCTTTTAATCCTAGTTGGTTCTCTCCACTCCTCCACCCCCCACCCCCATCAAAATAAGAATACTTATCATATGATCTCCAGAGTTCTCTGTAGCTCTGAAGCCTTCGCTGTCAGCCAATCTCCCCCTCAGTTTTAAGTCTTAAACTATAGCAGTACCATCTCTCTTTCAAACTATACATGGAAAGAAAGTAGCCTCTTGAAGTTGTCTTTTCTGACTGAGCCCCAACACTACCTGCATTTAAAGGAGATGCTTAGATTGTTTTCTGGGAGGCATGGGCTACTTGATTAATGCATTTTTCACTTTGTGTAATAGCAGGACTTCCTTTGGTTTTCGTCTCTGTCAGTAAGTGGCTAACAATACTTGGGAAAATAGTTGACTCAATTCTCTGATAACTCAAGTATAGCAATCATTTGAAGAGACTTGTCCCACAAGATCATGACAGTTGAACAAATTCAGGATCAGAGTCTGAAAGATAGTGTTGAGCTTCACACAGATCTGTCTCTTTTGTTCAAGTATTTTGTGACTGTCTCTGAACAGCTCATGCTGCCAAGTCTTGCTTCTTTAAAGCCCTTGGTTTCAGATTACTTGATAGCCATTACTGCTTTATGGAGCTTCAGGGTAGCATTTTATAATGGCACCTGTGAATGGACAAATTATGTGAGAGCTTTTTTTTCCCCTATTTTTCTTCTTATAGTAGCAATTGAGTATACTGCCTGGCCGTGGAGGACTTCCTGGGTTGGGCATACTTCCTCAGTTGATTTAGAACTCTTCTTTTCTTTTTCCCAGAGCAGATGATGAAGAGCCTGAGAGTCAGTGAGGCTTTGCCTCAGACCAGTAAGTTAATCCTCAGGGAAGACTGTCTTTGAATATTGATAGATGCTGGCATAACAAGGGAGGGCTCAAGGCTTCTCTGACTGTCTCTTAAGAACCATGAGACTTAAGTGTTAATTCTTTAATTTTATGTGTATTGGTATTTTGCTTGTCTGCATGTCTAGGCACCACTTTGGAGCTTGGTACCCATGGAGTCCAGAAGGGGGCGTCAGATCTCCTAGAAGTAGTATATAGATGGTTATGAGCCACTGCACCATGTAGGTGCCAGGAATTGAACCCAAATCTCATGAAAGAACAGTCTTAACCACTGAGCCATTGTTTTAACCCCTTAAAATTATTTTTATTTTTAAGTATGTGACTATGTTGGGGGTAGCACAGAATATGCACACTTGGGAGTATAGTACAGGTGTTCATGGGGTCTAGGAGAGGCTGTTGGATCCCTTAGATATAGGGCTAGCAGAAGTACCAGATGTGTGTGTGTCAGGAACCTAGCTCATAACTGCTAAGCAATCTCTCTAGTTGCACTTCTCTCTCCCTCCCCTCTTCTCTTTGTTCTTTTTCTGGTAAAGAAAGAGAACAGTCTCCCATAGCCCACGATTACCTCAGTCTTATTAAGTAGTGCAGGATGATCTTAAACTCTTAACTCTTTCCTCATCCTAATAAGGATAGCATCAGACACTCCACCTGTTTTCCTTCTGGATATTAACTGTCTTTACAATATTTATGAGGAGTTTTTCTCAAGAAACATAGGTGTTATTTATTCAGAGCATAAAAGGTTAATTTTTATTCCAGGTTTGCCAGGCTTTTGCAGAGACCTCATCTTACTATTTGGAAATATGGTGAATTATTATAGGAGAACTAATTCTTATGAGTATTAGATAGGTCAGCAACTGACTGAAACATTCAAGAGCCACTCAGTGAAGCCTGCCCACTCTTTATCCTGGTTCATTCAGGGTGGAAAGCTCTGGGAATTCCATTCAGGAGCCTCCAGGGTAGCCACTTTGATAGTTTGGCTTATTCCGTTCAGTTGACTTTTTTTCTGATCACTGTTACACTGGTGTGCTCTCTATTCTTAATGTTAAGAAAACTGCCAAGCTCAAACTCCTTTTCCCCTTTTAAACACTTACTTTCTTTTGTGATCATGATATATAGCATTTATTGCATTTCTCTTCTGTCATCCTAATTTTCATCTGTAATTTGTCCATAAATTTATCCTAAAAGTTTAATTCTCCGATAGTAGTTATAATATATAATTGCATTAGACATTCGAATTATTTATATTAGACCAAAAAGAGTGATAGTGATTAAGCCTATAGCAGAGAAGTCACTGTAGCGCAGTCTACCAGAAGTGTACATTGTTCTCTCAGACCATCTCTTTCTGTGCCTCAAGCTCAGCTTTACCTCCTGGCTTTCTCTGTGTTGTTTCCTTTCACCTCACTGAAAAAACTTCCTTTTTTTCATGTGTTGAGAAGCAAACTTTCTGAATTCTTGCATTTCTAGGACAATCTTCATATGGACTGAGCTCTCAATTATTCTAGCTTCAAAATACCTGAATTTTTAAGAACTTCTGTGAACTTTAAAGTCTTATAGGTTTTACAGTATTTTTATTTAAGTTTGTTTTACTGAAATGCTTTTAATTTGTTACTAGTTATATTTTCGCCCCCGCTACATACTTACTGGGTTGTTTAAAAGAATATCCATCTTTAAAAGTTTACTTTTTGTTTTATTTAGTCTTGAGACAGGTCCCTGCTATGTAGCTTACGCTGACCTTGAACTCAGGCCGCCTTCCTCAGACTCCTGAGTTCCAGAAATCATGTGTACACAGCACCACACTTGGATTCTAGGAGACTTTTAAAAACTTAGTATCTTGGGTTATTTTCTCCCTGTTTAACTCTCTTTTTTACTTTTGTAAACTATATTGGACCTTTTGTCATGGCCTTCTCTAGAGACCTTCCTTTACATTCCCCTTCAATGTTGGAAGAGACACCTCAACCACCTCCTCCAGCATCCTTGTTTGCTCAGCCAATCACACATAGTTGACTTACATTCACTTTTGTGCTTATTCATTCATCATATTTGTTCATTTAGTTACCCATGAGTTGATTCTTCATGTATTTATAGAGTGCTTGTGTGTTTATTGTGTGCACTGTGTAAGGCATCATAACTGTACTGCTAAAGCCAGAAAGATTTCTACCTTCACAAAATTTACTGTTGATGTAGCTCACTTTATTTTGGTTGATTTACTTTAGCACTTTAATTTCTATTTAAATGTACTATTATAGTACCATCATTTCAGTTTAGAAACACAATTTTATTATCTCTGAGTACTACTTAAAAGAATGAGCACCTGTTTCATCTGTGACTGATTTGTTCTCTTTGTTTATTTTGTTCCTTTTCTTCTCAAGTCCCCACTTGTTCTGGGTACTTTGACTTATACGTATGGAGACAGGCAGATGCTTAATAGTTGAAGCAGGGTGATGTTCTCTGTATTGTCACAGTGCTGCTCCCCAGACCGTCTCAGATGGGAAAGGGAGAAGTGGGCAGGCTATGTCAGAAGTGGCATTTCTTTACAAGGTACTCCCTGAATGTCAGACCTGGAGCAGGAAACTTCAGAGCCTGGTGAAGTTGACTTGGCAGACAGGGCTCTGTTAGGAGTTTAGTGCACTTCACAGGACAGAAACTGGCTGCATTGCGGTGTGCTCTCTCCCCTGCTTTTCGTTCCGGCTACAGAAGCCATCTGGTAGTTTCAAAGTTACATTTCCTACTGTCTACATAGACCACATGTTTCCTTGGGACAAACAGCCTGCTGATTGATAATTTGAAGACTGGCTTTGCTATCAAGTTGGAAGTCACATTCTTCTAAAGGCTTTTCTCAAAGACTGAAAGTGAAGGCTACCTTTCTCACCTTTTGTGAGTTGTGGAGTAATGAAGACTTACAAGTCTGGAGCCGTAAAGTGAGGAATTTATAGTTTCGGCTTCTTTTCATACAAGGTATGAGAACTTAAGTGGCTTCTAGTCTTCTGTTATGGGTGACCTCTGTAGCAAGCTGGCAACGAAGGCAGAAAATCTGTGAAGGTGAATCCTTTTATGTGAAAACTGGACTAATGGGGAAGACTAACCAACCCTGTGTCATTTTCTATAATTTGATTAAAATGGTTCCAAAACACCCCTCTCTTCAAACCTCATCTAGAAGGAGTAGGAGACAAGAGAGCCTTGCAGAATTTAAAGCACTTTGCTAGTAGACATTCAGTGTTCAATGCAGTTTTCCTAGTGTACTTTTTGTAAGTGGATTTCAGGGAGACCCAGGAGTGCTCCCTCTGCCCAGCTCTTCTGAATGGGGTTTCTGATTGGTGGTTTACTGGTGTCTTCAGAGCATCCTCAGTGTGGTCCTTTGAATTTCCAGTTCCCTGTCGTCTTGGTGTTCATGCCATTTCTCCACCAGTATGACCCCTTCTGCTTTCTACCTTTCAGCATCTTCATGTATTGTTGCTGTATTTCTTGCTGTGTTGTTGACATGCTTTCTACCTGTCCATTCTCTTTAGAGCTTTATTGTTTTTCTGTGTTGATCTTTTACTTTTGTTTTACTTTTGTGGGTCCTTGTAAAGGATGAGTTGTGGACATTCTCGGTGTAGGCATTCTGACCCTCTACAAGCATTCCTTCTTTCTCTCTATGGCTACTGCAGTTGATGGGATAAGAAGGAGTATGTGGCACGTTTACCACGAACCAAAACATCTGGGTCCTTTAAATGCTGCTTTTCAACTCCTTTCTCTTTATAATTTCTGTGGTAAGCACATCTAAAATGTGTTAAGGGATACAGGAATGGAGTTTTTACAGATTTTTCTATCTCCCAGTTTTGATAGTGCTTAAGAGACTGGCTTCAGTTCATACTGAGTGGTCTTTTGAAAAGTAATAGGAATTATAGAACATTTTCAGAAAGATTTAAAGAAAATAGGGTTAATTTCTCCATCTCTCCCAGGCCCAGTAGTAGTACAGTTGAGACATTTGGATCTCTGTGGCCTTTTTCCCCCATGTAAACCTTGGAGGTAAACAGACATGAAGTTAAAACCTCTATTTTACTATTAGATGGTTGTATAATCTTGGGTCTCAGCTTATTGTCTGTAAGTTAGAGATATTAGTGGTGCTATTATAAACTGCTATTAAGATGAAATGTGGTAATGTATTTTCATGTTCAGCCTAGCACCCTGCTCAGCGGTCACTGTTGACCTAATGGCGTCACACACACACACACACACACACACACACACACACACACACACTTCTAGCCATTTCCTTTCCTCAAATATTCCTGATTTACAGCAAATTTCTTCCATGCTTTATGTGCCATCCTTTTCTTATTTATCACTTAAGAGCCCAGCCATGGATAATATTCCCTAACAGATAAATCAGAACACTCATTTAGCATAGTCCTTGAACTGAGTGCCCACTGGAAGGTAGAATGCTTCTTTGCTTAATATATTTAGGTCCTGGGTTCAACTTCTACACCACCTCCCTCAGATCGGCCCCCCAAACACCACCAAACAAACATGTCCTATTGGATTATGGTCTAGATTTTACCCTCTGTTTGATGGTAAAGCACTTTTTCACATAGACAGTAATGATTGCCAAATTCTAGCGTAAATGTAGACAAATGAACTGTGCTATTCTCAGCATTTCACATACCATTGCCATTTAATGAAGCCAGGAGCTGTGTTGGCTGCCTTCCCTTTGAGCACTAGGTGCCGACCAGCTAAAAAGTGGCAGTTGTGGAAGGCTGTCACCTTAGTGTAATGGGTGGGCAGACTGTAGCAAGGCTTTCTCTGTCTTGAAGCCTTTATGGATTTTTCTGCATCTAGTGAAATGAATTAAACTACGGAGAGATCAGAAATGAGTAGAGATGTACTGTAAGCATCAGGATCTCAGACATGGAGGCAGGTGTTGAGAGCAGTGGCATGGTGAGGAGTTTGACTGCTTTCTCAGGGCTTTCTATGGATTTTATGTAGAGCTTTTGGCTTCTTGATGTATCTGATTACAAATAAATAAGAGAGTCAGCAGGCTGTTGCTCTAATTTTTGCTTTCATTGTGTGGAAATTATGATTTATCAACCATCGGTGTCAAGTCAGGAGCAAGGGGAACTTTCTTGCCATCCTCCTCTTCCTTAAAAAAAAAAAAGTATCAGCTTAGCATTGGCAACATCTTTTTTCTTTTTAAAACAAGAAGTGACTGCATTGCACTTTGCCCTGACACTGTTTCAAACCTCCCCTCTCTGAAATGTTTGTGTGCCTTCATGTGTTTAGCACAATCTGCAGCTATGGAAACATCAGATCAAGAGAAGGTTGACCACGGAGTCTCCTTAGTGGCTTATTCTACCTCAAAGCCTGAAGCTGAGTCACTTCCCTCTCCTCAAAGGGAAGGAAGGAATGGGATGTTTGAAAGCCCCTTAACCTTTTGTTGGGCTCAGTTGTCTTTTACACTAGAAAGACAGTTCATTAAATAAAACAGAAAATTCTGTTTTTCAATTCTTAGGAAAACCCTTGGCCTGATTTCCCCACCCACATTTTCATTTCTGTGTATAGTTCAGTTTCACTGGCTCTTATTTCTAGAACTCTTCATTGTAGACCTTCTAGACTTTGTAATGAGGTGAAAGTCTACAGCAGCTGCCACACTTTAGGCCTCAATAAAAAGGTAGACCTTGGATTTGATCCAGATGCTAATAAATTCTGGAGAGCAAAAGCATACTCCCCCTTTTCTTGTGCCAGCTGACTGGGCTGTGACCATGAACTGTAATGGGGCAAGGTGGAGAATGCCTTTTTTCCAGCATCCAAACAAGACAAAAACTTAATTTAAGTTTTCTCCCTGAGAATCAACGTGTGCCAAAACAATTTTGTTCTATCTTATCAAAAATGATTGAGTTCAGTAGTGCTTGGTGCTCCTGACAGCCTTCCAGAATCCAGATTGTCATTCTCAGTTCTTTACTGGGACAGTAGCACAGCTTAAAGCAGTGCTTGCACACACCATCAGGGATGTGAGAGGGGCTCTGAGACTGTCCCATCCCTACTTTGGACATTACTGGATCTGCCTGGTTCCACTTTTTCCATCAGAGTTGATCATTCCAGATGCCATTGTGTAATTTTCCATCTTGGGGTATGTGTTTGTGTGGGTGGGTGGTTTTGTTTGTTTTTAAGTGGTGTTTAATGTCAGGCTAATAATAAACTGGATACGTAGGCCTGGTTTTGTCATAATGGCCACGAGTTATTTGTCCCTGTTCTTCAGAGAGGCTGAGAACTATCCTCCCTTACTCCAAGTGATACATGTTTGTACATTTTGGGGGTCGTTCTTGTCACTCTAGCTGCCTAGGAACTACAGTGGGGCAGCTGGCAAGTTCTGTTGTGAAGAGGCAAAGGATGAGGGAGCTTCTCCCTGGTTGCTACCACAACTGTTCCCTGCTTCCTTGCAACCTGCATCCAGAGTGCATTGCTATTTCTGAAACAATTAATGGCATTTGGTCTGTTCACTACAGAAGATCAGGTGTACTGGCAACTTTATGATTCTTAGGGGAGGGGCTTAAATTATGCTCAGTCATTCATGGCCTTTCATTTCTTTAGAAGTTGAGAATATTTTTTAAAAAGATTCTGACTACTGTTTTTCAAAAAACTTATTTAGAATTCCGTGAGACACTTGGAAAAAACAATAGACCATCATGCCCCCAATTAAAAATAAGTACTAAAGCTTGGAGTTTTAGAAACAGTGATTTTATGCCTATGGGTTCTTGCTTTTTAGCTCTGGTGCAGAGCTGTCATTAAGTCTTACTTGGTGATTTCAATGACAGAGGAAGCCTGCAGATGAAACAGAAGGCTCCCAAACCAGCATTTTCCTGTCCTCACAGATCAGGCCCCAGCACAGTTGTAGGCAGCAAGGTGAATGGAAACCCTTACAGATGTTCGTTCTATCACTTCCTGTGTTTAAGTACAGCCTTTTATGGATCTATTAATTTCTCCTATTTCCACTCTGTTTAGAAAGTACACAATTGTAGAGCTTTATAGGGGCTAAGCTGTTAGGGTTAGTTCACACTCTGTCTCCAGCTCAAGACAGGACCTTGGTAAGTTTTGTTTACCCTCTTTTTCCAAGTATCTAGCCCTTCTAGAAAGAAGTATCATGAAACTGTTGATGCTCTGCTTTCTTCTTGTATTTCTTCTGGGCCATCTAAGACTGACAGAGGGGATGTTCACTTTTGCTGCATTGGAGGTGAGAGAAGCAGCAACTGGGAAGCAAATTCCCAGTTGGTTTTAGCATCTTGCCATAATTTTTTTATTTTTCATTTTTGACAACAGTCTTATCCCATCTGGTAACCATAAGGTGACTGTCCTACCTGGTACGTGGGATTTACAAGTCTGCCCAGGGTCCCTGCCCTTCACAAGCACACAAAGGCTTTCCCAAGCAGTTACTTATCTCCTAGGCATTTCTGATTTGGTTTGGTTTGTTTTGAGGATGGGTTTCACTGGCTGGGCTGGAATCTATCTGCCTGCCTCTGCCTCTGGAGCCCTAGGAATAAAGGCACAGGTCACCATGCCCTGTCCTCCTGACAATTTCTACAAATCACCTCCATAATGTTATTGTCATTAGCTGCCAACATGGCCCTAGTTAAGATGCTTTTCTGATAGAGTAGTAGTGTGTTGCCACAGGAGTGTAGTGAGTTTGGTTGGATCTGTAAAGTTTCTTTTAAGCCTATTTTAGACTGGTCATCAAATTCAGATCTATTTATTTATTTATTTATTTATTTATTTATTTATTTATTTTGGATGGCAGGAGATGAATATGGTATTGTAAAATTTCCTCCTCAACAGAAACTCTCAGCTTGTAGTTATTGTTCTTAACCTCATTTGTTGCCACTGTTGATAATTAGTGTCCCCCAATTATAATTCAAGGGTTATTTATTCATGTATTGGTTCAGTAAATAGCATTTGTGGGCTTTACTCCATTTGAAGCAGACAGTAAAACAGCCATGAAGAATAGTTTATTGTGTTCTATTTGGGGATAGACTGGTGTGTCTGAAATTAATAATGTGTGTTTTGATGACTAAAGCATGATTATTTGGCAGCTTTCAATCTAAACTAATATCCTGGAGTAGATTTACTATTTTATGTGTGGATGCCCTTCTAGATACAACCTGATTTATAACCCTGGCTGCTTTCTGTCATGCCTTTGCATTTGTGAAAAGGTCTTTCATCCAACCAGCATACCCAGAACAGGATAAGACAAACTATCTAGGGCCATAATGTTAAATATTTTGAGCCCCATTTATGGTTATATAACACAAGATTTTAGAATTAGATCACTTGGCCTTAGAGAGCCCTTCAAGGTATCTTTTCAAGGAGAGATGTAATCTCATTATTAACTGTCGGTAGAGAGGATTGTTAAGCATAGCACAGTTGTCCCTCAGTATCCACAAAGGACCGATTGCAGGGTCCCCATGGACATCCAGATCCACACACAGTCAGTGTTTATGTATGACCTGGACCTGTAATCCCATGTATTTGATCGTCTCTGGACTCTGTATAATACCTGACACAACAAACACCTTGTAGTAGCTGTTACATTTTGTTGTTAAGAGCATAATGGCAGGGAATAAAGTCTGTGTATACACTGTAATCATGATTCTTTTTTTTCCCCTGAATAGTTTTGAAGTGTAGTTGGTTGACTATATAGGTGTGGGAGCCATATATTCAGAGGGCTAAATGTATTTTCAAATTTTGTTTGGCTCCTTTGAATTAACAGTATTTTCAATACCTTACCCAGAGAGAATAAAAGGCTCTTTGTAAAGTGGAACCTAACACTGTAGGTACAATTCTGTAGGTGTGTGATCCTCCTCCCCCCCCCCGCCCCCCATGGAGAAATTTGGTAACTTGAATGTATAGACAGATAATGTATACCATTTGGTGTTCATTGTGGATTCAAAGATAGTTTGTAAGGGTCAGCACATGTTATTACCCTCTCTCCCAGCTGTGCTTATAGCTTTCTTTGGTTTTATTCACTAGGTAGGAAGTTCTGTTTCTCTCTTTCTCCATAGTGACTTAGGAAGCCTACAGTGAAGAATGGCTTCATTATAGAGTCTGCTAAAAAAGCAGAGATTACAGATCTTTAACCAATTCTCATTGTTCTAAAACATGTTGAACCTAAACCTATGTTTCCTGGGCATAAAGTATTAGTGACCCTCAGCCCCCAGATTACAAGATCACTTTTCTGTGAGAAAAGTCATAGGCAGTAGTAAAATTTGAACTCTTATGACACTGTTAATATGTTTCTTGGAAGTTATTTGCCCAGTGATTTGGATGATGATTCCCCATTACTGACATAACTTCTTTTGCCCACTGTCTCTTCCTTCTATAATAACAAAATTGCTGTGATAGCTATCCAACCTGTTTTAAGAAGATCAGGTAATTCATTTCTAAATTGAAACTTGTTTCTTTTTAATCAGCCTTGTAATGTATTACGGACATCACTCTGAGCATTGGCTACAGAAGTGATTTAATGCTGGCTCTTTAATGACTCCTTCATTAATCCTGGTATTCTGGGATTTAACACTCACTGGCCTTTGACCACTGGAAATGAAGAAAACTTTGATTTCATGCATATTGGATAACACTGGACTGTTGCTGGAGCCATGAATCTTGCCCCTGCAGTGGCGTGTGATTGACTGTGCTGCGGATGGATGGGTGCGCTCCCAGGCCGTGCTCTGCTGCTAAGAGGTGACCATGATACCTCTATCAGCTCAGGGTGACCTCTTCCGAGAGAATCTGTTCTGACAGCTTCATCTCCTAGACAATTCTCTGGCCTTGTGAAGTCAGGGCTTGCCTCTTCATCTATTCTCTGAAAGGTGCCTTCTCTGAGAACATGTACCATGATGTCTGTCTTTGAATTTTTTTTCTTCTAGTTTATAGAATTTTACAGTTGGTAGCCACTTCCAAAACTGTCCATTTTGTGTCTGTTGCCCACCCCTGCCTCACACCCCTGCCCACCCACAGACAGGAGACAGAGGTCCAGCAGCAGGAGCAACACAAGCAAGACAGGGTTAGTAATAATGAAAATTAACAGCAACAGTAGTGATCCCCAGCACCTCCCCAGCTTCCCGTGTGCTGGGCAGGCTCTAAATATAGTCATTCATTTTTCCCTCATAGAAACTTCAGGAGGTAACATTGCACAGCAAGTTCTGTGTTCCACACAGCTTCTCTCTGGATCTCCTGCTGCTGCTAAAAGCAGAGATGACAGTGTTAGCTGCTCTCTTTCCTCCTAATGGAAGCACTGTGAGTGTTCTTCGGAAGAGAGGTGCAGGCTTATTTACCATGGTATCTTTGGCCAACATGTTAATACTGTGAATAACTGCTGGGTTCTTCCCTCCTCCTCAGAAAAGTATTCCAGGAGAAAAGAAGTCACCTTTATCCTGAGAGTGTTCGCAGAGGTTGCTGTATTTAGAGCACTTCTTCAGTTGCTTTGAATACATGAATTAGCCTGACACAGCCTAAGAGGTGCCATGTGAAGGTCACTTGAAGCATGTTCTCCCCCAACTCAGTATAACAGTCATTCTTAAATTCTTAAGACCTCTTTAAGTGTGAGGTTGGTGTTACGGAAGTAACTCCTTAACAGTCGATTTAAAGAGAAGTGCTATAAGATTGATCCATAAAGGAACAAATGGTAAGCATTTTCTGCTTTGAGAGCCATATGGTCTCTAGTGCACCCAGTCAGCTCTGCCAGTCAGCACACAAACCAGCGGACTTGGCTGTGTCCATTAGACTGTAATTATAAAGACACGGTTCGGGACTTACTTATGTGACCATGTACCTATACAATATTTTGTAGATAGAGAAACTGAAAGAAAACTGTCTCTGACAGTGATATGTATTCTTCTATCACAGATACAGGCATTTACATGAATAAAACTGAATGCAATGGCTTAAATAAATATTTACTCATAGTCTACTAAATTTTATAAAGAAATATTTTAGGATGAACAAGAAACTTCACCCAGATTTGGTTTTTTTGTTTTGATTTGGTTTGGTTTTTTTGGGTGTTTGTTTGTTTGTTTGTTTTTTAGCTAGAACTGCTCTTCATGAAAGTACATTTTATATGATCTCTTCTTGACCCTACCAGAAGCTCAGTTGTCAGGAATAGGTGGATTTGAAGCATACCCAGGCTGGCCACCACCCGCCCTCTCCTGCTGATAATGTTCTCCTGGTTCTGTGTTCCCACCAGAGTGTTTGTGTTTCTCTGGGTATTCATTTCTTTATTCTTTGTTAATACCACCCAGTACTGTCTATGCAGAACACTATAAACATGACATCTTCCCTCTCAGAGTCCCAATGCTCTGCTGCTGCTCACTTGTTTTTCATTATCCCTTTTAAGACCTTTCTCCTGTTTGTTTCTCTTGAAAGTTAATTCAGCAGTGGCATGCTTTTACCTTTATTGAATACTGTTGGGAGTTTGGTAGGATCCCATACCTCCCTGTCCAGTAAGTTCTGCTGGTCTGGCAGAGAACATTTCTTCTTTATTTTCAGCATGTTCAGTTTAGATGCATCTGGAATAACAGCTTTATGTCCAGTCCTGTGTCAGACACATTAGAAAAATTGTCATTAGAAAAGTACTTGATTCTTCTGAAAGGTACTGAGGAGTAAATCCCAGACCAGATCCATCACCAGCACAGTAGGAAGACCAATTTTGATGAGGTGTGGGTGGACAACCATGTGTATTTATTAAATGAGAGGGATTAAGCAATCTGTTGTGATAATTTTGGAAAATATGATAGAGAACAGTCATCTTCCCACCAGTGTTCAATGCACAGGAAATGAGTTTGTGGCAGACCAGTGGTCAGACAGGGGCTCAGTGGGACACCACTGTGACTGCATGCATGCGCTAAGCTTGATTTCTTGGATTTCTCACTTGTCCACATGTCTTGGCCCTGGCTTTCTACGTTTTAGGGCATTTTTCTTCCTTTCTATAAGTAAGGAATTTGAGATGGGCCCATACTGGAAGTGGTTAGGTAAATGAGGGTCAAACCATTCTGTAGAGTTTCTCTTCGAAGAAAGATGCCAAACTGATTCCAAAAACATTGTTGTCAATCTTGAGAAATGAATTTCAGAGATAAAATGAGAAGCTGGAGCTGGATACATTCCCTGTACCTTTAATTCAAGATTTTTAATAATAATAATAATAATAATAATAATAATAATGTTAAATTATTTGGCTTTACATTCTTCAAGGGGGCAGTCCTGATCCTACTGCTTTTCCCCTACAAATTGTTTCCCTAGTGTATTTCAGTTGTCAGAGTTCCACTTACCCTCTTGTGTGCTGGCGAGCATCTGCTTCCTACTTCTCTTTGCTCAGCCTAACACACCTGCATTTTATTTCCATGTGTGTGTACTGCTCTTATTTCAAGGCTAACGGGCTGATAATGCTCATGGTTGTCAGTCAGGGATGTGTTGAACTTGGAAAGGAGATGAGCGGGTAGCCAAGGGCAGTTTCCGAGGTGTTCTCTGGCTGCACGGGCAGTGGCAGAACCAGTTGATGACTGCTTGTTTGTACAGGAAATAGTTCCAGGGATGCTTTATCTAGGCAAATTCTTTCCAAATTATTCGATGGGTAGGTTGAGTTATGAACAGTTTAGACTGATAAATTGAGTTAGAATATTTTAGATAGGGAATTTTAAAAGCTATGAGTTTGCCCATTTGTACATTTGGCTCCATTCAGGAACAATCTGATCTTGCTATTTTGATAAGCAGGGTCTTATAGAAAACAATTTTTGTTATGAAGATACAAACTTCTAAGTAGGAGGGTTACTTATTTCTGTAATTAAGTATTATGTTACTAGTTCCTTTCTGTCACTACTCTATTCTGCACATTTGAAATGAACACATAGTCTTCTAGGTATATCCTTGGAACCATAAGCCTTGTCCTTTCCTAGTTCTGACTATATAATGCTGCTAGGTTAATTTTCCATCAATGCCATTTTCATGACCGTTATCAAGGCCTTCATAGTAATTCCTGTCAAGCCTCCTACCGTCTTCCTTTACTGTCAGAGTGTCATCTCCTACTTTTTGGAGAAAACACAGACTGACAGCATGTCTTGAGCATCCTGCTTTCTCTGCCCTAACATGACTTCTTCATGCTACTTTTCTTATCTCCACTTTTCTACCACTCAGATTTTGTACTCTTCCTTTCTGCTCTGTTTTCACCATTTGCAGTCCTAGAATCTAGTCTTTTCCAGAACTTGGCACCATTATCAATCCCATTTTATATGTCCATTTAATTGTTTGTCTTGCTAAAACAGGCTCTTTGCATAGCTCAGGCTGGACTCTCTCTACTTTTAGTCTCCTTCCTTACTACTGAATGGCCACTTCCATTAGAATAATTAAAGAAATGTGTCTCTTGTGTCCCTTTGCTCCTTTGGTTGACACTTGGCATTATTCAGCAGTTCTTCCCTCAAGGATGTCTCAATCCTTACTTTTACTTGACCTCCTACCATCTCTATTTTTCTTTGAAAAAGGAAAAAATAAACATAGAAAGGAATACTTGTCTCTTGTCTTCAGTAGGCCACTTTCCTGGAGTTGTTTCTGCAGCTTTGATGTCCCCTTCTCAAACAGAGGTGGTGAGTACTCCTAAACAGCCATTGTTTCTATACCTTTCTCATTCCTCCTCTTACCTCAGCCCATCTCTGTAATCCTCATCCCGTCTCAGTTTCCTGTAGATGTTGCAGATTCCATCATACATGGTAACCGAGTCCTCTTATTCTACTTCCTGCTCACATACTCAGCTGCTGCCTGGACAGCATCCTTTAGGTGCTGAGGCAGTACAGTTACAAGTAAGCTTCTAGAGTCCTTCCCTTCCTCAGATGACTCCATTCCTACTCATGGTACCACCCACCATTCAGTCATGGATTGCAGTGTCCTCTTCATCTTCCCCTATTGAGGTCCATCATTCCCAGACGGTGCAGCCCAGGCACACTCTACATGCTCCTCTGTGCGTCCTTCCTATGTCTGATTGCTGCCTGGTGAGCTCCAGTCACACTGTCCATTCCCTTTCCTCATCTGTGTTAAACAATATAGCAGTGTATAGTAGCCTTTGGTTTCTAGTTTTGTTCTATTTGATCCATTTTCTCTTAACTGTTGTAATTCTTTTTAAAACAAATCTGATTGTTATCTTCCTACTTCAGTGTCTTCATTCATCGTTCCACTGCCCTTGGGATTATACAGATCCATGATCTGGCCCTTGCCTGTCTTTATGTTTATATTTATCATTTCCCTGTTCTCATCCATCATTTCTGGGCAAGCAAACAAAACAGACAGAGACTCACTATTTTTGAGCTGGTACGCTGTCTGTCTGGAGTCTACATTCCACCTACCTGATACTTGCTCATCTCTCAGCTCAGTGCTCAGAAAAAAATTGCCTGGGCACCATGGCAAACAAACCCCACAACTGGTCATTTCCTATACATGCTCAGCACCCTGTGCTTACCTGTGATACGGCTCATAGCCCTTGAAACACTCAATCACAAGGATCTCCCTTTTCTGATTATGTAATGCATATTTTGCTCTGTGGTGTCTTTTGAGTTAATATATGCTCGGGTACTTTCCATGGTTCCCCATGGCTTATCTCATTATTCCTAGAGTCAGCTACATTATACTTGAAATGAGGGCAGGCTTTGCCTTTTGTGGCATGATTTCACTTTAGTCTTGTCTGGGACCCTAGAGGTGCTTCAGGTTAGTCTCCTTGGTATAATACAGTAGAAGAATATGACTGAAAAGGTAAGCACCTTTTCGTAGGTTTTTCTAATTAAAGCCAGAACTGAAATGTGAAATTTCTATTCCTAATGTCATCCCCAGCATGTACCATTTTCTTATGTACCACAAGCATATGACAAAATCATCAATTCAATTCTGTTTTTTAGTTTTGATTTTATTGTTTTCTTTTTTCATTCAGTAGATTCTTTAGTACATTATGTTTCCAGGCTTATCTCTTGGCACTGGAAATAAAGCAGTGACTGCGATTCAGAGACATCTTTTTTTTTTTTTTTTAAGTTAACAGTATTTCTAGTGGGAAAGCATGTAAAGAAATAATGAAAACACATTGGTACTAGAAAGTACTGTGGAGAAAAATAAAGCTAAGAAAGGCTAAAAGAGGTGTGACAGAATTGGGAAGGAAAAGTTTTCTATAGGCCATCCAGAGACAACTCAGTGACAAGACTGGACCACTGAGGACACAGGAATTGTTAAGAAGGCAAACTGAACACCCGTTGGGGTGCGTGGAAACCTGGACAGCAAACACAGATTTGTAGCTGGAGTCGGAGTGCAAAGTTAGGGTGGAGAAAGATTATATTGCTGAGGTAGGGATGGGAGATAGCAGGAAACGTACATTTTATATATTATTAAAATTACTTGAATAGACTTTTGATTTCCAATGCTTTTCTTCTATTTTTTTAAAAGTTCAAATTCTATTGATATTTTTAAAACCCAAATTTGAAGTAATTACAGATGGATTTAAAAAAGCATTGAGAATAGTAGCTGTATATTCCATATTCATTTTCTGCTAGTGGCTCTATCTCATATAGTATTAAAAGTAGGGGCCAGGCGGTGGTTGCGCACGCCTTTAATCCCAGCACTTGGGAGGCAGAAACAGGTGGATTTCTGAGTTCGAGGCCAGCCTCGTCTACAGAGTGAGTTCCAGGACAGCCAGGGCTACACAGAGAAACCCTGTCTCGAAAAACCTAAATAAACAAACAAACAAATAAATAAATAAATAAATAAATAAAAGTAGGAATTAGACATTGATATTTATATACTTTTATGTTTTGGTGCCATTTATCATATAATCAAGTCAAAGGAGAAAATTACCAGTCATCATAAAGATCTTCCTATGTTGCCCCTTGTATCCTGTAAATGAAATAATACATTAGATATCATCTACGGTGGGCCTTTTCATTTAAGATAATGCACTTGAAGTCTGCCTAAGTCATGGCTGGCATTAGTATTTATTTCTGTTCGACTTTTCTGATCTGTGTGTATGATTTTATGATCTAGGACCCAAATTCTAGTCCAGATTGTCACTCAGTTGTGTGTGTCTGTGTATCTGTGTCTATCTGTCTGTTTTCATTTCAATTTAGCCAAATAAAAGGACAGCATTTGAATTGCCTAGATCTGGTTAGCAGGAGACTGATTTTTCCTGGCTGTGTTGAATTTGTCTTGCTTGTAGTCTCTCCTGTGGTCCTTAGTGTATTATCGGGTTCATAGTCATCACTTAAGAAGCATTACATATTGCTGCTATGTAAAGTTTTCAATATAAAGTAATGGGCCAAACTGCTACTTGACAGGCTGTGTGAATGTGAAGATAAGCTTGATTTTCGGCATCCTCCGTTCTGAGATATGAATGAGCATCATAGTTGACATAGTACACAGAGCTGGTACATGAACTAGGGACAACTGAACAGAATCTCAGTTCTGTTCAAGTCAGCTCTCCTTTTTGAATTCATTCCTTGAACACATTATTGCTAATGAGCTGGTTCAATGCAGATTGAAAAAGGCCCTTAGCCAAGGTAAAACTGAGCTAGCCCCAAAGAATCCTGAAGTCTGAGTATCTGTTTTTCTGGTGAGAGATACTATATTATCCCCTTCCCCACGTGCACATTTTCTCTCCTCTTTATCGTGTTACTGGGTGTTTGGGTTATATAGCGTATCTTAGCAAGCAATGCATACTAAAACATGGGGTTAGGGATCAGTGTTTTCTCATGACTTTGCTCAACAGTCTAACCTCCCGCCTTTTACCATCACTGTGTGCACAGCAGATAAGGCCAACAGAGCCTCTAATGGGAGGCCTAAAATAAACTTTTTAGTACTTCCACACTATTCTGCAACCTAGGTTGTGTACCCATTGAAATGATGCTGTCTGGTTATCCTTGAATGTTATTACCAACTCTTAGAAGACGGCTAGCTGGACAGTGTGTAGTGAAGGCATTCCATGACTGTTGATCAGTAAATCCTACTTCATGTTGAAAAAAAAAACTCAACAATATGTGAGCTAGAACATGTTTTATAGACTTTCTCATCTTAGGGGTGTGGAGACTGGCACCAGCTTAAACACAGAGGCAGAGTAAATGGGTATAAGAGCCCCCAGATCTTCCATGCTTCACTGATGGGCTCAGAGGCCCAAGAAGGTGAGAGGTAGAGAGGCTAACCAGGCTTTCTGTGAAGGACAAGCGTCCCTGCTGTGTGTGGCTTCTCTTTTATCAGGATGATAGACCACCCTTATTCCTGAAATTTCTGTTTCACCATATGCAACTGTTTCTCTGTGTTCTCTCTTCCAGTGTCTGTATGAGACTGCCCTTTAAAAGCAGTCTGCCACACTGTAAAATGTCTTTAAGAATGTTGGTTTTTTGCAACTTTAGAAAAAAGTGAAGCAAGCAAAGCTGCAACCCAATATCTTTTCAGTGCCCACAGCTATGGAACTGTTTAACTGGTAAGGAGTATGCGGCCAGTGATTTGTTTATGTATTCAGAGTGAGTGTAGTTGGGGCTTAATTTGTGTTTATAAAGGTACCAGCAACAGACCTTCACATTTGCCTTACTCGGTCCTTCTTATAGACTCCTGTAATTGACCTGTTACCTAAACATAGCAGGCTTTCTTTTTAACCGTAGAATACTCCCCTTCCATGAACACGTTAATACGCTGTTCATGGATGTGGCTGCACTGCACTTACACTGTTTACCTTTGACTCAGTGTCTCAGAGCTGTCTTCCTTTCTTGTGGTTTTCCTTTTGCTTTTCCTTAGCAGCTTGGCTGGAGCTATTGGGTTGTGGGCTGGTTGAGAACCTGCACGCATAGCATTTCACATTTAGATGGAGAGCACACTGTGAGGAGTACTGAGGTGACAGAACAGCAGAATCCCTCCTTCTGCCCCAAGAAGGCTAAAGATTAAGTGCTGTCCAGCTACCATACCACTGCAGCAGGAATTGGGGATTGTTGGAGCAGACACAGCACTCTGGGCCTTGCAGATGTCACTTGCCCTTAACATCTTAAAGGAAAGTGTGGTCCGAGTACCATGCTACTTAGTTACTTGGTTAGTTTTACTAAGGCAGTGGTTCTGAGCCTTCCTAATCCTTTAATACAGTTCCTTATGATGTACTGACCCCCAACCATAAAATTATTTTCATTGCTACTCCATAATGGTAATTTTGCTACTATTACGAATCATAATGTGTGTTTTCAAGTGGTCTTATGTGACATACACACCTCTCCCTCCAGAGGGGCTGAAAGCTGCTGCACTAAAGCTTAGCCATGAGGTCTCAAACACTAAGCAAACACTACTCACTCTGTAGCTAAGTGGACCCGGTGCTTGTCATCTTTCTGAATCAGCCCCTTAAGTGGCAAGTATCTGGGATCACTGGTCTTTGCCACCAGGCTTGGGGAAGATCTTTTGTTTTAAACTCTTATGAATGAGTCTTTATGATGTCAGAGTCTGTTAAATCTATTAAGATGATTTTGGATGCAAAGAACATCTGACTGTTCTACTAAGGGAGTCACTGGTGAGAGAGAATTATGGAAAGATAGATCTAAGTGGATGGGAACATCACAATGCAGAAACGCAGGGAGCGTTAATTATGGTTGCTTTAATTAGAAGTAGTCTGGCCTAAACACCATTACCCACCTCACTGGATGCTGCTTCAAGAGTAAGATACCATTGTAAAATTCTAACTGTCCCGTCCACCTGCCAATGTCAGAATTACTTATTTGCCAGGGATGAGAGCAAGGGTGTGCACTGATGATGTACACGTGATGTGGAGCTTCGCTGCATCCTGTTAGGACTGTGGCATGAGCTGTGTGTGAGGAAGATGGCATTTGGTAGGTTTCAGGCTCACATTTCTATGCCATATTGCACACAAGTACTCAGAATCCCGTCAGTTTAGTGACTTGTCAAGAGTGGGGCAGTGGTCAGCCAAAGGGTGAGCCTGGGCTAAGATTGAGTGAGCCAGGGGAGTCTCCATGGTCACTGTGTGAGCGAAGGCAAGAGTGTTTGTTTTCCCCTCATCTGTAAGTCCACACTCATCACACTCTGGTTTTTTCTTCCTTTTCTTTAAGGCAATCCTAACTTCTTATGCCTCTGAACATGTATGTGCTCTGTCAATAAGGTACACTCCCAGAGTCAACAAGGTGATGTATTGTGAAATACTATTTCTCAAAGGATAGGATGGCAGAGAACGAGATGAAGAAAACATTGCTCTGTTTCCAGTGAATGGTTCTGCTTTGTGTTGGAATATATATTGAGAGGAAAGAGAAGACACTGGTCATTTTCACACTATTCATTTCTCAAATAGCTCCACTGAGTCTCCAGTTGGCACTGTTTAATTAAATGTCTAATGTGTTTTTTAGCAAGCTTATTAGTATTAGAGTGGTCAAACTTATAATCTAATATGAATAGACTATTTTGATGTGCTGATATATTTTTAATGCATTAAAAGCATGTTAGATAATTCATGACCACATTATATTTATTCCCGTTTTATAGAATTTTTAAAAGACAGCGGTATAATAAAGGGGAATGGTCTGAGATTTGAAGGGCTCTTAGGTGCCTATTGTGATGGTGTCTGTCTCTGTTTTCCCTTAAACAGCTTGCTTACAATTTATCTCTGGATCTGTCTTCATCTCTATATGGAAGCATTTGGATTACTTTATCTCTGTGGATTCTTTTTGCTCAAAAATTCTATGACTCAGTCAGTTATTACTTTGTTTTTATCTGACAGCCCACAGAACCCCCTGGGAACTCAGTGAGTGAAATCAATCTGTTAGCCAATAAATATTTATTGAGTGCCTACTAAGTGTGTGACTCTTCATAGACCAGGAGGGAATACAGTCTAGGTGCATGACAAGATATATACAGAAAGGAAGACAATAATATATAGCAACAACAGATACACTGCTAATTGTGTGTGCCACCACAGAGCACAATGGGTGGGTGCCAGGTCTCAGCAACCAAGAAGTGAGCTGCATGGGTGAGCACAGTATAGCTGGAAGGGGATTCGTGAGGAAGGGCTAGAGAGGTCTCCAAGGCTGGACTCCAGTAATACTCTCTTGCTTGTCATGTGGCACTGCTTAGTGATAAAGACACTAGATTTAGAATGGGAAAACTTGGCTTCTGGTTGCAGCTCTGCCACTTACAATAGGATATCATGCTGCAAATCTGAAAGGATTTACTCTTTGGGGAAACAAAAGGCACATCTGCCTCTGTATTGATAGAAAGATTAGGTAAGATATTGTTGTTAAAGTGACAGTCCTTTAGTAGCCCCCACAGATGTCTGCCGCAGCTACAACAATCTTTGAGTGACTGTAAGTAAGCTTTGCCATCAGACATTGATAGACTAGCTGTTGGATGAGGCAGAGTCTCTGTTACACTAAAACACTGCCTTTCTCCTCCCAGCCTTTTGGGGATACCATGACTCTATTGCTCATCAGAGGTGCCGTAAGTTTCAAGTGTTGACCAAATGAGATAACAACTTTAAAGTATTTAGAAAAGGACTCAATAAAGATCAATCTTCCTAGCCTCCCCTAGTCCCTTATCCTCTCTCCTTTTCTGTCTCTTCTCTGTTCCTCTCCTTATTTCCCCCTTCCCAACATCATTTCAGACATAGGAAGTTCACATTTGTCTCTATATTGAAACCTTCCAAACATGCGTACTGTGGTGGTGGGGCTGGTGCTGGTGAGTTGGAGAATGAGAACTACTTGTCATCTAAATGTTTTGAAATGATTGAGCTGACAGTGTTAAGGACTTGTAAGCACTGCAAGAAAAACAGATAGGGGATGCTGTATAGACCATTGAAGAAGCAGTGGAGGACTCGGCAGGAGTGGGAAGGGAGAAGAAAGCAAGCAAGCATTCTTGAGAGAAAGAAAGAAAGCATGGAGGTTTGAGTCCTGCCGGGATGTTCTTCTGCAATCAGCAATGGCAGGCCTGTGGGACTGCAGGACGGAGGAGGTGATTGGTACAATTCAGCAAAATTTTTAATCTAGGAAACTGCATTTTATTTTTGAAATGCTGAGTTTTCTGTGAGGATGAATCAGACAAATTCACATGTCCTGCAAATAGTTGGAAATGTGAATGCATGGCATATTTAGCTGTGAGTAGACTGATTTGGCTGGGTTGGAAGCACGTGTTTGTTAGACCAGTTACTTTTTTTTTTTTTTTTTTTTTTTAATATAGATCTAAGGGTTAGTGAGATGGCTCAGCCATTAAGAGCTTTTACTACTCTTCCAGAGGATTCCCAGTTCTGTTTCCACTGTCTACTTCCAGAGGCTCACAAACACCTATAATCTAGCTCCAAGGAGATCTGAGGCCTCTGACCTATGCAGACCCCCACAGGCACACATATGGACACATAATAACTGTAAAAGGCTACATGTAGTATAGTTTACTCTTGTTATTTATGAGGCACCTACTGGTCTCCAAAGAGAAGCCATTTCTTCCATAGCATGACTTTTGGTGGTCACTATCATATTCTCTGTCACGGAAGAAGATTCAAACAAGTGCATGCTTTGTTATTCCTTTGTTTTATTTTGCTTGACTGGGATATTTGGAGAATGGGGCCGAATGCTAACTGTTTAAGATGGGTGGTGTCTGTGTTACTGCTCTGTATTTAATATGCTCCTCCTTCTCAGTAGCTCATCTCCCCAGGTATTGTCACCTTGGAAGTGCCCTGGTATTTGGAGGGGAACTGGCATAATGAGCAGAATGCTAGTTATACTTGTCTCATAAAGCAATAACCATGATATTGCTGAATACTTGAGACTATCAAATAAGAAGTGGTGAAATCCTGCAGAAATCCTGGGGCAGAATAAAATTGTCTGTTATAAAATTGTTTACTGAGCAGACCTATCTGATATTGTGCTTCCTTCCCTCTTTTGCTAAAGCATTTTGAGCCATATTTTCAGAACTATACCTTCTACTAGCCAGATCTATGACATGGCCTTAGGGGTTTCATTCTACAGCTCCCAGCCATAGTTTTTTAGTCTTGCTTAACCTCTTCAGTTGTTCTTTCAGGAGATAACAGCTGCGGTAGTAGAACGTGAATAGAACAGGTATCTGTGTGGTTCAGAGATGCCTGTTGGCATAGAAGTTAGCTGTTTGGCAGCTGAATGTGAAGGAACATCTCATTACTCTGTGTTTAAAAGCCAGGACCCGAGATCTCGTTGATTTTCCTTTTTCCCCCCAGTCTGAAGAGTGCTGTTGGAGTTCAGTGGAGCATGGCCTCTGAGGCTGGGAACATTGATTAGGACTCAAATGTAAGCCTGGTTTTTAAGTGTAATCATTATTAAGTGATTATTAATGACATTTCAGTGGCTGTGCTGTAGCAGGTCAGTGGTTCATGGAGAGTCTTTTCCTCCTCTTTTCCATCCTGCACTTTCTACCTTCATTCACAAAGTGTCCAGCAGTCCTGTTGATGGGTAGCCTTTGGTTTCTAACTGTTGCGTTCCTAAAGTCAGACTGAGTCTTCATGATTCTGAACTCTTAATTGGTCTCTTTCTGCCACTGTCTCCCGAGTGCTGGTATTACAGGTATGCATCACACACCTGGCAATGATAATGACGTTTGAATTTCTAGGTTATAATGTATATATACTTTCATAGCCCTTGGCAGTGAAGACAAGCTATTGCTTTATAGTCCCTGCTGGCCTCAAACTTAGAATTGCCTTGGCCTCCAAGTGCTGTGGTTATAAGCCTGGCCACTAGGCCCAGGAGTTCAGGCACTGGCCTGTTCATGCATTGAGGTGTTTGAGATCAGGCTCCTTACTGGTGAGTTGTCAAGAACCCCCAGTGTGGGTTTGCTGTAGGCCTCCTTGTACCTTAACTCTGCCCTTAATAGTTTATGATTTCCCTTCTGCGTGACCTGACCTCATTACTAAAGCTGACGAGGGACACTGAAGCATTTGAATCTTCTATTTTGTTTTCAGTCTATATTGTCAATGCTGAGAGAGTCACCTAGCACTGCCAAGATATCTCTGACTGTCCCGATAATACTTATTAAATAGAAAAGGTTTAAAAATCAAATTGAATCAATTTTAGGACCAGGTAAGTTTAAGGGGAAGTTTTTTTAAAAGGTAGGTAAGACGGAGGCAGAGAATTTAGACAATCTATAAAAGATATGTACCACCTCAAGTGCTTCCAATTGTTGATGCTTCAGAAACAAATATCCTGTCTGCACATGCTGCTGGGTTGTGTGAGAAGTGCTGGGCTGTCTGGGTGGGAAAAGGGTAGAGCTGGGGACCTATTCAGCCAGTAGAAACTAAGAGACCAAAGACATTGTTGTAGAAATGTGCAATGTGAAAGGTGATTCTATTAGCTTTTAAAAGCTATCTTTCACATTGTGGGATTTCCCCTCTTTTGAGGTCTGGGTGGAAAATACTCAGATTTTTCTCCTTTGCCCATTGTCTCTCTAGGTCTGTCTTGTGCCAAATTTTTGTTCTTACCCTTTATACACACATTTTTTTTTTTTTCCAGCTGAGAAGCCAAGTCTGTCACCAGCCTGAAGTGCTGGGTTCCTGCCTCTAAGAATATGAGTGCTAGAGGTCTTAGTGCGAGCAGAAGAACTTTATGGAGCCTTCTTTGAGGAACTGTGAGCCATTAAGCATTTGGAATAGTATCAAAATTAATCTTCATTACCAACCCTGTGGGACTTAGGATAGCCATGGAAAGACATCTCTGGCCATGTTTATGAGGATGCTTCCAGAAAGGGTTGACAGCTGGAAGACCCACAAATGTGGACAACACCCTGGGGCTGAGTAAGATGGAGAAAGCGAGCTGAACAGCAGCTCTCTTTGCTTCATGATTCTGGGATGCATTGTGACCAGCTACCTCCCCCTCCTGCTGCTCTGATTCCCTACCACAGAGGCCTATGTAACTTCACACTGTCAGCCTGAAGTAGGTGTTGGCCAGTATTTTCTCAAGGCCTCAAGAAAAATAACTGATACAGACAGAAAGCCCACATCGTCCCTGTGTTCTGAAGAATCTTCTGATCTATGTATTTCATTGAATTTCTTTATTGAACCTTTGCTTTCTTACTGCCTCAACTGAGTTGCAAAGACAGATATAAGCTCTATAGATTCTGGTGTACATCAGCTCCACTGTAGCATTTGTCTGAACAGCTGATGAGAAAGAAGTGAGATCAGCCATTTGAATGGAGTTCTGGGGCCTCTAGGCCAGTGCTTGTAAGAATGCCCAAACTTGAAGCAAAAGTACAACCAGTGTACAAAAAGGAAGTAGCAGCATCACACTGTTGTAGCCTTTGGGAATTGTAGGTGACAGAAGACTAAGCTGTATGCCCCACGTCTCACAATATACAAACATGTAGTACATGATGTCCATGGCATTTGACCTTCAAGTCTTAAAGTTGTATGGTGAGTGTGTAAATGCATACATATACTTGAGATGCATTTCTTCCCACAGATGAGGTGACCGTGCTGAATATACTCGTGCTGAATATACTGATCTTTTAATTACCATTCAGTTCTTTCCTTAAGTTTCACTAAGATGCATTGCAAAAGCATTTCTTTGTGGGTTTGCTTTATTTTAAATATGTGCCCACATGTGTTTGCCTTAAGGAAAATATTCTCCTTTTGTAATCTCCATGGGCACCTCAGTGACTGATAAAATGCAGATGGTTCTTAAGTGGAAAAATGTTAAGCTCAAAAGACCTTGATAAAAATCTGGGAGCCTGGAGCCCTGAGCTGTCTGTTATCCTTTTCAGATGGAGAGTGGAAGGGGTGAGCCTGTAGAGGTGTTAGCTATTATTATTCCCCTGCCTGAAGGTCTGTATCCATTTGGCCCAGCTCCTGTTTATCATGTTATGTATTTTAGCTAGCTCTACTTCTAGGCACCAAATCATGGAAGTCACACAATGTGAGAGAAGTAGTCTCCCTGTTGAGTATGCATGAGCTTTGACTATGTTGATAGCCGGACTTCTAAATGTGTCATGTCTAATCAGTTAACTCATGAAGTAAGAACATTCTTGAGAAACAGGCTTTGCATAATTTAGCTCTGAAAAGTTAGTCTGGTTGGTGTTTGTAGACAAATGGAAACAATTTCATCTGAAGGTACATAGAACTCAGAGGAGGCATATCTGCTCAGGGAATAGCTGGACTTGAAGTATCAAGGCCTAGGAGGAGGTTATAGAATTTGCACAGGGTAGAGTTTGTGGCAGATGCACACATCCATGTATGAATATCGTCAGAGGCAAAGCCTTCATGCCTAACAGCAACTCAGGAGGAAGTGACAGCAGTGATGCAGCTTGGTTCTAGTCAGGCATATGGACCCTGTAGGGAAGCACAGTAGTAAACACGCCTTTTACTTGGATGAGGAGAGTTAAAGTATGGAAAGGAGGAACGCTGTGCAGGTACTTGTGTTACATCCTGTTGTTTTGGTAAGCTTCCCCAAGAAGCAGATGCCAAGAAGGACCAGGCTTGCAAGAAACTTGAATGTCTTCTGGAGGAGAATGGGAAGGAAGCTGTGAGAGGCTATGGGACCAGGATCAAACACTTCCTGGGAGGAAAAGGAAGAGGGTTGGATAAGGGGAGTCCAAACTGTGGGACAGCAGTAAGGAGAGTTTTTTCAAGTCTGGTAGTGACTCTGCTGTGGTTTGAATGTATCTTTCTAACTTTACTTATTGGGAATCTGTTTCCCAGCACAACATTTTTGCTGAAGAGGGCCTAATGAGAGGTGATTGAATCATAAAGACAGAGCCTTTGTGACTAGATTAATAGTTTTCTTGGAGCAGGTTAGTTTTCAACAGAATGGGTTCTTTAAAAGTGATTGTTTGGTGTTCTGATTTCAGCATGAAGTACCTAGACAGACACAAGCACCACAGTCTTAGGCTTCTTAGCATCTAGGACTGGGAGCCAAATAACTGTCTTTTCTTTGTAAATTGTCCAGTCTTAAGCATTCTGTATAGCTGAGGTTCTCAAGTTCAATTAAATGTTGGAGGCGTCCCATATCTCTCAGTACTGGAGGCTCCCTAATGTCTTTGCTGGGCTGTTACTGCCTAGTAGCAGCAGATGGGAAACATAGCCTCGCTTTAGAAACAAAACAAAATAAACAGTGATGGCTTTTAGGACACAGTAGTTGTGCTGTCAGTCAGTTATGCTTCCTGTGGCCAGAGATCCATGTTGCTTTCATGTCTGCCACATATGGTTTTCAATAAATTTATGTAGAAATAATAGGTTGCAAGTGTGGGCTTCCTAGATAAATGTTCGTTTAAGAGCTAGGGAGAATGTACACAGTAAGCCTGAAACCTGTCATACTAGAAGAAAGGAAATGCTCAACACTAATGGGGTCCTGTCCAGAGGGATCGAAGCCAGCATGTCTGTATTTCCAAGTTGGGAACAATTTAACTCCAAAACAAAGAACAGTAGCAGCAGATTTAGAGTGTAGAAAATGTGATCCTGTGAGTTGACACTACAAGAACCAACTCAGTGAATAACTTGGGAGTCTGATGAGAGATAAGATTATATAGTTCACAGTGCTTCTTCACAAACTGCCTATTAATACAGAAAGGAAGAGTACCTTACAGTAGAGATGCTTGCAGATACTCTGCTAACCAAGTGATCAAATACAATATCACTACTGTGTTATCCACACTACTTGTCTCATTACAAAGGAACAGATGAGACAAAACAACTGGCCTCTATCTCTTTTAAAAATCTTGATTCTACTAGGCATGGTGGCACAAGCTCTTAATCCTACCTCTTGGGAGCAGAGGCAAGCTTGTACAAGACTGTCTCCCAAACAAAATTCAACTTCATGTTGTCAAAGAAAGACAGAGATGGTTCTATTAAAGAGACACAGAATCTTAACGGAGCACCTGGTTGTGAATTCTACTAGCTATGCTTACCTCCCTATTCATTGGCAGTAAGTGGGTTTCTTGATTTTCAAGTTGAATATTGTGGTATTGCCATATGTTTGCTTTCAAGTAATTATTAATATGACTTATTAAGTCCTGCAAATCTCAGTAGCAGTGGGGCTGGCAATTCAGATCTGTGGACAAAAAGCTACAACATAGTTCTCTTGGATGGCCTCATACTATAGACCAGGCTAGCTTCAAATACTGTGTTAGCCTGCCCAAAGGCCCGAGGTTACAAGTGCTTCCTGTAAAGTAAGACACATGAAAACATAAAGGAGTATTTTAAGACACTACATTAACATAACTTATTACAATATATTCTTAATCATTTATTTTATTATCACTGTACTATTCTACAAATTAAATTTTGTCATAGATACATATGTGTAAGTAAAGGGTAAAAAAGGTCAGAAACATCCAGTATACCCTAAGTACAGTTGGTCTTTAATGTTCATGGGCAGTCAATTATAGGGAAGTGTACCCCACAGACCACACCAAAATCCACAGAGTCCTGAGCCAAGTCCTTCACATAAAATGTCATAGTATTTGCATATTTCTTATGCATATCCTGCTATGTACTTTAAATTTCCCCAGATTACTTAATACTATTAATTAATGAATCCAGTGTAAATACTGCTAAGTCATATTGTTTAGAGAATAATGATGAGAAAAGTGTCACTACAAGTTAAGTAACAGATGTGGAACAGTAATGCAGAGGACTGGCTGCTGCTTAGACTCAGTGCTGTCTTTAGTTTCAGGCACCCACTGGATGATCTTAGATCATACCAGTGATCATACCATGGATACCCGGGGGGCTAATACTAGGTCCTTTTCCTTGTAAGTATTCCATTAGGACAGTTGTCTCTGGATTAGATGGTACTGATGTGTCTGTTAATTTCTTGTGAATGTAGGAAAATTGACATCATTTATAGGACTTACACACTTGGGAGATGATAACAAAACAGGTCAGGCACTTGTTCTCAGATGGTTCTTCTTTGTTCAGTATGTGCGACTTTTCTGGAACTCTGTGGACTTGTGAATTATACACATATATTATGAAGCAATCCAAACAATTGTAGACAATTAACTTACTCATTAATAAATTTTTCTATTACTTTCAATATTGAGGTGTAGGGAATGGGAAAGGTAGACAAAAATATGTTGCAATGCTTAAGAGTTTTGTGTAATTAAAATTCTATTTTTTTTTTTAATATTCTTACTCTCTTTCACGGGTTTAATGCACCTTTGTTCACATTTGTAGAATCTAGGAGCTCATGGTTTGAAATTATCTTCCTGATGGAATTTAGGCTTGCTATAATATGGATGCATTGTGGAACAGAGTGGATGAGGAAGGTGCCCGTTATTGTAGACACTTGGAAAAAACCTGCATGTGACCCCATGTCATACGTTTCTATGAATACCTGACTCTGCCTTAGGACAACAGTTCATCTTTAATGTCTCCTTTAGTTTAGCAAAGCATTTCAATCCCAGCATTAATTCTTTTTCTTACCAATACAGAGAGAGGTCATGTAATGTCAGACAGCCAAGGCTGAGTTAGGTCTCTCTTTATGTGCTGACCATGAATCATCATTGTACCAGACATGTAATTGTGGTGGAGTTACTGACACACTCAAGAAATCGATAGAATGTCACAGAATATGCTTTAACATTTTCTCTTTATTTTCTTGGCACCTTATTAGTGTACTCATGTTAGGTTCTAAGCCATCTTTTGCCAAAACAGCTACCTAGCCTTTTGTTAGCAGCCAGAATGAGACAGTCAAATACTAGATCTAGACTAATTCTACTTTGCTGTCTTCCATTCGTTTTTTCAGTTGTGGTTTCAGATCATAGAAGAGACAGAAAAGGGAGAACGATGGAAAGCTTGTAAAACCTCTTGTTCTTTTTGTCTGTGCTAGGCAAACTTGGCTAGGAGAAGCCTTTTAGAATTCCAGTACTGTGTTTACAAAATGACTAAGAGATCTTCTTATGCTTAAAAGAGTATCTTAATTTCCTGGATGTTTTAAAACTAACTTGCTGTAATTTTTCCACTGAAAAAAAAATTTTTAATTCTAAATATGATAATTCCACCAAAAAAAAAATTACTCTCCACCTTGTGCAGAAAGGGCTGTGCAAGATGCTGGGATCCTTTCTCACTCAGAGCAAGCACATTGTCAGGGCAGATCAGCAGTGAGTTAATAGGTGCACTGTGATGGCATGATGCTTCATCACCAAGAAGAAACACGTGACCCTCACATGCCTGGAATGTAGTAAATACTTGGTAATGAGATTGTTATGTTTCCTGTGTCTTTACTCTCCTATAGCTAAGCACTGGCAACTGTTCCTTCAGGGGAAATCTGTAATTAGGAAAAGAAGCTAAGAGCTGTAGAGCTTTAGGGGAGGGGAAAGGAAAGGAGTGAGCAGAGTGTAGAGTGAATTGGGAATCTAAGGCCTCAGGAAGTCCTGTGGCAGGCTTAAATTGGTTTGTAAACGTTTGCTGATGGGATGGGGAGGACAAGGATGATGACTAGGGAAGGATTGTACCCATGGTCTCTGTTGGCCTGGCAGGTACTCAGTAATTCTGGGAATTAATTTGAGTGCATTAATGGGACTGGATCATTAAATATTTGTACTGTTTTGCTTAGTATTCTCTAGATTTTCATACTGGGGCTTATTCTTCTGAAAATTTCCTTACTTTCTCTGCCATTCCAGCTTTCTCCTCTAGACCTCATGCATTGACTGTAAAATGTCAATGCTCAGTAATTCAAAATGCAGTAACAAACATTTCTTTATTCTCTTGGCATTTAAAATCACCAAGACATCTCAGCCTGTCAAAAGTAGAGTTGTCTTGCAAGCCACTCCCCAGCCTTCTAGCTTGACAGCTCCTTGGTGGGTGTAGCCACTCTCCTGCCCTAGTAGGGCTCCTTGGTGACAACCTTAGTTAAAATCCTCACCATGAATCAACATCTACATCTGCTGATTTGGGGCTGTTGCTTTCTCTGTGCTGCCAAACACAACTCGGCGATAATGACAGCATTTGCCAGCACGCTTACGCAGTGACTCAGGAGACAGGGTGGCCAGCAGAGCAGCCTATTTGTGGGAGTGGATTTTAAGAAGTGCTAATTCCATGGCAGTTTGGAGATATTAATATCACGCTGGCAGTAGATAAACAGGCAGCAGAGGGGGATATAATGAGAACAGAATCAACCACGACATCTTTCCCTCCTTTCTCTACCACCATATTTTGTGCTGCTTCTTTGAAAAGTCTGTTCTCCTAGGTTTTAGATGAATAGAATCCTTACTGGTTTCAACAGATGCTGCTTAGGTGAGCTGCCACTGGCCTCATACTATTACTTACTGAGGCTCACCAGTGTGCTAAGAGTTAACTGCATTTTCAAGCAGTACTAAATCACAGCATATGGCACAGTAGCCTATTGCTTACTGTACCCTCTCCCTAAAGGGCAGCATACCAGATGGTGTGAGTGGGGCCTTTGGTGTAATTATGACAGACACAAAGAAAGACATAACCACCACTCTCCCTCAATAATATCACATCTCTTACTTTCCAAAAATTGATATTGTTAATTTTTTTTTTTCAGTTGGCTCTTCATATCCAAGTTCTCTTTCCAAGCTGGGGAGAAACCATGAACAGAGCAGCGTTAGCCATTTGAGTGCCATTCCCCATGCACTGTTCTCAGGGTAGAGATGGACACAGTCAAGGGGGGTGGGGTGGGGTCTCATTCTGTAGTAAGCCTAGTGTGTGCAAGAGTAACCTGAAGGCAGATTCTCATCTGAGCTCTGTAGTCAGTTGGAATGTTGTTGTATATAGTCAGTTGGACCAGCTGAAAACTGGTTACCTCTGGTTTTATTCTTCCTCCTTTGTTTATTCCTGGTTTTTTGGGAGGTGGGGTCCGGTTGTTGTTGTTGTTGTTTTTCCTTCCTTCCCTCCTTCCCTCCTTCCTTCCTTCCTTCCTTCCTTCCTTCCTTCCTTCCTTCCTTCCTTCCTTCCTTCTTCCCTCCCTCCCTCCCTCCCTCCCTCCCTCCCTTTCTTCTCTCTACCCAAATGTCTTTTTTTTCTGCCTTCTTGCCAGTTCATTCCTGGCTCTTCTCCAAGCCCACTTACAGTGGAAGATCTACTGTCTAGAGCTGTGAGAAGAGAGGCATGTTGAATATCCTGTTACACCAGTGTTTGTAACACTGGAAGTACAAATAGGCATCTTCTAGCTTTCATATAGGCTGGGAAGGAGCCTGAGAAATTTAGGTCATGCTTTTATGTGCTCATTTTTTATCTTGTGTGCGTGGTATTTTAAAGCAGACTTTTCTTTAGGGTAGTAGCTTGTTTATAACATTCTGTAAATAGCCTGGCCTAATGTGAGCTTCTTACAGATAGTTTCTGCTGGTTTTGTGTGTGGATTGACGTAGCATCTGATGCTGCTCACAAGAAAAGTGCTGAGTTGTGGATTTTTGTTGTTCGGTTTTATTTGGACTCCAGCTTAACATCCTCAGCCTCTCCCTCCCCCTGCCAAAAAGCATTGTGACCTCCTAACTGTTGTTATTTCTGTTGACTGAGCCCCATCTGTAGCCCTAGTGTTAATTGACCTATCTCTTCTGTTGCAGAAATATTGCTGAGGCCCTTGTGAGCAAAGGCCTAGCCACAGTGATCAGATACCGGCAGGATGATGACCAGAGATCTTCACACTATGATGAGCTCCTGGCTGCAGAGGCCAGGTAAGTTGTGAAATTGCTAAACATATTGGGACCCATGGCAGCACTATGTCACTGTGTCACTGGTGTGCCTCTAGCTGAGCAGAGTACATTGGAAATAATATGCAGATAGGGTCTGGATCACTTCTCTCTTCAGCTTTTGCCAGTGGACATCAAGAAAGACATCCTTTGAAGATTCTGCCTAACCATGATTAAGCATACTTAGGCTCCCCCAACCCCAATCAGCAGCATATAGAATGTGACTGCCCTGCGTTGACATTATAAAAGAAAGGAAACGTGGGTGTGAGTATATCATGTCTGATAACTGTGTATGATTATCGCTACCATTCCTGACACTGTCAGGGAAGCCTGGCTTATGTGTGCATTGCAATTGGCTCTGTGCCTTTCAGAGGCCTCTCCCACCCCCTTCCTGACCCTCCCCTTCCCTCCTTTGACATTTTTCACCTCTAGACCTTTTGTCGTGTACAAAGGAAATGAAAACATTTATTAGGAAATGGGTTTTGGCTTAAAACACTTCTGACAGCTGGCAGGAGTGCATTGAGAAGCCCTATGACATTTTCCTTTTGTCCTTCATCCCTATGCTGGTTACCCCAATGTAAATCATAGTACGGCTGGGTGTCTTGCCTTGACATTCCTCCTGGCTCATATTCTGAGAGACTTTGGTCAGTGGTGCTGGTAGTCTCATGGTTTCCCAAATCCTTGAGAAGTTGTAAGAACGGAGTGCTGAACCAGTGCTCTGCAGTCCAAGTAGACCCACAAAATATCTCCATTGTATCAGAGTGATTGCATGGGTTTGGCTCACTCAGCTGTATTCATGGCAACTAGGACCTATTATAGTTCTAGAAGTTTGGTCACTGTGAAATTGTGTCTTCCATTAGAGAAGGCTTGAATTGGGCACATAGTACCTAATTTTGGTTTCATACCTTGTCACTGACATTCCTCTTGCTCTTTGGCCCAGAACATTGTTGTAATATCCAACATGTACCTTAACACTACATCACATCCTGATTGATTGAGCATCTATAGAGAATCCACAGAATGTCAGTGGAGAGGTCAGCCTGTCAGGCTGGTGTGACTTTTCTGATTCTTTCTTGTAGGCATTTCTCAGTTGTCCTGTCTAGGAATGGGTTATTACAGACCTTTGATATAATTCTTATTAGTAACCATTAAAACACAAGGCACCCGGGTCTATTATTTCAGCATGTGGTGCAAGAGAATCTTGAGTTCTAGCCTAGACTTCACAGCAACTCCAGCCTTGCCTGTAAGTAGAGACTCTTAATAATAAGAGTAATTAATTTGAGTAGAGACTCAAATAATAGTAATACAGTAGTGATGTGATATAGATTCAAAATAGTTATTTATCAAAGATAGATGCTCTTCTCTCCCTTCCGGAGCTATATGAATACAGTGAGCTCAAAACCTCCATGATGAAAAATGGGGATACACTTTTCTCAACACCATACAGGCAACAACTTCACCACCTGCTGGAATTCACGGGGTGGGCTGATGGGCAGGTTGGTCATTCTGACTTGATGCAATTTGCAAAACAAGTGAGGCATTCACAGTGTCAGGATCACCCAACAGGAGGTGGAATGTATAACCCCTGTCTCCAAGTTTGGGTCCTTCATACTGCAAAGAAACATTTAATTCTAACAGGCAAGTGTGCATGGACAAAATCTGCTAAGGAGCTCAGGAAAGGGATGCCTGAGTCCGTTTTTATTACATTGTTAGAAATAGGCATAGTATGAGGATGTCGTGAGTGTTGTTTAATGAGTATGCATATATAAAGAAATTTGGAGGAGATTTGGGTTTTAGGAAGAAAACAAACCTCTTTAGTGCAGATTTTGTGCTGAAGTAATGTAACAATATGCTTGCTTGCTAAAGTGGTGAGTTGCCTTGCATAGAGATAATTGTGTTAAGCTATTGCTTTCAGACTGATGGTGGAAAAATTGGCTTCTGGGTCCTTGCACTGGTGCTGGTGAGTAAATGGAGAGAAATTAACCGCTTCCCAGGGCCAGGAGACATGCCTGAAGGCAATACAGTCCCTATAAAGGATTGTGAGAAAAGGCTAAGATGAGCTAGAGTAGGTTTTACTTTGGAGCACCATTGTCAGTGATCCTTGGGATGATAGCCCAAGGCCGTCTCCTAGATGCTAGCCTAGCCCCTAGTCTGGTGAAGTGAGAGTCAAGAGAGACCAGGATTCCTGTTAGGCACTAATAGTGGTTTTATAGCTATTAAAAAAGATTTGTCTTGTAGAGAAGGCTTGTTTTGCAAATGATCAAGCCAGTCTGTCCCTAACTATGTACCTGCTGACACTGTTTTATTTTCTTTTGCCTACAGTTCACCCTTAATCACCTATGACACCAGCTCTATGTCCCCATCCTTGCCTCTGTTACTCATGCATAGCTTGTCAAATCTCTTAGTACATGCTGCCTCTGTCCTGCATCCTGCCTGTCTCTTGCATATTACCCAAGTTTAGGGCTGTTTCCCCTGGATGGATTAGCTTTACATTTCCACAGCAGTTGCACTCTGCTGTGTGATTTGGTGCCCAGTTGGTTCGGTTTCTCCACCTCCCAGCTTAATGTCCTCTGTGGATTTCATTAGTGAGTTGTTTACTCCTTTTCTGGGCCATGAATAGAACCCCTCAACAAGAAAGACTTTGGTGTTGACCCCAAGTCTTTCACAACATGGACTGTCTTTTGTTTATCATTCCTTCAGCCACTTTTTAATCTTCAGTCATTGTGTACTGAACCAAGCCAATTTGAATTAATTTTCCAAGGAAATTTTCTTGAGCTACTATAGCTAAGGCTTTAGCAAAGGCCAAATTAGTAACATCTCCTGCATTCCTGTCAGTCATTCATGCTGAAGCTCCGCAGGTCTGTACAAGGCTGTCCTCGTGATAAGTCTCTCCCTACAATGGTGTTGATTGCCGCAGATTTTCCAGCCCCTGACCTTGGTTACCTGCTTTTCTCTGCTTATCACTGCTCCGATTGCCAGTGGCACAGCTGTGTTCTTCCATTGACTTTGCTTTCCAGTGCACTGCTTGGCCATTAATCCTTTTAGGAAAGCATTGTAAGCTTTGGTAAAAGGGCATCCTGTTAACTTGTCTGACTTCTTGGGTCAGCAGAGCTGCCTGCCTAGGAGTTGATGAGCTTTCTCTTAGCTCTGAAGCTCCTACCATCTCCGGTTATCTGATAGGAGCCCAAGAAGTAGTGTACTTAGGCACTCAGTGGGCGTCCAGGTGAGAGGAGGGGGAGATGGATGCTCCTCTGCAGCCTGCCAGCCACATCAAGTTGTGTGGCCAACGCACAAGCCAGCAAGTGCGTGTTCCAGCACATCACTTGCCTGCTTGGAACAAGCTCTCCTTTGCTTTCTCTTCAGCTTGCTGACCCTTTGAGGAACCTTTATTTAGCTGCCTGTCTGCTTATGGGCAACCCCCATAAAGCCTCAAATGCCTGGCCCTTCTAGAGAAAGCCACATCTCTTTGTTTAAAGAACAAATAGCCTGCTGATTCCCCAAAGGCAGCCTTCCTTTCTAGCTCAAGTGTCCGTCATCAGCCACCTCCTCCCTCATTACCTTGTGTCCTGGCAAGATAAGGTTTTGGCATTTCCTGGGGTTCTCACAGGCCTTGGTTCTCTCCTGGGCTCCATTGAGAAGCCCTTGATTTTTGTCCGGGGGTCTGACAGATCCAAGTTGCTTGTCCTTGGAATTTTTTACAAAAAGAATTTAGGTGCACCTGACCCAGGGTTCACTGTGACATCCCTGAATTTATTTCCAGATTTTTCCTCATGGGCCCCTAGGAAGCAGCCCATATCAGTTCTTATCTGCATGGTTCAAATGTTTAGTCTCAGGTTGGTTTGCTCTGCTAGTCTGGAGGAGGCTTTAGCTAGAGCATCTGACTCCTCCTGGAGGAGATTCCCCTTACCTCCTTTTGAAGTATTTCCAATTTTTAATTTAATTTTTTTTTAATTTTTAATTAATTTTTTTAATTCTGAAAATGCTATAAAATGTCACATATCCCAGCCCCTGTATTTGCTATAACACATCCAGTTTGATTTTAGAAAGGGAACATGAAATTTTCATCCTGATGGTAGACTCCGTTACTGTGGACTTTTCTTGTTAACACTGTAACAAGGCGGCCTACTTTCATGTGGGTAGTGCTGGTTATGGGTGTGGGCTTCCATACCTACCTTCCTGCCGAGCTTTTATTGAACTTGGTATACTCACATTGAAGTAATGTCTGGAGTCTGAGCAAAGCCTGACTAGAGCCCTGCTTTCTTTGAGTCTGTACAAATGGGGAATGACATTGACGTGTGTTCTCTCCTGTACCTATCCAGCTGTTTGTTTAGAACTATAATGTTCTAAACTGTAACATACCTGTAGTCCCAGCAGTTGACTGTCTTAAGCAGGAGGAATAGGAGCTCAAAGCCAGCCTGGTCTACACCCTAGCTCACAAAATAAATAACAACAAAGCTCCTTTTTTTTTTTCACCCTCAAATGTCCCACTATGGAGTCCTGGCTGACCTGGAACTCATTGTGTAGACCAGGTTGGCTTCAGATTCACACATATCTGCCTGCTTCTGTATTTGAGATGCTGAGACTGAAGGCGCACACTACTACACATAGCTTACAATGTACCATTTTAATTATTTCTGGAATCTCTTAGAATTTGTAGCTTATTACAAAAAAGAACCACAGAAGTTAGGGCTTTACTCATTTAAGGCACTTTTTCATCTCAGCTTTTGTGATTTCAGGGTAGGATTTATATATTCAAAAAAGAAATTGGTACCCCAGCTTGACTGTGAGAAACACTTGTACTGAGAAATCTATCACCTGAGCAGATTTAAATGAGTTTAGATTCATTCTGGACATATGAAATGAAGTTAGTGTTATCTCGAGAGAAAAGGGCAGGTATTCTCTTACCTTTTCATGTATGTTCTGTTTCTTTGAGGCACACTGCAAGCTTAGAAAACTGGTGCTGTCCTTAGTCTCTGAGAGGCAAGCACAAACCTGCCCTCCTCTCTGCATTGTGTAGCTCCCTCAAGAACTCATTTTTCTGATTGAGCAAACTCTCTCTTTAGAACAACAAAAAACAAGTGCTTCTGCCTTGCTGAGTTCTGTATCTCCAGTCTCCAAGCCCCACAGGCATCAGCCTCTCGCTTTTTTCAGTATGATTGGCAGTACTCCATTGTCAGCTTCTCTACCTGAAGCTCTAGGAAACTGTACTAGCATTTCTCTCAGTGTCTGATCAAAGGCCAGATACTTCTTGATGAGTCTTGTTGACTTCACTAAGCCAATATCAGTGGGCATTATTATAATGGCTACAGCTCTCATCAAGTGACTCCGGCTGAGTTAGGGGTCACGTTGGTCTTGCCAGTATCCATGCATTGGTAGCTATCACTTAGTGAATGCATATTTTAAGTCTCCTGAAGTGTTTTTCAGGGCCACTGGGATAGAAATGCCCTTGTTCTACACATGCTCAGTCAGAGCTGCTCTCCTAGTGTTCTCACACAGAAGGAAGTTTTCTATAACCTCTCAAGGAATAGGAAAAGTCATGCCTTTAAAAACAAAAAGAAAAGATACGGTGACACCTTCCGTGTACTGGCATCCATTTGCTGGATTCATGAACAAATAGGAGACTGCACCTTTTGGCTCAGAGATAGAGCCTATGGCTAGTATGCACACTATGACCAAAAGCAAGTTGGAGAGGAAAGGGTTTATTGGGCTTACACATTCATATCATTGTCCATCATTGGAGGAAGTCAGGATAGGAACTCAAGTCAGGACTAGTCCTCAGCAGCATAAAATCAAAACAAAACAACCAGTGTGGTGACTCAGAGCATTAAACTCTGCTGGGCAAGCTTGTAGACCTGAATATAGTACTTGGAACCCAAATTTTAAAAGCCTGATGTGATGGACACATCTGTAATTTCAGCACTAATGCTTGTGATGGGAGATGGAAACAGGAGAATCACCCAAAAGCCCACAGGCCACCGAGCCTGCAGTATGCAGCTGTGCCACACAGAAATAGGAACAGCCCTGCCACAACAGAGCAAAAAAGCAAACTCCCCAAGGGTTGGCCTCTTATCCCCCCAACGTGCACGCACACACACACACACACACACACACACACAGAGTAAGTAAATAATAGCAATGTAACACGTTATGACTTAGTAAATGAAAGAAGTCAGTGTACTTGTATGACATATTACCAATTTGTTAAAGATCTTGAGCTGAAAAGGCAACGAGTTTCATCACTGTATACTGTGGAATTTCAGTGTATGTTCCCTGTAAATTCAAATGTGTGTTCCCTGTAATATTTGTGTACTTTGAAATGTTAGAACTACTATGTTCTATCACAAGTTGTCTTTGTTAGCGTTTCTATTGCTGCAACAGAAACAGCATGACCAAAAGCAAGTTGGAGAGGAATGGGTTTATTGTGCTTACACTTACAAATCATAGTCCATCATTAGAGGAAGTCATGACAGAAACTCAAGCAGGGTTGGAACTTGGAGGCAGGAGCGGATGCAGAGGCCATAGAGGGTTACTGCTTACTGGCTTGCTTCACTGGCTTGTTCAGCCTACTTTCTTATAGAACCCAGGATGACCAGCCCAAGGATGGCACCACCCACAATGGGCTGGACCCTCCCCCATTGATCATTAATTAAGAAAATGCCTTACAACTGGATCTCAAAGAGGCATTTCCTTGAGGGAGGCTCCTTTCTCTGTGATGGTTCTAGCTTGTGTCTAGTTGACACCCAGAACCAGCCAGCACAGGAAGTATAGATGACATGGGTTTATCCATACTCCCAGAAAGCAGATCTTGCTGTTAAAGGAACAATTGTTTCAGCTATGTTTTATTTTGCATGCAGTGGTTTAGCATCCATTTCTTTTCTTTATATTCATTCTCTCTCTCTCTCTCTCTCTCTCTCTCTCTCTCTCTCTCTCTCTCTCTCTCCTCTCGTATATCTTGGGTCACAGGCATTGAGAATAATAGTGGTGAACAAAAAAAAAAAAAAAGAATAGATTGAACTCTTCACAAAGCATGCGATCCTAGAAGGATGGGCATTAAATAATTAAATACCTAGAGTTGTACCTCTAGATACTATTTTTCCTATTTCTTTGCCTTTCTCGCCTGTTTTCTTAGCTCTTCCCTTTTCATCCTACTTACTATTAACACTGCTTGCCTTACATCTTTTTCTATTCCATCTCTCATTTCTATTAAATTTTCCCATGAGACTGTCTCCTTGAAATTCGTCATTTTTGTTCAGCCTCTGTTCTTACCTTCTCAATAGTTTAATGGTACAGCTTTAAATAAACCAAGATTTCTCACTTTGAATCTAATGACCTCAACAAGTAAAAATGCTCTTTGAATAAAACTGGAACTACTGAACAGTGTTAAAAACAGCTTTTCTCTTCCCTGAGTATTCTACAGTCTCTATAACACCAAGGTGCTTCTGGCTTTCCGCTTGAGCATCATAGAAAGCAGAAGTAAATGAATGCTTGTCTGGTCTCTTCACCAGGTGTATTACCTCATGCCAGAGCAGGTTGGAAACCAGCACTGGGAATGGAAAGTGGCCTTCCTCTGAAACAGCCTTCTGGCTTCCTTTCTTTTTAACTCTGGATATGGCAACTCCCCCCGCCCCCACGCTATTTTTGGATTGCAGTTTGGTGTTACAGTCATGAGGTTGCTAATTGGCTTCAGCACGTGATGAGGAGTCAGAGGAGGGGTTCAGTGTTGGGGAGTAGGGTAGATCAGCTATTGCAAGTGCATATGATAACAGGAAAATGCATTAAAAGAGCTGGTGTGGGGAAGTGATTTGAAGACACAGCTGAGTGTGGGGAAATTTAGCTTTTTCCCTTTCTTCAGAAAAGATGATGCACTCAACATCCAAATAGCAGTAATCAATCTGCATTTAAGGCAGCACAAATGGCCACTTCTGGAGAGCTGTATAATGCCTCCATTTCCAGTGAGTTTTCTCCTTTAGGATATTAAGAGGATCTGCTCACTCCCTCCATCCTCTTTTCCTCCTCCCCTCCCCTGGTTCTGATGTAAGCTGTGTGAGTTCACTGGTGACCCAGGGGGGCGGGGCTAAGTTGGAGCCCATTCGCTCCCTTTGCTCCCCTGGGTGCCAGGTTTGTAGAGAGTTCCACCAGTCATGGTCAGATAATAAGCTGGTAATAAGTACATCTTACATAATATTTCCTGCAATTAGTCTGTGCTGATTGTATTCCTTCAGAGGACATTGTTCCAGCCTTGCCTTTCTGGACCATCTGATCACAGTCAATATTCTTCAGTGCATGCAGCTGGTCCGTTCATAGAGCTTGTGCACTGTTTGCCTTCTTACTGTCTTCTGAGCTAACTTCTTGGTCCTTACAGAAAATGTCCATGTATTTGAAGACCATCATATAGTGACTACAATTTTAATCTGAAATAAACAGTAACAGTGAAGTGATAACTGATTGAGGAACACAGCTGTAAACAACTCCTAACCACTGTAAAGCAAATCCCATTATGTGACCTTTTATGGCAGATTTAATCTTCATTACTTTAGCAATTGTAACCATGGTTATAAGCAAAGAGAACAAGCATGAAACAGACAAGCTTAAATTTCTCTGCATGCTTGACTTTCTTCTTCCTCTTGACTCTGGTCTCCTTCATCCACAGTTCTTGGCTCAGTAGTGCTATTGCTTCTGAGTAGCCACCACCTGACTGATGTGAAAATAATCAGGATGCCATGACGCTCGCTTGATTCAGCCCCTCTGCAATGGCAGGTGGCAGAGTGGTTCTGCCAGCTGAGATTATATTAGGTATATCCCTAGCCTACTTGGTTATAATCCTTAGGAATCTCTTAGAAGGCTGATAATTTGAGTAATTAAACCATGATCCATCAATGCACAGTTTCATAGCTGCTTGAGAATCCACTTCATAGCTTCCTCTCATTTGCCAGCATCTTTGCGTCTCAACTTGTAGTAGCCTCCCTTGTGCATTTCTCTTTTATCTTAAGCTGCCTCTGTTCCCCCTCCTGCTTTGGACCCAGAATTGAGAAGGATTACTTCCTATTCCTCCTGCTTTTGCATCAAGTTCAGAGAGCTGAATCTCCAGAGGATGCCAGCCGGTTCAAGTCAGCACTGCTTACATTGGAAAAGCATTTTCTAAAAAAACTCTGCTAAATATGTGTGGTTTTTCACTCAGCTCAAAAGACACATTGCATTTTTCGATAACTGGGCTGGAGAGATGGCTCCTAGGTAAAGATGCTTGCTACCAAGCCTGGTCAGCCGAATTTGATTCCCTGGGAGCCATATGTTAGAAAGAAGGATTGGAACTAGCTGTCAGTTCCCCTGCATAATAAATAACTCAATTGAAAGTTTTTAAATAATATAAATAATTCGATAACCGCCTTATGTCTGTTAAGCAACATACCATATCAAGTTTATTGTGATAAATTCTATAATTCAAAATATATAGATGATTTAGACAAATAAATAGTTGCAAACACAAAGATGAATTTGAAGAGTGGGTTCCATGTAAGAATTATGAACCCACAGGAGCCAGTGTGTTCCATCTGGTGACCTGGGAAGAAAGGTACAAAACCAAGTCATTTCTTCCTCTGTGCAATAGCAGTTGTTCTATGCCTCTGAGTTATTAGGACATAATTCACAAACTACCCACCAGTTCATTGAAAAGTTGTGCCTTGAAGCATTAGTTATAATAATGTAAGTATCCTACTCATGGAAATATCTAGTAATAAGGGATTGATTAAATGGAACCATATGATAGATTTACTGTAGAACCATTAAAAATGAAGTAAAGAAACCAGTGACACAGGGAAGTGTTCATTTAGCCATTTTTTAATGGGGGGGAAAATGATAAAGCCACAGAACTTTATCTGTAGTGTTACCATTTTTTAAACGTATAAGTGGGAAGATATATGTATTGGCACTTAAAAAACATTAAGAACTTTTATATTAGAATTATGTCATTGTTTTCTTTTTTAATGATGGACTTTGTAAATCAGGATCCAAAAACCAAAACCAGTGACACTAAGGCAATTTTAAGTCTGCTTTATTGGTCCTCTTTTATTCCTAGTGACCATTTCTTTCTACCTAGCACCAGTACGCCTTTGGTCCTAGTGTAAGACCAGTAGCACTTCCTTATCTGCAACACCTGCTCCCCTCGCTCTGCTGTGAGCTCGCCCCTCCTCTCCTCCTTCCCATCTCTGCTCACTGTTGTCGTGCTTCGCCCAATAGCGTGTGCCTTCATCTCTATCTTATATTAGTTCTAGATGAGAGGATGACCTGCAGTTCTTTGTTATTTGCTTCACTGCCTCATAATACCTACTGACTCATTAGTCCACCCACCTCCCTAGACCTGAGGACTCAATTTCCTCATTTCCAGTCTGTGCTGTCCATCGGTTCTGTCGTTCTTATCAGCAATGCTCACTTTTGTTGAAAGTGCAGCTGCATAATCTTAGTCCTTCCCCCACACACCTGCCATTCTGCACCTGTGTCCGCTCTGTGCCTCATTTTCTAAACAGCAAGACCCTGTTGCTTTCTCCAGCTGCCCAGGAACCAGTAGAGAGATCAAAGGAATTGTTTACTGCAACTATGTTTGGTTCATGCAGAAGCACCATATTCATCAGTGTAGCCCAAAACAGTGAGAGGTGTCGGAGAGTTACCACGTCTCCTTCTTTTATTTGTAACCTTTTTGTTGAGATTATTTTCACTTCTTCTAAGTCATTTGTCATAACAATCATCACAATCAGGTACTTCTGTCTGTTGTTTACAGTGGTCAAAGCTCTGTGCCTCCTCCCTGTCATGCAGACTTCTGTTCAGCCAGAGCCCTGGGATGGGAGAGGGAGATGGATTCTTGGTAGTCTGCCCTAGGGCTTGGATTCTGACACAGTGCTTCCAGGGGAACCAGCAAGCATCATGGTGTTGCCTTTCAGTAACTTTGGCGGTATCCATGTCTCTAATTTGAAGTATTTTCAACATTCTACAAAGGCATTTATTTGCTCATTTTTACAAGGCACACTTTAACTGAACTAGATGGCCTTGTGCTTATATAATAATGAATGCACAGATCTGTGTTAAATGCTATAACAGACATTAAGAACATTATTCTAACTAATCCTCTAAGAGCCTGCAGTTTAACTGTAGAATGGAAGACTAGGACATGAGGCAATGCAGATTTGTCTGTTGCCATTTATAGTTTCATAACTTAATAGTAACACACAAATACGCACACACACAGGATCACACACACTGTTTGTGTATATAATTTCACTACCATTTCAGAAGAATTCATAGATTCTTTCTAAATATAAAATACAGCTCACTCCAAACCCAGCTTTATCCTTAGAATTACTAGTATAGTAGCTTCTTTCTCTTTTTTTTTTAAGCAGGATTTTTTGTTTGTGTTTTTATTGTTGTAATTTGTAGCATAGTTTATGTAGCCCAGGCTGACCTCAAACTTGCTACATAGCCAAGGATAGCTTTGAACTCCTACTGCCACCTCCAAAATGGTAAAATTATAGGCATGAGTCATCTTGCCTAGCTGTAACGTGTTTTATGATGTGGTGAAACCATGGCTGCAGATGTCTATTTATATGTATGCATACATAAATGGGCTATCCTCAGAGGTCAGAAGAGATTGTTGGATTTGCTAGAGCTAATATCTTTATATATATATATATATATATATATATATATATATATATATATGAGGTTGTTTTGAGTCATCTGACTTGAGTGTTGAGAACTGAACTCTGGTCTTCCTCAAGAGCAATAAGTGGTCTTAACCACTGAACTACTTCCTTGGCTTTCAAGTATATGGCTACTTTTTTCATTTTATAGTGAAGACTCTGGAAGGGGAGGTGAGATGGAAGAGAAGCAAAGCTCTAGGGGACATGTATAATTCAAAACATATATGTAGAGTACACCAATGTTGTGAACACAGGTATGACAGGTATGGTGAGGTGGGAGGAGTGCCTCGGAGGACCCATGCTGAGACATCCCATCCCCCTGAGGTCCCAGCATGTAATGGGTTTAGTATAAAGTTTATTTAAGGCATGGGAAGGGGAGTTGAGAAGGGTTAAGAAGGAGGTAGAGGCAGAGGGGAGGGGAGGGGGCTGGAACAGAGGAGAGGCCATCCAGGAACATACGGAGAGAGGGAATGGGGGAAGGGGAGAGAGGGAGAATGGGGTTATGGAATCAGGGAGAGTAAGAGAGCAAGAAGGGGCCAAACAGTAAGCCAGGCCTACCAGGCTATTGCCAGGTAACTATCGGGTGGAGCCTAGAAAAACTGCTAGCATAGAGTATATAAAACAATGGACTTAATTCAGGTAAAACTTGTGGTTTTGAAACCAGAGGAAGACATAAACTAGGACCACATGGTAGGTACTTATAAAAGTAAATTGTAAGCAATAAAATGTGTTCTTTGTATGGTGAAGGTACATTAACTTAGAGTACACTACTTCCCTAGCATGCATGAAGTCCTAGGTTTGGTTCTTACTACCATCATCAACAACAACAGAATTCCCATTCACTTTTTTCTGGTGGGGGGTGGGGTTAAGTGGGGACATGAAATGATGAAGTAGAAAACATGATGGTAATATGCAGTAAGGAATCAGTAAGCAGCATCAAAAATGGCTGATAAATTGATTTTAAATTTGAGGTGTAGTTATCTTGGGTTAGACTCTGAATCCAGAGAGTCATAAAAGGACAAAGTGAGCACCATGAAGAAAGAAGAAATTGTGTGTAGCAAATGAAACAAGCAGAACTGATAGCACCTTGGTACCTGATGACCAGAGATAGAAGACCCAGGTGCCCAGACAGTCAAGCATTCTTGAGTATCATCTGCCCGCTACTTGTCCTCTCTATCATATGCAGTTTGTGTGCCTATTATAGTACTTTCTTCAGATATTTTCATGTATGAAAGCAGCCTCTTAACGAATCTACAAAAAGCTACTGCTCTCTAGGAAAATTCATATAATACTCAGTAGGTTTCAGTCCCCCAGCTGATTAATAGAAATTTCTAGTATCCTTGCTGAATTCCTATGTATACCTAAAGTAAGAATTCATCATGTGTCAGCTATTATCTGATTTCAATAAATACTTTAAGTTTATTGAAAAATTTGTAAATTAACAAAAATGTTTGGTCAGAGTAAGAATCTGCCATCCATTAATTGTTAATACAGCAATTACTTTAGGGTGGCTTGTTAATTGGCCCAGTTAGGTTAATTCTGTAGTACCAACTTGTACCTTAGTGAGAGCTCATTCTTGGAAATTGTTACTGTGCACTATAGCACACAAAACTTCAGAGTAGACTTGGTTCCTGTGAATTGAAGGTGAATAAGGTCCTGTCCGGGTGTGCCCAGGCACTGTGGCTGATGTTATGGTCACAGCTCTCATCTGTTTTTGCAAAGGATTTGGTTTTCCTTTGGAGTGGGGGGACCATAGCACTAATATGTGTGGAGTCCATATCTTACTGTTACATGGGAACAATTCCAGTGACCTGCATGGAAATTATCTTCTACATTGTAGCACCAAACAGTCTGACCAAGCCAGGGAGAACCCGAGAAATCTGTTTCATCCCTCTTCTGCTCGTAACCCTTTCTTGTATCTGGCTAAACACCAACTCTTTCTAGCCAGTGGCAGCTTTTGTCCATTCTTGACACTGCTGGCTTTTCTGGCTTCGTTCTGCTGCATCTCAAGTTTTTGAGAGTAACAGGCTGTGTTCTGCCCCACAGCTTCCCCTGGATGGTCTCAACACCAGCCTTCTGTGGGGAGGCTGTAGCTATTAAGGAGAAGCAGCAGAATTTCAGAAGGCAAGGGATATAGAGCCATGCTTACAGCCACATGTAGGGCAAGACCCTCTGGGGCAGTGTCAGTGTGCTCTGTGGCACTTAGTTATTTGTGGATGCAGTCATGCCTTTGACCCACCTACCAGTATCCAATACATAGTATTCCCAGAGATAACTGGGGAGAGGAGCACTGAGAAGTGCCATCAGGACAGCACACAGGGCTTTCAGTGGAGCATGGCTCTTCTTGGTGACATATATACAATGTCCTATAGTTGGTTCTGGTGTGTGTCCTTATAGACATGAAGTAAGTATGTTTATAGCTTGGCAAAGAATGTAGGTTTAGCCCCAACTCAGACCAGTCCCTACAGATTTACAAATCTCTCTTGCTTTGTGGCTTGCATCCCATGTACTTCCTGGATGACACCTGAGTAGTTAACTACTCACTATGAATTAATTACCAGTTTCTTTTTCATTGTTAAGAGCTATCAAAAGGAACAATTTCGGGGTTGTTGAAGTTTTGTGTGTGTGTGTGTGTGTGTGTGTGTGTGTGTGTGTGTTTATAAATGGAGTCTTATCTTGCTGGCCATGTTAGTCTTGAGCTCCTGGGCTTCACCTCCCTGGTAGCTGGGAGTACCAGCCCCAGTCTTTGATACCACAAATGAATAGGACTCTGGGGATATGATGTTCTACCTCAAACAATTCTTGCTTTAATGGATGCATAATATAATGCTGTTATTGGTCTTTAGTGGTAGTAAAAATATTCATATGAATAATAGTTTAGAACTGGCTATGCTGTCAACTTTGGGAAAAAAAATTTCAATTTACTATGCTTAGTTGACACCAAACAGAAAATGACAACCATATTGATCTAGAAACATTTAGCTTGAGTTTTTTCTGTTTGTGCAGGGATAGGGGATAGCACACTATAATAAAAGTATATGGTCTTGTATGAGCTTGATTACAAAACGTAAAAATTCTCTAAATAATGAAAAGCAGACCCAATGTTACTGTGCACCTTCACTGTTAGTATTTGAATGTGCTAAACTTGATTTAATTTAACCATCATAGCTTAAGTGTAAAACAACCTATTTAAAGATTTTTCAGTATGAATGCCTGGATGCAAGGCAGTACCTAAGAGTCACTTTTAGGAACAAAGCAGAGCATATCTTGTTATTAGGACTTGGTTTTAAAGAGCTGTCTTGCTTCCAATGTTACTTGTACATTGTTCACATTTTCTATTTTCACTTTTGTAGTTGCATGTATCTCCTGGTTAAGTCTCAAGTCTAGGGCCACAGAAAGAGAACAGAGTTAGAGCTAACTATATACATCCCTACTTTTTGCCTGGCTTTCTAATTTACTTTTCAAGCCCTTTGCATTTTTCTTCATGTATATGAGTTATTTTCTAGCCCAGGAAAGTCTATCAGTTCAGCAGCCCTTTAACATGAACCTACCTGTTCAGAAGACATAGTTATTTATTTTGATGGTTCTTCAGATGCCTGGTGTCTTGGTGAACATTAAGAAAGCTCAGAACCCTCACCTTGTCTTGCCTTCTCAGGTGAGGAGCACCCAGGTAGGAGTCAGTTTTTAAGGTCTTCTGATAGCTGATTCATCCAATTTACAGTGGCCAAATCAGGAGTCTGTTGTTGATAGGGGAGTTTGTGGAAATGGGGCTTTAGAAAGTAGAAGAGACTCATTTATGACTTCTAGTTTCTGTCTAAACCTTCATGTTCTGTTAGTTGCAAATCCTAATAACTAGGCACAGTCCTTCCTTGGCAGTCAGCCCTAGTCAGTGGCCATCAACAGTCCTGAAGGTAACAGACTCATTGTGATGAGCCCAACTATCTGTTTGCAATTGATTTCAATGGAGAGTAACCTTGGCATTTAAGGAACTTTGAAATCCCTTCTTAGTTGCATGTCAGATCAGAGTGTGTGTATGATTCTTTTTTTCTTACTAATTATCTATAATCCTTAGTGTAGAGTAGAAGGTAGACTGTTGGATGACTTGCCACAGGGTATAAGGAACAGTCTAGAAGACTCTAGAGCCAAGTGTGACAGATCTGCTGGTGAAGGTCTGTACCAACAGGCTTGCCTTCTCCACCAACTGAAAAATGTCAATGAAGGAACAAAGTAGGAAGAGAAATCTTGGGAAGTTCCAGTTGAGCCACCATATAATGTGGAGGAAGTTAAATGTCACTCTTGGGTTCTTAGTCTCTTTAATGAAAAAATTAAGAACAGGCTCAAACAAATGCAAGAAGAATTTACTAGGGTTTAAAAGAAAAACCACACAGTAAGCAAACTCTAAATTCTTGCAGCTGCCCAGAGGAGGTGAATGGAAAAAGTAAGCCAAAGAGGTCAGCCCAGTGGCAGGGAGTTGAGCCTTAGAAAAAGAATAAAGAAGCTCAAAGCATTGAGGAGTTTCAAAGTCTACTTGGGCTCTGGACAGCATCCAACAGCAAAGGAAAGGAGAAAAGAAGTAAGTCAGGACTCAGTAGGTCAAACGGACCCTGCCAAACCCCTTGGCAGCTCCTAAGGAACACACCAGAGGATGGAAATACTAGAAAGGGGAAGTACTTTATCTTAAGGTGAACCTGCCTCTCTGAGGGTGGTCCCCTAGTCAGGTGCTTGATGTGCCCTACTGAATTAAGTCTCTGGAGGAAATGGGGGCATATTTCCTAGAGGTAGATCCCACTCCTTACTATAACCTGTAACCTGAGTTTTGTTCCTTAGACCCACATGGTAGAAGAAAACCTACTCCTCACGTTGCCCTTTGACCTCTCTGAAGGTGTACATGCACATGCTCACATTAACATATTAAATAGATGAGCACCAGTTTTTAAGATAGGTATCTATTTACCCCTAATAGGGAGGATACTCACAAAGCACAGAAAGACTGTTGTATAAGTCCATCTTGGTAAACATGTTAGGGTATTGAGGCTGTTTGCATGAGCCATTCCAAAACAGCTACACCACCAGGAATTTCCCTGTGCAGACGTACAGGCACAATACCACTCACTCTTTCACAGGCACTATGCCATTCGCTCATAGGAAGCTTTACTACTCAAGAGTTCCCCCTTAGAAACTGTTCTCTGGTGGAAACAGCCATACCAAAAAAGGACAGCTTTGCTCTGTTTTTGAAAAGCATTTCAAGTGAGACAGGTATGTGAGTGACAGGTGACCTGGAATGACAGAGGGCCTCACTGAATTGTCAAAGCACCAGCTGCACATAAAAAGTGTGGTTATTCTAAATGGTACTGAGCAGTACCTCCCTGACTTGGTTTGTTGAGGTTAGGTTAAAGACTTACGACACTGAGAATAACCTCTTTAGAGATACTGCCACCACTTCAGTACAGGCCCAAGGAGGAAGTGTGACCAAGGGTCCATGCATACCTCTGGTCCTTTTCCTACCAACTTTCTTTAGAACCCAGAAACCCTACAAAGGCTAGAGTAGGGACCTCTCCAGACTGCTGAGGTCTGAAGCTAACGGGACCCACATGGACCTTCTCTAGTAGTGGAAGGACTTAACCAACCAGCTCTGCACCGTGGCTTTTCCTGTATCACCAGTGACCATGCCCAGTAGTGCTGGGTGGTTGAGAGATGGGAGATTGGTACCAGCCAACTCATGTCAAATGTGTGAATTCAAGAGTTACCTGTGAAATCCTGTTGTTGCCATCCCACAACTAAATGCAGTGAAGCTTATTATCAGTTATATAGTACTCGTTCATCCCCACCCCACCTCCCATGGCTTCTGTACTATATTGCTTCATTCCAGGCAATTTATCTTTTTTACCTGGGAGGAACTTATTTCCATTAGAATTGGAACACTAGCTACATATTTTGCATTTAAAATGTTTCATGTGATTAAGCGCTGAAACATTATTACTTGTGCTTCTTAGGACTGTGAGCTTTCAACTGATTCTTCCTTTGTGTCCAGAACAATGCCTTTAATTTGGAAACAAGTAAGGGAGTTCTCTGATTACCAGGCACACAGTTAGCAGATACTGGCAGCCAAGTACTGGTGACTGGGCTGGACAGAAGAGCCGTTCACACTCTCCCCTTCAGTGATTGCTCCTCAGTCTGGCTGCTCAGTGGTGTACCTGGGCTTGTGGAGTGGCACATCCCACGTCAACAGTCTGCGCTCCTTTCCCCACACCCCAGCCCTAGCCTCTTCTCTGGTATGGCTTTTATCTTAATGGGTTTTTCTCTTCTGCCCTTACAGAGCTATTAAGAATGGCAAAGGATTACACAGCAAGAAGGAAGTGCCCATCCACCGAGTTGCAGACATTTCTGGGGTGAGTTGTGGCATTGAATCCAACTGTGGGCTCAGCCTCCAAGAGCCTGTGTGTTTCTTACTCACTAAAGGACTCTGTTTATCTGTTTTCTGTAGCTCTCTGCTTTTCAAGCCCTAAATGTCAGTTTTCCAGGATATTTTTAAGGCATGTGTAATAATTCTGGTTTACATGGTGGAAAAGGGTAATTTAAAAGCCCCATTCTGTTTCTTTACCTGAGCTGTCTCTATGTTGCTTCTAAGTTATTAACTGTTATGAGTTTAGAAGATACTTTATACTTCCTCATTATACTGAAGTAAAATTAGCTCTCTGTGTTTTTTAATACCTATTTTATTCTGTGAATGGGACGTCTTCGTGTTAAAAGGTCAAGTGTAGGTTATAAGAGAAAGTCTAAGAATTACTTGTGACTTCTTAATGAGTTCTTCTTCACAGCTTGACTATTACTTGAACAGAATGGAGGAATATGTGAGCATCTTTAGAGATAATTAATAAAGACAATACATAGAAGAATCAGTGACAAATAATTCTGAGTTCCCATCAGGCTCTGTCCCTAGCAACATTTTTCAGTAAAGACTTGCCCTTGCTAAGATCTCTTCTGACTGAGCAGTGGTCTGCTTGTTGAGGATTTCTTGTAGAAATACTTAGTGACTGCCTACTATGTATAGGAACTGTTCTAGGTACTGTGAATATAACAAGGGGGGCGGGGGGGAGAAAGAGAAAACAGTGCCTGCTGTCTGGTATGAAGAGAAGCAATGTCAGCTGAGAGGAGGCTAATGATGCCAGTGTTGATTTTGCTCTGATGACCAGGGAAGGCACCCAGGATACACAGTCCTTTTCAACTCCTGCAGTAAGACCAAGCAAGGGATTGATGTGTGCTATAGGTGAGGAGGACCACATTGCATCCGGAACTGAAGGAGAAAGGACCCGTGATTCTGAGCATAGACATACAAGGAATGTGCCTTGAACCTCAAGATGACAATACCAGTGTAAACAAATTCTTCCATTGCTCAGCCTGGGCCCAAGCAGAGAAGAACTTGAATGTAATGCCTTCTCCTTATGCCATGTTTACATGCCTGGTCACAGCCTTTCATCTTGTTCCTATTGTAGCTTATGGAAGTCTGTCTGGCCAGATCGCCCATGTGTGAGTGTCCTCATATACCCCATTGGAAACAGTGGGACTTCAGTGAGCGTTTCTTTGAATATAGCTTGTTCGCCTAGGCAGCAGATTAAATAGGGTTGCCTACTTCCCCCGAGCTAGGAGTCATTATCAAGGTTGGGGTCCTTGTACTTAGGTGAGATGCAGTGATACACGTTTTTGTGGCTTAGAATCTTGAGAAGAAGAAACTTCCTGTTAATGGCCGTTCAGCCCTTAGTGTGTCTGCAGTGCATCTGCTAAGGCTATTGTTGCCAGGAATGATGTGTCCAGCATGTGGCTATTCAGCCTGTTTTCTCTGTTGCTTAGCTTGCTGGTTTATTCTGGCATACGTGTTATTAATTTCTATAGGTATGTGCTGTGGTATTCTCAACAATATTTTCCTTAGTTTTCTTTTACTGAAGAGGTTGCTATAATCATAAGGCAATTTGGGGGACTGTTCAGCTCCAGGGAAAGAAATTGTTACAAATGCTTGTTTTGTAAAACACAATGGAGGCTTCTCTACAAGTGGACCATCTGCCTATGGACATGTTTATGTAAAACTGACACTCTAGGACCTTTCCAGAGCTCAGTGAAACCTTGGGAAACGATGTCATTTAAAATTGAAAACAGATTTTAAACAAATCAGTAAATCATACTAGTATGAGCTGCACCGCAGGGCCTTCCCCCCGCCCCTCAAATACACAAAAGAACAGCTTGAGGATAGGTTCTCATGGAAGCCCAAGGTCACAGTTTGGCTCCCCATTTGCCCTGGCAGTGAAGTCATAAGGAAAATTGTAGGGTAGAGGTGTGCTGCCATGGTCCTCTTAGGACCCCAGAGGACAGGGTCAGGGAATCTTTAGTGCTATCTTTCCCTCTTAGATGCTGCCTCTGACCCTGCTGCTTCCTGGCTTTTCTTAACCTTTTAGTTGCTATTGTAGATATCAGTGGTGCTTGTACAAACTTGCCTTCATTTTTCACCATGATCATGATTGATATTATTATTCCTAACCCACCGACTCACCCATAAACTGTGGCTCATTTTTGTACCTATTTTTATTCTCTTTTCTGTGTGGAAAAAAAAAATGGTTTGCTCTTAAGTTATTTAAAAATAAATGCCAGTTAAATGTCCCTCAGTGACCACATAAATAAAAGAGGAAGGCTTGAGCAGGTGGAAGACTGAAAGTGAAAAGCTATTCAATTTAAATAGATGTCAGATATGACCTTGTCTGCCTGGATCACAAATTAGTCAGCTAAGACTGCAATTTTTGTGCCCTGCGTAGTAGGTTTGTCTTTCCCCTTCTCACTTCCCTGTTCCTCCATCACAGTGTTAAATGTGAGTATGGGTTGGGTGCCCTTGTGCCATTTAAGTGAGATGTATGGGTTTTCTGCTTCCTAGAGCATGCTGGCAATTTTGCTGTCTGAGGGACAGGTAGGCATGTAGGGTCATGGTCAAGCAGTGTGCAGCTGATGGAAACAGACCCCTGAGTACTGGCAGTGTAATATACACTTATATAATAGCTTCATAAAAGAGTCTTAATCTCTTCTACAGTCTCAGCTATGTCTCCCCCCACCCCCCATTGCCCCATACTGACTCTCCCTATAGTTTCAGGTCATGATAAATGGAAGATTTTGTTGAGCTGACAGTGTATGCACTATGATGTCAAAATAATTTACTGTGAACTGTTATTTCTGCATAATTCTTCCCTCTATTTTTCTCCCACCACAATGCATATCTTTGGAGGAAAAAAAAAAAAAGCTAGGAATAAGTACACACTCTCTGTTCTCTGCAGATGTCCTGTCATGACTGTGAGGCAAATAGCCTGTGGGTTTGGTCCCAGAGTAGACTGCATCTCATTTTAGAAGTTAAGTCTGTACCCATTCTTCCTATCTCTTCTCTTGGGTTAGAATACTTTCATATGGATATTTAGCAAAAGCAGTATCTTCTTGGCTGAAATCCTGATTCGGAAGTAAGATCTAGGCATGGGAGTGAGAGATTAATGGGCTTCTTACAAAGTGAGACTCTAGCCTGGTGTATTCTAACCAGCAGGTCTTTGTTTATGAATGACAGGTATGTTTAGCATTAAGTTGAGTCTTTTGTAAGATAAGCAGATAACCTATGTCATATCAGTTAATTGGACACTTTTTACTAAGTGGTGAAAAGTTGACCCATCTGTATCTTTTGCACTTATTTTTAGAGTGACTTCTAAGGAAGAAAAGTGCTCACTGCTGGGCTAGTAACTTAGGTCCTAAAGAAATGATTGGTGAGCTGGCAGAGGCAAGAGGATCACCCTTCTAGGCATACCTTCTAGGGCTACATAGTGAGGCACTGTCTCATACACAAGAAGCTTCTGTATTTTCTCATTTTTCCAGGTATGGACTTCTCTGAGCATAAGCCATATACTTTTCTGTAACCTGGCTTTCTTTCAGGGCAAGATACCCTTGAAGTAAATCTAGCCACAAATTTGACTGGCCTGGTTGTTCTAGATCAGTTTTGGTTTGAAGGGCAGTTCTATGAGGAGTGTTCCATTCATGCATCTACATCTTCATTATCAGGGAGTTTAGTTGTTTCCTCATCCTGCCTCTCCTTCCCTTGCTACTATAGAAAAGTTAGGATTTACATGTCAGTGGAATATACCACTATTCTTTACCTTAGGTATAGTATCGGTTTTGCCTCAGCCTGTTCTGCAATAAATACACTGTTCTATAGGTAGAGTGTAAAACAGGAAATAAAATGGGGCTGGCGTATGGCTAGCTTGTTCTGGTAGCTGAGGCAAATCAAATATGATTCAAAAGCAAGAGAGTGTAAGTTTCCCACTCCTTAAGGGCAGCCAGCGCTGCAAGTACACATTGCTTCCTCTGCCTCCCTCTCTTCCTCTCCCATCTGTGCATTAGGAGTTATAATGAGTCGGGTGTGTATTTGAGACTTCCTCTCCTGTCATCTCTGGTCTCTTTGTTCTGATGCTTGAGGAATTTTAATGATTGTGTGTTGTTGATTGCTGACACAAAAAGTGGTCAGAGCCTGTGCCCAAACCCTCTTCAGTCATGTTTCCTCTAGCTATACTGCTGGGCTCCATGTTTGCTGACCTGAGCTACTTCGCTGTCTAGTCCATGTTCTCTCAGGCAAGCATGTTGTGTTTCATAAACAAAGTTGGAACCTTGGTCAGAAGCTGTGGTGGTGACAGTGTTCAGGTGTCTGGCTTTCTGGTACCTATGTTTTGTTTGACAGTTCAAGTTCTTCCTCATTCAAGAGAAGATACTGCTTTCTCTGTTCTCTCCTGTCTTGAAACGGTTGGACTGCAGTATGCAGCTAATTGACTTGGATTCTCTCCACACAAACATCATGCCCCACAGCTCTGCAGCACTCCGAATCTCTAATGGCAAGGGGACTGCGAGATTAGCTGCAGAGAAGGTCTGAGGCACTCAGTTCTGTTCTGTTCTGTTTTGTATTGAAATGGGAGCTTACTGTGTAGCCCTGTCTGGCCTTGCCATCCTCCCACTTCAGCAAGACTGCTGAGTTTATATATGCATGCGCTACCAAGTAGTTTCTCTCTTTACTGTTTCCTTGATCTTCTTTCATTCCTTTTCTCCCCCTCTACTTCCTCTTTCATTTCCTTTCCTTGAACCCTGCCCCAACCATCTCTGTAGAAAAATTGGATGTCACCAAGAAGACATTGATTGTGGCAGAAAGTCTGAGTTAGTCAGTTGTGGTAGAGGGCATTGTTCTATTGGTTTGAAGGAGGAGGGAGGGTTTACCTCTAGAGCCACATGAGTCCTGTGTGGCTAATCCTCCCCCCCCCCCTTCCCACATTAAGTTCCCCAGAATTGCAGGAACATCACTGTCTTCTTCCAAATAAATCAGAAAGCATTTATGGTTTTCGTGAGAACTTTCCCAGGATGATATTTCAGTATTGACTATAGTCAGTTGTGGTTGTGTTTAAGTACTTCTTAAGAGAGTTTTAATACATTTTTTGACTGAGTTGTATTTCTTTTGTGTTCTTTGTACAATGTAGGTCACCAAATTTAGGACATGGTCTCTGGCTTTTATTTAGTTTTGAGTATCAGGAAAATTGCTCAAGACTTTGAAATAAGTAGGAAGATTACTGAGTGTACTTTCTATAGAATGCTGGACGCAGCCTTATAAGCTCTTTTGTGGTGATGCAATTCTGTGAGTTTTGCTTTGTGGATTTTCCTGGTCTGTTTTGCACCTTTGTAGCTTGAGAAGATGACTTGTGAAGGGCTGACCGTGATGCATGTAAATCCTGAAGACATGTCCTTTAGAGACACAGCTGATCTCTGCTGTGAGAGAAACGTGTTCAAATTTGACATTTTCAATCTATATTTTCATGAAGTAAGACTTAAGAACGTTTTCTTCAGCATTCCTAGTGACCTATATATGTCTGTTCCTTACTTTCCTCTCAATCAGTAAATGGGTTAAAATGAAGCTCTAAAGTGTCTGACTCCATAATGCTTGTTTGGACTGCTGTTTTCTTCACTGGCAGATTGACCAGGTGGGGGTCAAGAGATCAAAGACGAGGCCAAGTGTCCTGCCACTGAGCTAAATCTCAAGCCTTGGGATAGTTGAGATGGTCCTACTTGGTAGCCCAGGCTGCCTTGAATTATGGCATCCTTTCGCCTGTCTCCTTAGCAATGGAATATATGGGCATGCTCCAATATGCCTAGCACTCGTTGGCCGACTTTTGTTGGTAGAAAATCCAGGTACTGCAGCAATTAAGATTAGAGGTAGGAAGTCTGGACATTGAAGGCAAGGCATGGTATCTTGGCCATTGATTGGGTGTGTCCTGGCTCTGCTGCTTAGTACCTCTGATGAAATGCTGGGGCAGGTGACCTGCCTGAAAGGTAGATCACTATTAGACACAGGAAAACCTTTCCATCCCTGTGTACTCAAACCTTGATGATGTGTTTCTGCCATGAATTAGGATATAGAAAAGTTCTCTGCTACCATAAATAAACAAGCACACAAACAGACAGACAGATATATAGTTTTTCCATGCTCTGTCTGGTTTCTTGTGTAACTGTGACTCTACATAGAAGTACCTGTGGATGAGCCCCATAGCATCAGGGTCTGTCCAAGTTTGCTGTCTTGGTGTGGTAAATACCATGACCAAAAACAACTTAGGGAAAGCTGTGGTTCATTTTGTGGCTTGCAATCTATAATGAAAGCACATTAGAGTAACTAGAGGCAGGGACTGAAGCAAAGACCCTAGAGGAATATTGCTTTCTGTCATGCTTTTCATGGCTCAGTCAACTTGGTGTTTTGCTTTTAGTACAACCCAAGATAACCTGTCCATGGATAGCACAATCCCCATTGAACTTATCTCCAACTCAGCACCCTGTAACTATCATTAATCAAGAGAAGGCCCAACACAAATTTGTCTTTTGACCAATCCCTAAAAAAGGAATTTTCTCAATTCATGTTCCTTTGGAAATCGTTCTGGCTTGTGTCAAGTTGACAACAAACTCGCCAGCACTGGGTCCTAGATCCCATTTCAATAAACAAATCTATAACCTTTCTTTTGTCCAAAGAAAGTAGCAAGGAAATTGAGAGTCCCAGGGCATTTTTTCTGAACCAGATGTGCTGGTTCCAGAGAAGTGCTTCTGCACATGGATTCAGCTATCACTGGTTCATGTTCTCTCACCCTTCCACTCTCTGAACACATGGATATTGCTCTGTGATTCTACTTCAGGAATAAGATTGGTCAAATGAGCCCAGCGTGGCAAAAGCAAATGAAAGTAAGGGTGTTCTGAAGGCCTTCACTAGTGTTCCTGGTTCTTGAGTTGCAGTGTGTGACTGGGTTGTCTGATGTATCTGTCCCAAGTTCACAGTGATGTGGTAAGCCCTGGAGTCTTTCTGCACTGCCCTGGCTCCACTCTCTGCTTTGTCATCATAACTACTTAGCCTTAGACTGAACCCATTTTGTCCTGTGGCTATTGCTTATGTAAACATTTCAAAGTAAGTCATTTTACTAACATAGACATTCTGCTTGCTTGTATTTTAAGTCTTTATTTAGCATGTTTCTAACATATTCCCTACAGACTGTGTCGCACAGAATTTTGGAAACTCTGCAGTGTTGACATCCAGATAGTCTTGAGTTAGAGCTCAGGGTACCTTTGAAATGCCCAGTAGTTATATGACTCTCTTCTTCGGGAAGTGGTATTCTCAGGAGGAACTTATAGAATTCCTGACACAATATTGGATTTGGAAGGTCCTGAGACCATAAGCTGTTAGCAAGGTTTCTAATTTGGAGAAAGACCTACGCTCTCTGTGCACTGTCACAAAGTGCGTGAATGCCTCCCTCACAGTCAGTCAGCCCTGGTTACTTTCTGTTGGGTCATATTTACTTAGCCCACAGTTTAGTGTTCTTATTTAAGAACTTTGCCTGCATTCCCTCTTTATCACATCTACAGGGTAAATTCTTCTTTTTTGAGTGCTGTCTCCTCCCTTAGGACCAGGCTTTCCGCCTCCTTTTGTATGTCCCTTTGCATCCATCCTGCCCTCTGATCATGCCCTTTTTTAGCATTGACAAATCAGTGATCTTGTATATGTTGATAAATAGGTAAATTTTCAACTTGTTGAGAGGTATTCTCCTTACTAGCTTCTAAATCCCTAAGGGGAATGAATTGCTTTTATATTTATTCACAGTACCTTATTTAGATTTGATATGTCAAGTAATGCAGCTCAGAGGGTGAACTTATATTTGAAAAAAAATAATGCTGGCCCTGTAAGTTCAGAGTTAGCTACTGGTTATCCAGCTAGGCAGGCTTGTAAAGAGATGCACAGGAGTGTGTGCTTGTAGAATGGAGTCAGTGTGAGCAGAATAGGCTTTTGTCTCAGATCATTGAAATTCAAGTCAGCACTCCATTACTTACTACTTTGTCACCCTGAAGAAGTTATTAATGTTTCTGTTAGCTTTCCAGTCTGTAAAATGGGTGTGATGGTGGTGCTTACTTTCTTAGATTGTGCTGTAGTTATATGAATTAATACACACATATATTCTGAACAGTTGGCAGAACAAGAGCTCAGCTGAGATCAGTGGTTAGTACCTTGTGTTGATTGTTGTTACTAAGTTACTTAGCACACTATCTAGCACACAGGAAGTCCTCTGAGTGACACGTGTCATCATCTGTAGTATTTCTGTTTCAAACTTCTTTTGATTCAGGTTCAAAATCATTCCTCCTTGAGCCTTCTCTCTCTCTGGATGTTGAGAATGTGTCCCATCTTGGGCTTTTCCCCATGCATTTCACATGTAAAATCAATGAATGAATGAATGAGTAAACTGTATGTATTTGGTAAGAGCTTTTTAAATTCCAGACACAGTGCTAGATATTGAGGGTTGAACCAGACAAATGTATTCTTTATGGACATACATCATTGGTTATATAATGTGAGGATTCAAGCTGAGTCCCGTGAGAGTCCATACTAATGACCATGATTTATTCAGGATGGCTGACAAGGGAGCAGTGGCCAGAGCTAGACGTGTGGCCTTGGAAGCAGAGGGGCAAATGGGATCAAGGAAGGGACTCAGAGGACTGGGGAGGAGATGAGGAGACAAGGTAGGAGGGTTAAGTCTGCTGCCATGCAGGAACAGTATGGAGAACTCTTTGTGGAAGTATGCTTTTTCCCATATGACAGACTTCGACAGAGTAGATTAGAGAGTAAAACTAGGAATTTCTGAACATGTTAATATTAAGCATGCATGAACCATTCAGTGGTTTCCAAGACAGTGGTTTGAAAACTATTGGATGCATAGATGTATATGCGCATAATTTCCTCAAATCCTTTTTAAATTAAATTCTATTCTACCATTATTATGATGCATGTATGACATGCGTGAGTGTAGGTGGATGCTACATAAATGTGGAAGTCAAAGGACAACTTTTGGGAGTTGGTTCTCTCCTATAATGGAGTCCGGGAATTGAATTACCCACTGAGTCATCTCAGCATTTCCTCATGTGTATGTGTGCATGTGCATGTGTAAAACAAATACTTATTTTTATTTGAGGCAGGGTCTCATTATGTAGACCTTTTTGACCTAGAACTTGCTATGTAGACCAGGCTGACCTGGAATTACAGAGTTCTGCCTGCCTGCCTCTGCCTCCAAAGCACTAGAATTGAAGATAGGCATTACCATAACTTTCTTTAAAATTAATTTTTAAATTTTAATTTATCAGCTATCTGTGTATGTATAGCTGCACACCCAATGTAACCTACATGTGGTAGTCAGAGGATGTGATTCAGGAGTTGGACCTCTGTTTCCACGAATCCCAAGAATCTGGCTCAATATAGACAAGCATGTCTGCCCACACGCCATTCCACCGGCTCCACAGAGCACATGAAGAAGAATCCCTAGGCCTTGGCCTTTTTCTCAAATATAAAGCTTGTATAGCAGTATGAGGGAGTTGCTGGCAAAGGAAATTGAAAAGCTTGTGCCCAAGAGGTAGAGTGTTAAAAGAGTGTCACTACACAAACCCTGCTGTTTCACTGTTACAGGAGATGAAGATCTGAGAATTGCTTTATGGCTAGTTTAGCACCATGTTCTTAGTTTGTGGAGGGTAGCATAAGCGGAGTAATGGGGAAGGTGGGGAGGTGGCAGAAGTTAGCAATCAACCCACCTGCATTAGCAGAAGAGCTAATGTATCTTGCAGCAGTGTATACATGTGGTAATGGTACCTGTATAGTTTGAATGTCTGAAAACTCCGAGAGCACCTATAAGTGTAAATGCCCTGATAGCGAGAAAGATGGAAGTGAGATCGGAGCTCCTGGGGTGAACACATCGATTTCAACCTGACCGAAACGCATGTCAGTTCCATCACTCTGTCAGTGAGGATTTCACTAGCAGCTAGATCATCAATATAGTCCACATGTAGTTTACCTCAGTACTTGAATTGAAAGCTACAGGGCGAGGCTAGGAGGAAGTGCTGCATACAGCTTCAGGAAGTTTGTAACCTCCAGTACAAAACTACATCAAACTACTCTAAAGATGGTTTTCTGAAGGGTTGCCTCTTTGCTTTGTAAGCTTCTTATCAATTGTTCCCACTTGTGTGTGAAATCCTGGGTACACTTTATTAATCTGTTGCTGAACATGGCTTTGAGACGTTTTACAGTGTGCTGCTAGCAGCCTTACTAGGAACACATTTTTTTTTTAAATTCTCAAACCAGTTTGATATGTGAGCTTTGTTTATTTTGTACCTTTCTGACTTTGAACCATAATTATCTATGTAAAGTCTTCCTTGCTTTGAAGAAGGACTCCTAAGTTTGTTGTTTGTGCTGGGAAGCACTGAGCGTGCAGCCCTTTGATTGAGTCAGAACAAATTCCACATCAGCTCCCAGTGATGTTTTCCACATCGTTTACAGACTAGTCAACATCAAAATTAATTTGTCTCAAAAGATAAAGAACAAATTTGTTGCAAAGGGCTCCAGAGCTAAAGGGATGGTTATCTGACCTAACTGATTTGTAAGTTTATCTGGGCAAAGCAGAATTACAGAATTAGTCTTGAATGTTAATAATAAATAAATAAATAAACTTTTTTCCTTACATAGAAAAACTTTGCTTTTTAACTAAATCTACTACAAGTAGGCAAAAGAGGAAAATAAAAATCATCTGTACGTCTGTGCCAGAAAGATGTTAGATCAGCAGATTGTGTCCGTCCCCCACGCCGTTTCTTTTACTTTTTGAAGTATGTAAATTCTTTTCAGAACAGAGACTGGATGTTTTATCCCCTTTGAGAAGTTCATATTGCTAGCTTTCCGGTTGGCAGTACGTTGGTTGTACAAAGCCACAGGTTTAGTGAGTGTTGTTCCAGGTGGTCCGTGCCCTTTGGCTATATGCCCTCCTCACTCACTCCCTGTCATCCCTTGCTCCTGTCCACTAAACCCCTTCCTTCACCCGCACCCTGTGCCCAAGAGTGTGATATCTCTATTTTAGTTTGTTTAATATGGTGATCAGTTTTCCTGCAAATGACATGTCATTCTCTATGGGTGAATAAGTTCTCTTGTGAAGGCTGGAGCTATGGCTCAGTAATTAGAGCTCATACTGCTCTTGCAAAGACCTCTGTTCAGTTCTCCAGAACCCAAGTGAAGCAGCCGCCAACTTCCCATCACGGCAGCTCCAGGGGCTGCGGTGCTGCCTAAGAGGATCTGTGCATGCATGTGTATATACAAAGACAGAACACACAGTCACATTTATCCACTTATCTAGGAGCACATTTTTTTTTTTTTAATTCTCAACATCATATTGATATGTGAGCTTATTTGTTTTGAACCTTTCTGGCTATGAGTCATGACTGCTTTACCCTTTGCTCTTTGACAGAAGGGCAACTTGATGTTACCTGCACCAGAAAGTCTGCGGCTTAGTTCTCTTTGAATCATGGGCCAATCCTGACACTTGACCTGATTCATAGCGAGGCAGTTTGTTGTAAATAGTGCTGCCATCCATGTGGATGGAGTTAGCGTCAGAAGGGCTGTGGCAGAGTCAGATGGTAGTGTTAGCTTTTTATTTTGTTTTGTTTAGGAACCTTCATATTGACTTCCTTACTATTTGGATGAATTTACATTCCCAACAGCAGTAGGGTTTCCCATATTCTCACCAGCTTTTGGATGTTCTTGTTCTTGCTCTGGTTTTGGAGTGTGTGTATCTCCTTGGGGGAGTCAGGTGAGTGTGTGTGTGTGTGTGTGTGTGTGTGTGTGTGTGTCTACATATATGTTTCCTCGAGGAAGTCCACTCTTTCTTTCTACCTTGTGGGCCCCAGGGATAAAAATCAGGCATTAGGCCTGTATCCACTGAATCACCTTTTCAGTCTTTGTTTTCTTAATGATAGCTGTTGTGACTGGGGTAAGATGTGGACTCTTGATGTAGTTTTAGTTTGCATTTACCTGATAGGAACATTTATCAGGTTTTGTGTGTTTAATGGCCATTTGTTTTTTATATTTTGACAACTGTTTGAAGGACTCCAATTGCTCAGAAAATAAAACCAAGAATTAACAAATAGGATTAAATGAAATTAAAACTTTCTACATACCAATGAAAATAACTGAGTGACCAGACTGATGTTAGAATGGGAGGAAATCTTGAACCTTCTCCAGGATTAATAGCTAAGATGTATTTTATCTCAGCTGTACAATCAGTTCCAAGAAGAGGGTATAGGTGGTATTTAGTATTATTGGGGGAGTGGATGACTTAAAGTGTTGTATTGTAAACTGCCTTAATCTACCTCTTGAAGTTGAATTTAAGGATAGTGTGAGTTCATTCATACACACACACACACACACACACACACACACACACACACACAGAATCATAAATAACCTTTAAAACTGTCAGTAATTTTTAAAGCAATACCACAAAACAGAAAGCTAAGTCAAAGCATAACATATTTTTATTATTCTGGAAAGCTATTGAGTAAAATAAGTGAGTTTTTTAACTTGATACATTTTTGAGTCATTCAAAATAATACCTTCTGTTTTTCTTAATAAATTTCTTCCATAATGGTTTGTCTGAATATTGAGGAAACTTCCTCTTTCAAATTGTATAATTATCTATTTTTTTATTAACTCTAAAAACTCCAGACTTTGAAAAATCTTAATTAAATATAATAAAAATGCTTTTGCTTAACATTATGGGACCATTGAATACTTTGTTTGACCTTAGTATTTAGGATTCTGAATCTCTTTAGTCAGAAAATATTTAGGGAAAATGCATTTGTTTTCACCTAATAGCTGGTTGGTACTTATTCAAGAATTTTGAATTTTATGTTGTAGATTACTGACATTTTTTTCTCTTTTTCTGAAGTTGTCTTCTTGTCCATAGTAGAGTTTTGCATGACATCAATTTCCTTGCCCCTGAATTCTTGATTTGCCCATAAAATGAAAATGTGTGCTTCATCAGGCTGTTTTAAATTCTTTTCTCTGCACATTTCATTTTAATTATCTCTTGAGCCATTTTCTGATTCTGTAATACATTCTTACCTCTAACCTATAGAGACATTGGAAGTAATAAAAATCTGTCTGAAACTTTTAAAGAAAAACAATATTTCACACTTGTAAGTTATTTTTTAATCCAGTCTTGTAATAGATACCCAGCTATAGCCTCTGACTGATGCACTTTGTTCTATATCTTAGTGCCACATGCCATGGCTACACTGTTTCTAGGTCATGCTCATGCCTCACTCCTGAAGACACTATTGTGTCGCCATAAAACTTGTTTGTTCGGGGTGTGGTGCTGTAGGCCTGTAATCTCAGCACTGGGCGACAGAGGCAGGTAGATCGCTATGATTTTTGAAGACAGCCTGGTCAACATAAAAGTTCCAGGCCAACAAAGGCAGCATAATTACATCATGGCAAATAAATAAATAAACAAACAAACATTCATTGCACAATGCTTAGAAAAGAAGTGAAGAATTGTTCAAAGTATAAGCCTTTGGATTTTCCAGTTGTCTGCGGTGTGCTTCTTTTCAGTACTACCTTGTCAGTTTAGAGGTTTATTTGGATAAATGAGGCATTTACACTAAGAAATTGCATGTTTGGCCAGAATATTTAATCAGAAAATAATTGAAAGGTGTTTCTTATAACTTGTTATTCTCTGCCTATAAACATTTTTCCTGTATATGTTCGTATTTCTGAACCAGAAAACAAATTGCCATGTGCCCTGCCTATTTTTAGAGTAATTACCATTGTTTTATAATAAAATAACTTTCCTGTACATCAGAGCTAACACATTCAGCACTATCAAAAGTATAATGTGTTGCTACACTGTTGAATATTGAAAGGGATTTTTTTACTGATTTGAGGCTATCCGAATAGGATAGTCTTTCTCCTGAATAGAAATATAAAAGCAATTCTATATTTATTTACCTGACCTTAGAGAGATAAGACATTTTCTCTGTGAAGTATGAAGAGAATTTTTTTTTTTTTTTAAGGAAGAGAAAGTAAAATAAGAAAGTGGAAGGCATGGATCTGAGAGGAAACCACATTCCAGGAAAAGGCATGGAGTTTCTAGGGTCTTGATGGGGGAAAGGCTGGCAGACTACATGTGGAGGCCAGCAGCAGGGTTGGAGGCTCTCCAAAGAGACAGCTATTTTGTGTGGTATTGTAGGACAAAAGCATGACAATCAACCAAAAGTTATAAAAGTATGCTGTTGAGAAGTTTAGAGTATTGACAAGCAGGAAGAGGTGGAGGAAGACAGTTTGGGATGATCTGGGCAGAGGACAAGAAAATAATGGGTCTGTGGAAGATTTTTTTTAGATACCATGAATTTGAGTTTTAGCTTTACCCTGACTGTATAGGTTAGCTGGTGCTGGGAAGAACCTGACTTGGCATCCTTAGCCCTGCCTTAATGGCTACACTGTACCCTTATTAGAAAATGGGTTGAAGACAGAAAGAGAACAAGTTAGAGTATATGTTTCTTTATTGTGATTTAGGTGTATGTTGTCATCCTTTTTATATGAAGCACACATACCGTCTTCTGCAGTTAATATGCCTAACTTAGCTTACATGTAGAATAAGGTGTGTTATATTTCCTGTTGATGATAAAATGCAGATTTTACCACTAAAAGGCAATAAATACCTCCATTTCTAAAGTTTAAATTATTAAATGATTCTCACAGCTTATTTTGAGCTGGTTAAATTTGGGAAGCTAAAAGTCATTCAATTAAAAAAAAATCTCTGAGACTGTATAGAATTTTTCTTTTGAGAATTATTTTGTTCATGCTAAGTTGTATCAACTGATTCTGTTTCCAGGAAGGTATTAGGACTTAGTGAAACCTTTTCTCTTATTACTGCCTTCCTCTTGCCCCCCAGAATGCTTTTTACAGGTTTGGGGAGGAGGTGCATGTGGAGCAGAGTAAATGTTTGAGGGTGAAGGAACCACATTCTGCGGGTCCCAGGAATTGGACCCAAGTAGTTAGCTTGTCAGCAAGTACTTTCTAGCTTTTATACTTTTTTGTGTTTTGTTTAAGACAGGTCCATGTAGCTCAGGATGGCCTCAAACTTTTATGAAGATGAAGCTGGCCTTGAACTCCTTGCATCTACCTCCCACGTGCTGGGATTACAGCATGGACAGTGATTGACTGAAACTTTGTTCCTTATTTGAACAATGCACGTCCTCTCTAGTTATCTGAGCTGAGCATGGGTTCCCCTGCTTCCTTTTAAGCTGTTGCCTACGAGCTGAAACTTTGTTAATACAACTTTGGAAAAACTGGTAAAATTGTTTCCTATTCTCCTAACCATTGTCTCATCTAAATCATTTTCTGGTTAAAAGTTTAAAGTGCTTTAGTACATTCCATTTTTTTTATTGTATTAAAGTAATTCATATAAAAAATAACTACTGAGCTAATAGTTTCGAACTTGTCATTTTTTCCTACTTAATGATAAGTTAGTTGGCTAGGGTAAAAGTTGTCTTGAATTTTAAATTAAGGAAGTGCATTCTTCATATTCTGGTTATTTTTACCTTTTAAAATTTTAAAATATATGCAGCTAAAATATATTATCTTCAGCATATAATTCTGTGAGGTTTGACAGATGTGCCCCCTTACTTTTTCCCTTTTTGAAAAAGGGTCTCCTGATCCCAGGCAGGCCTTGAGCTCATGATATAGCTAAGAATGCCAGAATTGTAGTCTTAGACAAACCATGACAGGCTTTATGTGGTCCTGGGCATGGAACCCAGGGCCTCGTGCATATTAGACAAACATTCTACCAACCTGGCTCGATTCTCAGATTCATACTCATCCTGGCTAGTTTTATGTCAGCTTGATGCAAGCTAGAATAAGAGAGGAAGGAGCCTCAATTGAGAAAATGCCTCAATCATATTGGGCTGTAGGCAAGCCTTTACAGCATTTTCTTAATTTGTGGTTTATGTGAGAAGGTCCAGCCCATTGCCCCTGGGCTGATGGTTCTGAGTTCTATAAGTAAACAGGTTGAGCAAGCCCAGTAAGTGCCACCCTTCCAGGGCCTACACTACATCCTTATTAGAACCTGCCTCCAGGTTTTTCTGCCCTGTTTGAGTTCCTGTCCTAACTTCCTTCACTGATGAACTATGTAAGCCCATAAACTCTTTCCTCTCCAACTTACTTTTTTTTTTGTCATGATGTTTCATCACAGCAATGATAGCCCTAAGAAAGTGCCTGCTGTGCTTTTCCCATTCCTACTGCAGAGTTCTATTACATGTTGTGGTGTGTCCAAGTTATTTATCTCAAGCTGGCGAATTGTTAGGCCATTCTACATTTTAAGTGTTATTCAAAGTCCAGAACATCCATTGTGCCTGTTGCCTGGCCTATCTGGGACTGTTATGCTTGTCAGTCAGCATGCCACTTTGTGTGTGTTTATCCAGAACACAAAATGAGCCTTATCTTTCTAGTATTCGCCAAGTCTTCCTTTCTTTCCTTGGAATTGTACATGGGAGAGAGATCCCACGTCACCTGGGATCAACCAAATGGAATCATTTATAGATGCCTGTTATTTGTGGCACTTCTGAAATAGGTGTGTCTGCAAAGCCACAAAGGATTTAGTTCCTCCTTATTTGGAAGAGAGGGCATTTGAGAACTAAGGTATCTGCCTTCTCTTGGTTCCAGTGGTTAGCACTCCAGACTTCTCTTGTCTTTTGTCTGTCCTTAGCTTGCAGGTTCCATTTGGAAACTTGGTTTAGCTATCTAACTGGGATGTATTCAATAACAGATGAAGTTATAGAATTTTAACTTTAAGAGAGACACAAATAAGAATGCAGATATCTTCCTACTAACATACAGAGGTGGAACCCTGACTCAGACAACCACTTCTCTGCTCTGACTTGTGGGAAGCCTGAGTGATGTGATGTGCCAGCTAAGCCAACAGCATGAGGTGATGTAAGCCAGACATCACTTAATGAGAGATTATTGATGGCCTAGACTCAGCACCTTTATAAAAACATGGTAGAATGCTGTTTTGGTCTTGGGGGTAGGGGGTGTTTCTCTGTGACTCTCTTCTACATTTCCTTTATTCCAGTTAAATGTGCGGCTCACTAGAGTTTGCACACACATGCCAGACCCCTTACACACTCTTACTGTGAAATATTAATAACTAGCCAGGAAATGTTGGCTTCAGCGTTGTAAGTGCTTTGCGTTAACACTAGAGCTGGAGTGCATTCCCAAGTGTCCTCCCCACCAGAGTCCCATTTATTTCAAGAGATTATCACGCTGTACAGTTGGCTCCTCATAGAGAATCAGAAACCCATTCCAAGAATTAAAATGTCACTTGTGGCCATGGAACCTGGCGTGTGGAAGGGAGGAAGAGTGTGGAGTGATGAGTGGTGTTTTTGCCTTCCTGGTAGGGATGTAGTTGTGATTTGTCTTCTGTGCCACTGCAGAAGTAATTCACCTATTCTGTACAGCCCTGTAAAGATAGATAACTATGGCAGTGAACGATCACAATAGTCTTTAAAGTGAAAACACACGTTTGCTTCAGTTTTCTCAGCGATTAGTTCTGATCTCCATTCCTATCTGTGTCTGTCCTCTTGTTTCACTGATTATGTATTATGATTAGTTGGCCCTGAGGGGCCAGTCAGTGATACATCCAGTTGTGTCAGGGAAGGGTCATTCTAAGGTAGGGAAAATACCTGTGTTGCTTCCCAGAAGTCTCCTTGGGCCCGATGGTTTCTTCACCATTGAGCTTCCTGGTGCTGATAGAGTACGTCTGTATTAACAGGCTCACCTGTGTGTGTAATTTGGTCTGCCTCAAGGTTATTCTTTGATGTTAATGGAAGAGTGATTGAGGTGATGGGAATTCGTTGGTGAACTTCTTCCTAACAGTTCCCATGTGAGGCTTGCACATGATAATCCTGAGTGTTACCTAGAAACTAATAAGCTTACCCTCTTCCCATTTCCCCACGCTCTTTTGAGTGCTATGATGTTTCATGTATGGGGATTTGAGGGGAGATGATAGGATTTCTTTTTGCTAAAGTCAGGAGCATTTGAAGAGCTTCATGAACCTATCATTTCGGTATGTTGTGTTCTCAAGGACCCGTGCCTTGACTGTCCAAGTACTACCCTCAGAGCCCCTGTCCTGGGCCTGTTCTCTAGGATTCTATTTCATCACCCTTTTACTTCCAACCAACTTTATCACTCTCCCACAACTGGTAATTGCAAAAATCATTTTAAAAAGAGAAAAACTAGTTGTTTCCACAGGAACGTACTTTGTCGGGTTTGGTTTGGTTTTATCTGGGTTTTTAAGGCAGTTTGATTTATCCTGGGCTGTTCTCCAACTCACTGAGTGGCTAAGGATGACCTCAAACTTCTGACCTCCTGCTTCAGCTTCCCCAGTGCCAGAATGGATGACAGGCATGCATCACCACTCCCATGGTGTATGGTCCTGGGGACTGAGCCCAGGGCCAGCGCTCAACCAGCTGAGCTACATCCTCAGCCCTGTTCTTTGTTATCTAAAGACAGGGTTTCCTCTAGCCTGATCTTGCTACCTCCTTCTTCTAAGTTCTAAGATCACATGTATGCCCCATGTGGCCCACGCCACAGGGAAGTACTTTTCGGGAAAGAATTGACTGCCCAGCTGTTCAGATAGATTTTGTATAGCCACGGAGAGATGTGTGGAAAGCTGGCAAAGGCTCAACAGGTAAAGGCCACTTGACAACAAGCCTAATGACCTAAGTTCAGTCTCCAGAACCCACCTAGTGGAAGATGAGAACCAACTACAGAGAGATCTCCTTTGGCCCCCACATGAATGTGGCACATACCTACAGTAAATAAATGTTTTTAAAAATGTGTTTTAAAGAAAGATGTGATGTTTCCACATTTGAAAGACTGTGCCTAAGCCAGAACAGGACAGAATGAGAGTCAATAAGTAAGATGTGTTTCTATCCTTTGACTCTCTCTAAGGAGAATCTTTCTTGGGGGTCATTCTGAGTCCTGATGCTCTACATTTGAGGTATAGATGCTAACTGCCTTGAAATGAACTCACCCCAGGAGCATTTGTTGCATCATTACATTCTCAATTTCAAGGTGTATTGAGGAGGCAGAAACATTCCTTAAAGAGATGCCATCTACAATAGCAGGTTAAATGTGGCTAATGCAACCTCAAATTAGCTCTTCCAAGAATACAGGAAAATGCTTGTGCATGGTTTGTTGTGAAGCACTGGTAATGTGAAAACTAGCAGTGCAACTAAAAGGAAAAGCTTCTGCCCAGAACTACAGCTGCTGCTGTATTTTTTACACCAATGGAGGAAAGTATTGCTATAGATAAGAGAACCGTGCCTAATTTATCTGCTTAGATCCTCTTGAGCCAGTATAATACCAGGGAACTCTGGCACTAGATTCCCAGTTCTTTCATGAGTAAGCTGTCTCATGGAACACCTAAGGATGACCATCTACCCATCTAGGCTTAAGTAGGACATTGCCTTGCAGTGAGCAATTGGTGCTATATATCTCAGTGTTATCCAGAGATCTTTAATGTCTGCTTTTAAAAACAAACTCAGGGCTACAGTTTTGTACAGAAATCTTTGATTACTACCAGATTTGAGTGTGTTGTGCTTCTGTGTTACTGGGAAGGGACTGAACCTGTCATGATAGTGGCATCTATGAACCTTACTGTGTTAGCCTAAAGATCTGTTTGCACTTTGAACTTCGATGGAGAGTAGGAACTGACCTCTGTTGTTGTTTATTTCTTTAATCAAATTTTATCGTGTTTCCCTTTTCTTTCCCTTTTTCTGATTAGCCCTAAACACCGCTGTGAGGCTCAAACACTTTCCATGTCTGCGTACGCTCCGTTAAAGGCAGCTCACCTAGCCACATTCAGTCCCTTTTGTTGTAGTATACTCTGAATTCCTAAGGTACATAATTTTTACTTCTAAATTATCTGGAGTGATTTTTAGGTATATCACCTGAGGAAAGTTACCAATATTCTTAACTATTCTTTTCATCTGAGCCACAGAAATCCGCAGTCTCAAGAATTTCCCTGTTGAACGGGAGCATGCTCGGCAAAGATATGCTTGCCATAACAAGGAAAGACAGACACCGTCCTGTGGCTGTGACTGAGATTGGAAAGAGCTGACATCGCTTGGTTATTACAGTCAGTTTAATTGACTTCATAAGATCCCTTCAGTCTTTAAATGCTGTCAGCTTGGATGAAGTCTCCATTCTTCCTCTTAGTGGGTGTTCCATGTCATTTCATCTCCTAAGCCTTTGAATTTTTGCCTCAAGAACATGGGCTCTCCATGTCTTATTTTACAGTTTTGCATCTGGAAGTAAACATGGGAAGCTGTTAAAGTTTCATGCCTTCAGCTCTGATTGCTGACTTCCCCTCTAGTCTCTGTGATCATCAGTGGCATGCCTTTCTCTGCCATCTTCCATGGGTCATTTCTGGTAGATTGTGAGCTGAGACCTAAGTGAAGTGAAGGTCCTCTATGGATTTTGGTCAGGTTGCTTGAATTTCTGTAATTGTTCTGAATAAGCATCTCCCTGAAAAAGCAGGGAATGTTTTATCCTGCTCTTTAGCCAGGTTAACAAAAGGGGGCGGGGAGGGAGGGGGGAGTAAGGACACAGCTTCCTTGTCGGTATTAACAAAGAGGTGTGTGTGAGTGTGTTTGTGTGTGTGTGTGTGTGTGTGTGTGTGTGTGTGTGTGTGTGTGTCCTGCAGCATCTTTTTTTTTTTCTCCCATATAGAACCAAAAGACAGGGGTGAGCAAAAGTCTATTTCTGGAAAATTTAGACTTTCCTTCTCAGTGATATTGGGTTGCCTCATGATTTGCAGTAATCAATTTGGTAATTGTTGTTGACTTTCCGGCTGGGCTCATGAATAATGCCCCAGATTTAGACTAGTATGGCAAAAGGATCTGAGTCAGGTAGTGCTTTTGTTCCCTTAGAGCATTTGTCTTGCTTGACTGTCCTGGACTTCAGCCAACTGCCAGAAAGGCATTTTTCCTGCTGTATGTGTGTAGTAGAATATGTGTCGCTTAAGTGTTCACTGGGGGAGTTTCCAGCCCACTACAGCTCATTGTTAGCTTACCTTCTACCAATATGCCATTAGGAAGACTGAGAATGGATGACTGGCTCTCCTTTTCCCTAAGAATCCCTTTGAAGGGAGGATGGATCTTATTACTATAAATATTGTTTTCATCACAGCCTACCTCACTGATTTGAATGAGAGGAGCATCTTTGGCTGCTGTGGAAACGCTGTAATACTTGATGGCTTATTAAATTTTCATTATTGTATGTACATTAATTTAGATACAATAGCTGTGTTGCTAGGAGGAGCGTCAGACTGGAAGAGCCTGGCTGAGTGCAGATTGCCTGTGTCACAGAAGTCAGGAAAGTCCACAGAACTTACTGTCCTCATAGGGAGTTTGCAGTTCTGCTGCCTGGGCTGAAAACCTCAGAAATTCTCAAATCCAGCAACTATTCCCCCAGCATATGTGATGTGATATTTTGATGCTTGCTTACTCTGTCATCTGTTTAATTAGCTTGAGAGACTGAGAGGATTTGAAAACCCTCAGCGACTATGTGGTCAAGAGCTCTGAGACTCTAAATGCTCACACTTGGTACTCTTGAGAGCAGAATGCATGGACTTGTGTTGGTGCATTGAAAATGTGTGTGTGTGTGTGTGTGTGTGTGTGTGTGTGTGTGTGTGTGTGTGTTTATTTCTATAACTATCTGCGCTGGTGTGATATGGTCTTTGTCTTTATGGAACGCATCCTGCTCTTAACAGATTTCCATGCATAGAAGAGTATCCCCCGACACACGTACACCCATCCTCAAAATGCGTATGAAACAGGGATAATTGGATTGATGTCCAGAGAAGGCCAGGTTCTGCACAAGGTTAAACCAGAGCTTGGAGTGTGTTTACAATTGAAAATAGACTACTTATGGCTTCCTGAGCAAGGATTGTAGGTATTACGTAACATGGGCTGAATACCACTTTTTTTTTTTTTTTTTTTTTTTTAAAGAAAATTAAAGTTTCAGTTAGCTGCCATGGGAGAATAGTATTAGTTTTCTGACCCAGAGCAGGAGTAGGCTCAGTTCGCAGGCACTCGCCTAACTTATATACGCACCTAGTGCATAGCTACTGTGCAGAAGGAAGCATTGGTCAACAAGAATGTTCTGGAAGCTGTTGCTTAACAATATTTCTTCTAGCAAGATCATGTAAGTAGCACATCTGAGTCATGTCTTCAAAAATTACAGATTCTTAGGTGGTTAGCATGCTTAGTTTCCTGTGTACTTTTTTATCCCAAACTTTGGACAGATGAACACATATCTGTGTCCACTGTTCTGAAGGTAAAGGAGCATGTATCATGTCTGTGTTCACTGCTCTCCAGTGATTGTCTCCTTCTTATCTCCATCAGGATACCCAGAAAGCAAAGCAGTTCCTGCCCTTTCTTCAGCGGGCAGGCCGTTCTGAGGCTGTGGTGGAGTATGTCTTCAGTGGCTCTCGCCTCAAGCTCTATTTACCTAAGGAGACCTGCCTCATCACCTTCTTGCTGGCTGGTGAGTTCCATGTCGCATATGACTCTGAATGTCCTTGTGGGAAATTGACCTTGGACTTTTCTCTGTAGCCTCAAGCCTTCCTGGTTTTCCTAGCATATGACTTTGGAAAAATAGTTTGAAAGACAGCACTGAACCTCATCCTGCTTAAATGGAAGGAATTCTAAGCCTAGAAAACAAATAATAGAATTCCCAGACTTGGCATTAGCCATTTAAGATCACCTGCTCCTGCCATGTCGGTAGTCGGCAGCTCTTAGGATCTGAGCTGCCCTGCCCGTGGAGTTCCCCAGGCAGTGCCACTTGGTCCGTTTTTTCTTTTCTTCAAATGCCATCAGGTTCCCAGTCCTTTAGGAAAGTCTTAACCGTGACACCGCTTTCACAGGCTCCTACATCAGTAGTGTTTCTTGTTGACTGAGAGTGACATGCTAGAGCAAGCCTTCCTCCTTCCTTGCCGCCTGAACGTTCACCTCTCATAGCCTGCCTTTCTGGGTTGCTTAATGTTTCCCCAGACAGCAAGACTGTATGAACTGTGCCCTTTGAACAACTTACATTTATGTATTCAGAGTATAAACCGCTTCATTTCTTCGCTGCTGGCAAATAATAAAGATATTTATTTCCAGTCAGCCCTTACAGAAACTGCAGTCTTTGAAGGATGGCTGTCCCTTCATCCTCCCACCCTGAGTACACATTCAGCCACTCACAAAGGACACGTGCTGTTGTGCTCCCAGATGGCACGGTGCCGTTTCTGTTACTGCCCTGTCGCCTCAGCACTTCTGTTGAATTCCTGAATAGAATTTGCTGTGGTTGAAGGAAGAAGAGCCTTGCTTTCTGTCTGTCTACAGCCAGATTCCTTTTACCCCTTTTTCCTGGAAGGCACTGAGAACTTCTTGTCTACATAAGGGACTCCCTCAGGCCCCAACTGAAAGGGTTGAGTTATGGACAGTAAACTGCCCTCTGAACCCCTGGCTGTGCATCTCACTGCTGCTTGACTGTCCTCTTGACAAAGCACCTCAAGAACTCTTAGCAGGTTGATGGCCCCTACACAGCTCTGCAGGTTTCCTGCAAGAACCAAGAGAAGTGTAACTCCATCCTCAGAGACAGTTGGTGAGAGAAGGCTTGAATCAAACCCACACCTTGCTGGAGGTCCACATGTGCTTCTGTTGGTGGCAGCTGTGGTAAAGCAAGGCTACAGGGCAGTGCAAGTCTGCGCCTGTGGACATTTGTGCCCTGTTCCTAAGCTTTCTGTAGCTGAAAGGTTTCTTGGCTGTGAATTCTTGTTCTGGGGTTTGAGGTATATATCCAGTTCATTCTTCGCTCTACCCGAAAAACAAAAGCAGTGTCTTGGCAGTGTGGAGTGTAGTCCAGGATGAAAATCGGAGAGGTCTGATTATTTCCCGGAAACCTGGCCTCAGATCCATAGAGGATTGAAAGCACTGGCTTCTAAACTCAGCTCCTTCAGCAGAGCCAGCTCATGGTGTATGCTTGGTGGTCCAGCAGGATGCTGCTTGTTCCCCCTCACTTAGAAAGAAGCCATGTTACTGCTTGACTATGTCAACCATTTCCTCTGTAGTCTTAGCATTATCCTACATTAACTTTCATTCTGAAAGATAGATTACATAGTAGCAAATACATGCTGAAAAGTATAATCACAAGTATTTAGGAGGTAGGTGTCTTTTGTTTAGCATGAGTGTAGGGGAGGAAGTCAAGCATCCTAAGCTTGAGCCTTGGAGTAGATTATGAAGGCCACAGTCAAAGCTAACACAATGATAGGAACTGGTTAGAGGAATGCGTCATTGGTTTGGCCTTGGATATGTAATATTTATAGTTTCCATGGACATGTTGAAGCTCATCAGAAGAGCCTGGGCAGATGCTCAGATCAGGGAGTACCCTGTATGTATGCAGTGCTTGAGACTCTTTGGGTGCCTCCAGAACAGCTTTAGGAGTGGTTGATTCTACCCTATATGTGAAGTGAACACCCAAGAACTCCAGCATAGGCTAAGGATTCATATGCAGACAGAAGGTACAACTCTAAAAGTAACAAAACCATTGAGAGTAGTCCTCACAAGCAAAGGAGATGGAGAACTCTGAGCAGCCAGCATGGTCAGAGTTAAAACATCAAGTGTACAAGGCAGTGACATGATTTTGTACTGTTTAATTAATCAGAAAGTCATAGGTTACCTTTGTCGATATATTTTCATCAACCAAAGGCAGATTTCAGGTGATTAGAAAGTTCCCGTGGCTGCTGCTAAGGAGCAGACTTACCAGATATACATTGCTTAACTCAAGAGATCTGTCAGAGAATGGAAAACAGTGCATATGAATGAGAGCTGACTGGGTAACATGGCAGAGGATGCCGGTATCTACCGTACTTCTAAACTGCATACGTGCGTTCAAGTCATAGAGGTTGTATGGTAGAGTTGGAAAGCTATCTAGTGTAGCTGCTTGTTTTTCTTAAAACAATCCTAGATTGCTAGATGAAACAACAAAAATCTTCATAGGAAAAAGAGAGACTAGCCAAGACTGGTAGTAAAAACCTGTAATCACAGTACTAAGTAAATGGAGGCTCGATGACCAAGAGTTCGAGGCTATATATCTAGGCTAACCTGGGCTACATGAGTCCTTGTCTCCAAAAGAGGTTGTGCAGGGATAGGGAGGATGGAGAACAGTCTTAGGGAACATGCAGTTTGAAGTGCTGAGGAGCCCTGTTGAGAATTCTGAGAAATCAAGGAGATTGTGAGGGGATAAGAAAAAGCTGACCTGGAGATGAGAGTTTGCTGGAACTCGGGTGGAGTCTGCTTAAGAGAGACCTTTGTGACATCAAGGTGAGTGAGCATAAGTAAGCATAGGCCTGGAGACCTGAGCTGTGACTGGTGCAACAGTCTGTTCTCATGGTACAGCTCACTCCACACCAGATAAAATGAACTGCAGAGATGGTCTCTATTCACAACTAGAAAAGAACTAGAATCACAGTTCTCAAGGGGAAAGTCAAGACATTTGTTGAGATCAGGCCCCTCTCTGCTGCTCTCATTAATCCCGGCCTTTTGGAGACTTGAAGGTGGAGTGGACACTTTGCATTTTTATGTGGCCTTTTTTGGGCAGACGGCCCCACAGCTTGATAGGGAGTGGCATTTGGCCCGAGCCAGCTGGTCTCTCTGTTACGGTTCCTGCACCCCTGTACGTGAAGTGATTGTTTAGTCAGATGGGCTAGCAGGTGGGGCTGGGAAAGTCAGCTGCAGCTAACAGGTCAGTGCCTCCTGACAGCTCCTGCCCTTTAGTCCCTTCAGCACCTGGCCTAGGTTTGGTCAGCGAGTAGATGACCTTAGCCCATGAGCTGAGACTGCTGAAGGTCCCTAAGCCTGCTGCTCTGCCTCCTGTGCACACTTATTTTGCTCTTGGAGGCAAATCACAGTCGGTGTGTATCCTGAGAACCCAAGGCAGCTTGCATTTGCTTTTAAGCCATCAGTTTTCCTCGAGCAGCATTTAGTAAACCCCACACGTTTGCTTCCGTCAGAACAAATGCAGCATACCTTAGTCTTTGATTTCCCACTAGCTCAGTCACTCGCCATGTGTGTTAAACTTTTGCTTTATTTTGGAATCTTGATTGAAGCATATATTTGCAACTCATATGCTTCTTGATTCACATTTTTATGAACATGGGTGTGTGCCCTACTATTACCATGACCTTTGTGTGAAGTTTTTCATTGTAAGTTACATGGTACCTCTTGGGCATCAGGGCCATGCTGTGGGCACAATTTAGGAAGTTGTCATACTGACTAAGCATAGCAGGTATCAAGGTAGTGTCTAGTAAACAAAATGCCTTCTCCAGAATTAAAAGAGAATAATTTGAACCTTCAGGGTAAAGTAATGTAAGGAATCTTAAATCAGGTCTTTGGGATCTTTTGCCAACCTAGGTTGAGACACATATAGGCCATTGCATTTCTATGCCTTAAAGGTGGTACAGTCTGGTTAATTACAAGCCATGGTGAGCAGGGTGAGGGGCTGGGGTAGATAGCACTCACCTTACATAGAACGTGTGGGACAAGCTACCTAGATGGCAGCAGCCACTTGGCAGGGGTTCCATGTGGATCACAGCAGGTGACTTATAATTAACCATTTACCTGGGCACATGAGCTAGGGCTAGAAAATGAGGCTTCCCTTTGCCTGCCTTTTGGCATCTCTTTTACTATTCTGTCTCTTTCTGATTATAGCTTCCACCCCACCCCACCTGGTGATGCTTCTGACAAGTGAGGCAATAAAGTTCTAGATGTCTGCATTTTAATGACTGGTAGTGGATTTGTTCATGATGAACAAAAGGTGTGGCTATGTGTCTGTCCTTCTACCTTGAATGCCTTTGAATAGTGTTTCATTTCCTTCCTTCACTTTAAAGTCTCTTCTCCAGCCTGTCGTAATTGGAATATCAGCTGCTTGTTTCAATAGACCAAAACCTTGTAATGAGAGGGAGGGAGGGAAGGTAAACAGGAGTATCCTTCTCATCTCCGGGCCCCAGGAATGGTGGATCCCCATTGATTACCAGTGCCTAACCAAATTACACAATTAAAGCCAATGTATGTTTAAGTGAGAAATCCCATTCTGCTATCACAGAGGTGCTAATGAATCAGACTGTTACTGTGGTTGTGTTTGCTGGGCTTCTATCCTTAATTAAGCAATTACAGGGTCTGCTGATACTTATGAATTCCTCTCAGATGTTTTAATTGAATTGCAACTTAATGGATATTTGTAAAGTGGGGTATTCTTTCTCTTGGGACTTCCCAGTTTGGATGTCTCCTCTGCCTGTGTGTTTTCAGTTGGGACCCAACACCTGAAATGAACAACTTGACAAGAGACCTTCCTGAAGGTTCTTTCTTTTTTTCATAATGAAGAGAATCCTAAAAGGTCACTTACAGGAAATTATCACCACAACAGATTCGGGCAACATGTGTTACAAGGCCCAGAGTTCTCACAAGTTTATTATACAGCAGATACATAAGTTAACAAGATAGTTTGTTCTCAAATTAACTTTTAATCTAGTAGTATACACAGCCATGTAAAACCAGGCAATAATAAAATTAGAATTATCAAAAGTGTAAGCAACACATCATAAGAATTGTCTTAGTTTCGTTTGTGTTGTGACCATGAACCAGCTAAGCTGAGACTGGGTAATGTGTAAAGGGAAGAAGTGGGCTTTGGTTCTCAGTTCTGGAAGCTGTGTCATCTAAAATCCTAGTGGTGCCAGCATCTACATGCTTCTGGTGGGGACCTCCTGCTGCTTCAGCTCATGGTAGAAAGTTGAAGGGCAAGTGTATAAATTAAAGAGAAAAATTCTGAGGAGCAGGGTCTTCCTAACCTCCTAACAACTTCCTCCTACAATTATCCATCCCTCAAAGTCCTTGCCTTCCAACACTGCCATTGTACCAGTTTTATTTTACCGGGATGGAGGGGTGTGGGGAGAGAGTAATACAGGATGGCAAACCAGATGCAAAGCACAGCAAAAGTACAGAGGAAAGAACAAGTAATTAAGGGCTGGAAAACCTTCCAGGGAAGGTAGCATTTGCGCATCCAAAATATGGAGCTTTTGTTTTAGCAGGTTGGCTATTTAGACAGAACACCTTTGCCTGTATTGGTTCTCAAGGTTGCCTTACAGAAAAGATGTAGTCATCATCGCTGTATCTGCTTCTATGGGAATGCACATCTTCTCAAAAGGACCTTCCTTCCCCCCCCCCCCCCCCCATTGAACTTCAGTGCTGTGGCCTCAGCTTGAAGTCTCTGCAGGCTCACCACTGGTCAGGCAGGTGAAGGAGCAAGCCTCTGACTATAGGCTGATTGTCTGCCTTCTTTAAACCATGAATCAGCCACAGAAAGGGCTGCCTCATAACTTATGAGACATTCATTGGCATGGTTATTTAATAATCTTTTCTGTCCTCTGGGCACCATCTTAAGGAATATAGAAATGTATGATAAAGTTGGAGCCTTCTACCAGAAGGAATGTATAAACATAAAGGGGAACAAATATTTTAAGGATAAGGTAGCTGGGCTTGGTGACTCATATCAGTAATCCCAACACATGGGAGGCTAAGGCAGGAAGATTGCCATACCTCCAGGCCAGCCTGGAGTATAGTCTCAAAACAGTAATAGTGACAAACAAAACGTGAGATAGGAGAAAGAGAAACATAACCTTAAATTACAAACACGTGAGACTCACTTAGAGATTCTGAAACAGTAAGTAAGCATTCTGATACTCTCAGGGCTAGCTGTCTTGCTCTGTAACCCAGAAGTTCGAGATTCAGAGACCAGTGGGACAGACGGCTTGTTTGGGCCAAGGAAGGGAGGGCACCATGATGCATGGTATTTCAGTGGTATCTCATCTTCAATGAGAATGGAGAGACCGTAGTAAGAGCCTAGAAATGCCCATATCTGGGAGTGGACCTTAGGGCTCAAGAGGACATAATAAAGTGTTTCAGGAGAGGAGAGGGAGGACTTCAATTAGTTCAGTGGCCACTTCAAATTTTTTTTTGATCAAGGCAAAGTAATAAAGTCATCAGGAAAAATGAAATATGTTCAGCATAGTTTAAGGGAGCTGAAACACTTAAGGACTCTGATTTCCAGATTCTTCAATAATTGTTTTGATCAGACCAGCCCAATTATCTTGGCATGATGCTGGTGACCAGGGGTTGAGGGAGACAGCAAAGCCCTTATGGCAGTTCAGTGCTAGCCTGTATCAGCCAGGACCTTTTCATCTTGGTACCCTCTGTGGAGTGTGTCAGACTTCTGTGGCCTCCAAGTCACAATGTTCATCCGATACTTGGGTTCTATGTGCCAAAGAAACATTGTGTAATCCTCCACTGGGAAGGGCCCTTGGAATGCCTTTGGCTAGTCACTGAGAAGATTCCTTCTGAACTCTTCTACTCTGCAGAAGGCTGCTAGTGCTTTTTGTGTTCTTACTAGTTCAGAGTTTTGGTTTAGGTAATCCTCAATAGAAACAAAACCTGTCATTCAAAGTGAGTAAGAGCCCTGAGAATGAGCCATAAGCAGGCCTTCGTGCTTTTTCCTTTACAGTTCTTCCTCCTCTTCCTTTCCTTTCCTAATTCAAAAAGAGTTTCATGCTGAATCTTCCTAGGGCAGGAAGGAGTGAAGAGGTAGTTTCCAGGGATCTGACAGGCCCATTGGTATGTGTCCAGTTCTAGCATGGTCTCTCTGGTTGTGCCCATTGCATTCCATGTAGTTTTCAGAATACATTTGATAGAGGTTTGTTTGTTGTAGTTTTCTTTCTTGTATCAGCTTGCTGGCATTTTCCATCTGGTACTAATGGAAAGGCATCCTAGATTAGGCTACTCTCCACTAGTGCAGCTTTATGGGGAAGTCTATTTGGTCAGAAGGATTACAGAAGCAGACCCTGGATGCAAGACAGGGAGCATAAAAATAATTTGGTGATTTAGAATTAACAGGAGGAATGGAGGGATGGGATGGCTCAGCAGTAAATGTACTTGTTTGCAGATTTGGTTCTAGCACCCACACAGCAGCTCACAGCTCTCTGTGACACCAGTCCCAGGTGATCTGGTGCTCCCTTTCGGCCTCCACAGGCACCAGGCAAACACATGGTACACAGACCTACATGCAAGCAAAGCATCCATACATATAACAATAATTATTTTCTTAAGAGAAATGTTATGACATTTCTTGTAGTGAATAGTCTTAGCGTGTCTCACTACTTGTAAGAAGTATCTTGGTTGCTATGAGAACTACCTCTCATATCTTCTTTTCAAACCAATTTATATCATTTAACTGTTTCTTATTGAACAGTGAAATGGCCTTGGCCCTTCTCTTTGGCCCCAGGTCATTGCTCCCCTTGTAGCATGTTCATAAAGTTACTGGGGCTACTCCAACTGATGTCTGGGTTTGCACGAGATTGTTCAGTTTGTGTGGGAGCTGCACACTTAAGTTGTTCAGTGCGCCACAGTGCGCATTCCTCCATTTGTCCTTTAGAAGGCCTCACAGACTTTGACTCATTGTGCATGAGGCCACTGAAGCACTGGGAGCTGTGCCTCATTTCAGGGCAATAGGAACATTCCCATTCTGATGGAGAGGTGCCAGGTATAGGTCTCATACGTGCAAAAATGAAGCACAGATGTCCCTGTCACATGTGGAAGACATCCGAGACAAATGCATTCACTACTATTCCATTTATTTCAATTTACTTTTTTTCATTTATTTCAATTACTTAGATGTTTTGGAAAGGTTTAACCAGAGTTTCTTTTTCTTTGCCAATGAAAAAATGAGATGTACATCTTCTATGGTCCCCTGCTTACAGGCTTCTAGAATAGGCTTTGGGAGAACTTCACATTGGAGTTTTCTGGCTCCCCTGTAATCTTCCCCTCTGTATATTCTAATGTTGCTTTACAATAGAATTCCTGAATGACCAGTATGAACTCCTGTGCATACCTTTACTGTGGATGAAGATGTTTAAGTCTGCCAGTCAGCAGACTAGCAAAGAAGTCCGGTTCCCTGCCCTGTGTGCTTCCTTTTCCTGAGCTTGTACATCTGCTAGTGATTTTTCTAGGGTTAATTTGGGTGTTTTTATTTTTAAATTGGAACATGGTGTCTGTCTCTTCTCTGTGTGTGTTTTGGATGCAGCCCCTGTGCTAGGCATGCGGTTATTAACTGCACTGATACACCAGTTCACTCATTAGCATTTGCATTTTAAATTACAAGCTAGAGCAGACGACATTTATGCTATATTTGTACCACTGCCTTCTTCATGAATGATGTTGTATGTGCAGGGAATGCAGAAATAACTCTAAAGTATTTTAGTCTCTTCTTCAGCAAACTGCTATTTTTTTTTTTTTTTTACTCTTGATTCTCATTGTTTAATAGGGATTTTTTTTTTTTTTAAATTCTTTTCCAAGTTTAGACATACTCGTGAGTGCTACTGATTGGGAAATGGTAACAACAACAACCCTTCGTATCAAAATAGGCATATTGCGTAGAGTGGCCATCTTTCTCACTCACGTGGTATTCCTTGTAAGCAGCCTGCTTTGCTTTGAGGGGAGCAGAGTTCTCTCCTTCCCAGAGCAGCGGGTAGAAGACATGGTAACAGATATTTGTTCTTGCTTATATCTGTGTTCCAATTCTCCCTTTTAAAAAGGGATTAGTCAGTGGTTACTTGCTAACACCTGTTATTGCTCAGCACTCCAGGGGGCAGAAAGGAAAATGGTGGAGGCCTTCAAGGGATTAGCATTTGGATTTCACTGTGCTGAATATTAGGGTGGAAATTGCCAGCACAGAAGTAGGCCCCTTAAGATGAGAGGTGCCAGTAGTTAAGTCCGCTTGCCCAGCTCCTGCTCATAGTAGATAGATAGCAGCTTCATCATGTAGATCCCAAAAACCAAATGCAAACTGCACAGTTGTGGGCAGGGACCAGAGCCTCGCCAGCTCTTCCTAACATGGTGTTTGCTGATTGAGGAAACTTGCATTGCAGAAAGCTTGCATTGGCTGATAGATCAGCACACGTGGTGTGCTTTTCCTATAATTCAATATCTGATTTGTTTCTTTAAGTTCTGACTCACAAGGACCTTTTCTGGTAAAAGACCAGTTCTGTTACCCCATACACCCACTACACACTATGAAAATAACATGAAAGGAGCTCAGAAATGCATACTGCAAATCAAGGTGCATTCTGGGTAGACAACCAAAATTCTGCAGTTGATATAATTTTCCTTCTTTCTCTCTAAAATTTTCCTTTTTTCTCTCCTCTGCTAATTCCTAAGTAAATAAGATATAAGCACCTGTGAGGCTGCTGTTGATCTACAAACTTGTAATTCACTAACTCAGAGCCTGATGCCTGCAACTGGGCATGTGCTCTAGCTGAGTATTGCCTGGTATATGCTTTGAGCTCAGTCCTTAGCACTGATTTTTAAAAATAAAACAAAATCTGTCTTATTGCTGCACATAATATGTCATATACTAAGTAATAAAAGAAATTTACATGACCTGGACAGATAGCATTCGAAGCCTCCTTTCATGATGATCTGCCTCCTGCTGAGTTCAAGGTTGCAGTAAGTACTGTCACATTGTATCTATTGATTATTGAGAGGATAGGCCTAGTAGAACAAAGGACTAGACTAGACTTGGTTCCTTTGGTTTCTCCAACATAGTAGCATTTGAGCTGTGTTACTTTCCTAAATTCTACTTCACATATTCGATACAGGCTTTTGTGTGTCTTCTAATTGTATTAGTTAGTCTTATAAACATGTTTCCTGGGCTGGGCTGATTCAGAGTTCTCCCTAAGAAATTCACACCCAGCATGACAGACAGATACTTAAGTCAGTTCACCAAATGGGCTCCAAAGTCAAGCGAGGGTCCTTCCCTGTACATTTCACAGTCCAGGCTCTGCTGATTCCACCGCACCCTACATATCAGTTCATCTTCTAGGAACAAAACACATGGGAAATTCTTTAAGACCTGTAGAACAGTGTACATTAGCTTGGGTGATAAGTGCTTACCTAACAGGACACTCTGAATTCAATCCCCAGCACCACATAAACTGGGCCGTAAAAGGTAAAGGTGTCCCATGACCTTAACGCCAGTCCTCTGTCAGTGAAGGCAGAAAGATCTGAGAGTGATATGATCCATGGCTACATAGCAAGTTTTAAAATGGCCAGTCTGGACTCAACCCTGTCTCAACACCTGAACAAAATAAAAGGTGATGGACAAGATAAAATTAATAGGAAAATTTTCCATACCTCTGCATCTCTTCTATGGAAAAGTCCCTTTTGGGTACATTCAGCATTTACCACCCATGAGCACAATTCCTGATTCAGTCATTCTGTGCTCAGTCTTTAGCTTCTTTGGTTTCTGAACCTGTTTCTTGGTGAAACTGTTCTCTGGAAACTAAACTGTGCCTTACAGGATAGCCCAAGCAGTAAGGCAGGGCAGAAGACATGTGGCTGGTGGTATGATCTTTGCAGTCCACTTGGTTGGTGTAGCATGGCCATCCAGGTAGCATTCTGTGTGTTCATTCAGTAACATTTACAAATGCTGCTTACGGGTGCTGATGGAAACAAGGCAGATAGCTCACTAAAGAGCCCTGGAATCCCACAGCCTCACTTAGTTCTCTTATATTGGCTATCCATTTGAAATGCTGGCTACTGCTAGCCATTCCCCTGCCTGCTGAGCTGATTCTCTAGGGAAAGGAGATGTACCTTAACTGTGTCCCCATATCCTCCAATCATCCAAACCTCTTGGTTCTCTGTACCTGCCTTCAGTATCTCCTGGCTTCTGACAGAAACCTTGAATTAAGTGGGTTAGGAATAAACTGCTTGGCTGCGTGTGTGCAGATAGCTTCTCTCACCAGCTATCTGAAGTGCTTTTTGAAATACATGGGAGCCCTTTGTAAGCTGCTTTATAAGCTGTGAAGTCCATTGTTGGTGCTCATTGCAGCCAGCATGGCTCTACCCTAAGTAATGTCTCCTTGGCTCCTGGCCAGGGCTGGGTATTGCAAACTCTAGTAAGCACGAAAGTCACCCACCAGAGTCACTAGCAGCTGTTGCAGGCTGGAGGATTTGCAGAAATTGAGATTGCTGTTCCCAGATATTGGCACTTGCCTGGTGATGAATGACCGACTCTGTGCAAGGGGACTCTGTATGCTTTCCTTCAGCCTTTTATTCTCAGCCATCTATTGTGGCACCCACTCAATGGCCCTGTTGTGGAGGAGGGCCGCTAAATGCTGGAGTGAGTAGCCTGCCTCTGCCTCCATTCCTTCCTTCAGTTGGCCTGAACTGAGACATTAAGAATAGCTCTTTGATCCCCTGATCTGATTCTTGAGGCAGGAATTTCATGGGACCTAACACAAATGCTAAGGGCTAAGAATTGAACCTCAAGAAGGAAGAGACATGAATTTCACCTGAAAGAGTCTGAAATGAATTCCACTTTGATTACCCTGGTGTTCTTATCTTAACCCACCGCTCTACACTGGTATAGCCTGTGTGGGAAGACCAAAGGCCTGCAGAGGTCTATTCTTATAAAAAGTCATTAGTGGTAGTGTTTGTTTCTATTATGATAGCCCAAGAGTGAAATGCATAGAGGGCAAGGCCACTGTAATTTCTTACTACATGTATTCATGAATATTCATGTATGCATATACTGAAACTAGTGTTTACCATCTTTCTAGAGACCAACCCAGGCATGAATGACCTCAGTTAAGGCATGTCTAACTCTGCTCCAGTCCCTGCCATGCCTTCTCATGTTACTCTGGCTCAAGTCTGTAAGAAGCTTGAAGACAGGGATGTTGCCCATCTTGTCACCACTTAACTCCTTGTAGCAGTGCATGGATGAAGTAGTGCTTGAACTTGAGTGAGTGAGTGGGTGGGTGGGTGGGTGAATGAGCGAGCTGAATGGCTTTTTTTGGCTAGGGGCGGGTGTAACATTTTGATTATTTAAAATTGCAGGAAAGAAATATTATATATATATGTGTGTGTGTGTGTGTGTGTGTTCCCCACTGTATTCCCACACACTGGTAAAGCCATGCAGTTATGACATCTAAGAGACCAAACTGGATGTCTCTCAAGAGAACCAGAATAATGCTAGGGTCTGCCCAAAGTTACAGAACCCTGAACAGGTACATTAGCTTCTGTGGCCTCTGTTTTTCCATGGGATAAATGGGTTGAATTTGGTTTCTCTGGCTCATTACTGTTCTGATATTCTAATAATAGCTTTTGCTTAGTGGGTATTTACTGTAGTTGTAAATTTAGCTCTAACCACAGCTCTCTGAGGTAATTAACATTACTATCCTTATTTTACAAATAAAACTGAGGTATAGAAAAGTATATTAGTCTGCTAAATAACAGCACATTTTCTTCATCTTGCTTTATATGCCCTTGTTTAGAATGTAGCACCCATATTAGTAATGAACACAGTTACCCAGATCTCACCTCTTCTATTCCTGGAGGCAGTAAGTGGAGTTCCCAGTCTTTGCTCATTCATTGCATCTGCCTGTGCCTTTGCTGGCTAGAAACCAGCCCAGTAGTGCCTTTCTTGTGGTGTAACCAAAAACAAAGCTTGGAAAGATGATAATAGCCACCCCTCTTGGAAAATATAGTAATGGAGATACAAGTTTTAGTCATCATTTGGGCATTGGATTTGTTTTTGTGGCCCACAAGGTGACACCAATAAGAACATACATACCTAAGAGAGCATGGCTAGGACGTGTAATTGTGGAAAGCGCAGGTCAGACCCGTGGGATGGGTTTATGAGCTGGGGTGTTTATGGACAAATTAAACTTTAGCCCTGAGTAAGCAAAGTCCTAAGCCAGTTATTACTGCCAGGACACTTCTAATGGGCCCTGTGCAACCTTTATAAATTATTCAGCTGCTTTACTAATAAAAGGCCAAACAACTTGCCTGGTCCTGGTGGTACTTAACGTAGATAGCTGAGAACAGGTTAGAGGGACAGAGGATCTGCTGACCACCAGGGAGGTCTTCTTTCTGATTTGGTGGTAAAAGGGTTAAACAGGAGGCCTTGTGTGGTGGTGTAGAGAGAGACACTGTAAACATGTTAACAGTGTTGACTGACAAGGCTGCTAAGCAATCCCACAAGCTTGCCCACAGTACATGGTTATTACCTGACACAGAAGATAGTTTTAAATCATCCAGACATCTGTTTTCCCCATAAACTCTTGTACCTTTATGTTTTGATAATAATTTTAAAAGATAAGTTAAAAGATAGAACAGAATTTCTTCATTGTTGTATTGTTAACACTCTGGCGCATTTGCCATCCGCATTTGTAAAAATCAGAAGGTTTGGGTGTGAGTGCTGCTCAGATCCATAAGAAATGGTTTGATTTGGTTTTTGGTTTGGGTTTTTTTCCCCATTTCATGGTCCATACTTCACAGTTGGCATGCAGCCAGCAGCTTTGGGCTTTTCTTAGTCTTGGGTGTTCACAAGGTTTCGAGATCTGGAAACAGTTACATGAAGAATGTAGTTCCTGGCTTGTCTGGAAGCCTGTGGACTGAGTGTGCATGTGCCGTCTAAGTTATTTTATGCTGCCACTAGATATGGTAGGGTATTTATAGTCTTTATATTTCAATTAACAATGGGTTAGAAATGTGCAAAATGATTCTTTTACCTACAAGGGAGTTTGGAGCCTATTGTTTAATGGTATTCCAGAAACGCCTGGGATTTCTTGATGACCATAAACAGCTAGACTCTAGACTGCTGACAGCTAACTTACCAGAGAAAGGAATATCAAGCCCGAAAAAGCATGACTAGAAGCCAGCACGGTGGCTCCAGTAAAGTGCTTGGGGTACAAGCCTGACCCAAGTTCTATCCTCAGAACTCATGTGACTATTGAAGGAGAGAGAAGCAACTCCACAAAGTCGTCTTCTGACCTCCACTTGTACACTTTGGAATGCAGATGCTCATATATACATACAGTGATAATCTTTTAAAGGCATAAACGGCAGCTAATATCCTAGAACCCTGGACTCCTTGTCTAGAATTTCATGGTACAAGATATTAAGCAGATTTATTTTTTCAGCTCTGCACACTCTTGTTATTTTTGTTTTTCTAACCCACTTCATGCTACATCTTCCAGAATTTTTGCTGAAATGAATACCATGTTGGAATGTATACTCATCTTCTTCATTGATTATCTTTATTTCTTCAAATATCTTTACATTTCTTCAACTATGCCTTTTTCTCATTCCTCAGACTGATCTTGGTTTTATACCAGCAATAATGAAAGCACTAGTAGCATGTGCCTCTAGGAACAGTGATGTAATTGGGGGTGGGGTGTATGTGTCACACGTGTGAGAGTCAAAGGGCAGCTCTCAGAAATCAGTTCTTTCTTGCCACTTTACAGTATCCAAAAACACAGACTCAGGTTGTCAGCCTGTGTGAAAATGCCTTTGTTGGCTGAGCCATCTCACAGCCTAGTCACAGCCTTCAACAACCATTGCTCATTGATCCTGTGGGGGACGCAGAGAAAATGTTACTATAAGCAGCTATTCCTCATGGTAGAGCTTCTAGAAGCTCGTTCTGAGGTATAAAATAGGTGAGAGATGAATTAGAAATAATTTAAAGGACAGTTTGGTGAAAGATTGTCCAGATTCCACTGCTTCCTCATAGCCGCATATGACAGGCATAGCTGAGTCTCATTGTCTGCACTTCTGTAGGCTCCACCTCCAAAAATCTTGAAGTGCAAGCTATAGCTCTAGTTGTGTCTCTTTGAATTATAGGAAATAGAAGCTGATGGTTTTTCAAGGCCTTGATCTTATAAACTCATCTTACTCTTATATTTTGAGTTTGGAATAAAGTCAGCTGATCAGCAAATTGAGTTGATTAAATCTTCGCCCTGACATAAATGTAATCCATGTGAGTAGGCGATGAGAGCTTAGAAGACAGCTGAGTCTTCCCTGGGTCCATCAGATAAACACTCTAATTAGATGACAGAGCTCAGTTTGAAAGTGTCCTGGGCTCAAAGGTGAGCTAGCCAAGGGCTAATGCTAATGTCATCGATCCAGCTCCTCAGAAGAGCAATTAGGGCTCTAATGAGATGAGGACCCTGAGCTTCTGTGCTGGCACCAAGAGAAGTTGCAAAGCTGTGTTGACTTTTCTTACCAGCATCTCGAGGGAAGCTGACTGTTTAGGCCTATCCTCTGATCCTGTCTGCACCATCATCCACCCTCCTTATCTTCCTCCTCCTTTGTTTGCTGGGATTATAGCTTTGTTGTGTTAACTATTGGTTTTATTTGTATTAGAAACAAGGCAAGAATAATCTCAGTAGTGAAAGCAAAAGAAGTTAAACAAGCAAATTTAATTTGGGTTGGGGGAAGTGTGCCGTGAACCAGTAAACACACCAAGCCCTTCACTTGGTTTTTATGCCAATGACTGTGGTTTTTTCTCCTTTACCTGGTGTTCATCTTCACAGTCTTTCCAGGCTATTAGGGCACAGGCCTTTAATCTCACCTCTCTGGAGGCAGAGGCAAGTGACTCTGAGTTCAAGGCCATCTGAGGCTATGTTTAAAAAAAAATAAAAAAAATAAAAAAGCAAAGGGAGAGAGAGGTTTGCTGCTGTATGCCTTCAAGTTGTGGGTGGGTGGTAAACAAAAGTTCTACCAGGAAAGTTTGTGGGTAGGACATTGGCCCTTACCAAACTAGCTTCAGTTGATAGGAAAGAGGCGACATTTCTCACAACTGAGACTGGGTTTCTCTATGTAGTCTTGGCTGTCCTAGAACCTTGACACTTTCCTTTTCTCCCTCCCTTACTCCCTCCCTCCCTCTCTGTCTCTCTCCTTCCCTCCTTCCCTCTCTCATTCCCCCCTTCTCTCTCTCACTCTCTGTGTGTGTGTGTGTGGTGTGGTGTGTGTGTGTGTGTGTGTGTGTGTGTGTGTGTGTGTCTGTGTCAACTTGGCTGGCCTCAAACTCAGATCCACTTTTCTCTGCCTCCTGAGTGCTGGGATTAATAGCATGTGCCACCACCGCCCATCTGAGTTTGGGTTTATCTTTAAGGCTTTAGATTTTAAAACATAAGAAACTTATGATTAACATTATTTTAAAAAAATGTATAAATGCAAAAAGGAAAAGGGGGCATGGGATAGGGGTTTTCTAAGGGGGGGAATGGGGAAAGGGGATGGCATCTGAAGTGTAAATAAAATATCTAATAAAAAAATAAAAAAATTTAAAAAAAAACATAAGAAAGGTTTAAAATTTTGTTAGGATGCTATTTCACCTACTTCACACATGCTATATCTTAAGGATTAAGGTTTCACCTTTATCAACAGCCCAATTAGTAATTGCCAATACTGCTATGTGCATCATGGGACTACCAGTTGCCATGAGAACCTTAAGTTTTGCATTCCCTGACTCATTTTACATGAACAATGCAATTGTGAAGAGATTTGAAGTGGAGGGAGGAGAAGACAGAGAGCTGGCAATGAAATGAATCCCTGTTCTCTCTTAAATCACTTGGAGTGTTAAACTCTGTTCATTCAGCTTTCCCACCTCCTGCAAGTTTGTTTCCTCTAAATCCTTCAGAAGGAAGTAAAATAGTTTGACCTTTATTTGCATCTAACTTAAAAGCAGTTCAAGTTCAATACTTAGCTGGGAGATTGCTTTTAATGAGCCAAGTTTAAAGGAGGAGCGTTTTAATCTCTTAATGTTTGCATGGAGATGAGATGTGCATACACAGTAAAAAAGTCCGTTTACAGCTTAAACTATTGCATTATGCGTTTAAAATGGAATCACTCCCCCCAGCAGCACTGCAGAACAGTTAACAACCCAGAGAGAATGCTGCAGGGGGTGGGGGGATGTTTGTTATTTTGTTTGGGGTGGGGGATAGCAAAAAAACACCTTATCCTCAGCACATGCCTGTGTGTGAAGTCCTGATTTGGACAGATACTCCTCACTGGGTATCTCAGAAGTCATCTGCACTTGTTTTACACATCATCCTGAGAAGACAGTTCTTGTTCTGTTCCCAGCTCCTTTTCCTTCTGACCTCCCTCCTGTGTCAGGATCTGTCCCCAGCACAGGGTTAAATGCAGGTTAGAGCCTCCAAAGGAGGACAAGGTACTTCTCTCAGCCTTTGTCAGCGCTAATGCCAGCTGTGTTTGGTGCTCCATCACTTTGTTTTTTCTGTCCCTTGTTATTTAATGGGCTGCCTTTTATGCTGAATAGAAGATAAAGAGGCTGCCTCTCCCTCTCCTGTTCTCCCTGTGCTTGAAAGACAAATGGAGTGCTGAGTGAGGACTTCTTGGTTTATATTGTGGGGTGAAAGCTTAGAGAGACTGTCACCAGGCCTCCAGAGACTTCTGGTATCCTGTGTGTGAGGAGTGGGGCATTTCTAACACATTTCCAGTAATAAGAACATTCATGGCTCGGATCACTTTTGAGTAGAAAGGGTCTAGCCTTCCCTCACTTGCCTTTCTTCTTCTAGATTTGAAAATGAGAACACAGACACACAGAGAGAGATTAGTGAGCCTGCCTACTCACAGTACTTTGAGTTTGGACCTTCCCATTTATCATGTGAAGAATTTCCATCTTAAATTTTATATGGAAGTCTCAATTTCTATACTCAAAAAATGGATGCACATTCAGGGCTCTTTGCGAAGCATTCTGGGCTAGTGTGTCATTCTGTCCAGACCTTGCTAAGCTGTGATGGATGTTTCCTCCCTTGATGCCTGTAGTCAGGTGGTCTGTGAACAACAACAGAATGGGCCAATTAACTTGCTACCCAAGAAGGGTATATAGGCAATGCTGTCTGTAGCAGTGGTCTGATGATTCGCTCTCAGATGTATATAAGGCTACAGACTCAAAAGAATTTGACCAATTATGGTGGATGCTATCAGAAAAACCGAAGATAATAAATGTTGGCAAAGCTGTGGAGAGACTAGAACCCTTATGAATTGTTGGTAGAATTGTAAAAATGTTCCAGCTACCGTGGAAGAAAATATGGAGATTCCTCAAATTTTGGATACTTTTTTTTTTTTTTTAAGTAGGGTCTCATACCACTAGCACAAGCTCACCGTATAGCCCAAGCTGACCTTCAAATTATAACAGCTCTTCCTGCCTCAGGGTCAAACCATGGACTATCACCTCTATCAGATTCCTCAAAAACTTCACAAATTGAACTGTCATATAGTCTATCAGTTGGACTTCTGGGTGTATACCCAAAAAATAAAATCAGAATCTCAAAAAGTGTCTGTATCCCCACATCCAAAGCAGAACTGTCCATAGTAGCCTATGTAGTAAGAATTTTGGTTTCTTTTAAAAACACAGAAATATTATAAGAATAGTTTTTCTTTTAATCCCAAATGTGGAATGGGGGGGGGGGGGGGAGCATGCTTCAGTTGTCCACAGCAGCTGATGCTCTAGCAGGGCATGATTTTGTCAGCTACAGATAGTTTCTGTGATTGTGTGACATTTGGAATTCTGGAGACTTTTCAGAGGGTATGTAAGTGTTAGGGCCCCAAGGATTGGTGAGTTGGTGGTTTGGTGATTGTGGTCACAGTTTGTTAAGTGATTATCCATGATGAAGAAAGAAGAAACTAGATAATATGCTGACACCAAAGATCAAACTAGTCCCAAGAAACTCAAACGCCCCTAAACAGCAGGAAATAAGTCTAACAATAACATTGCCCCCTTTTAAATGTCTGCTATCCTTGTTTCTTTCCTATTTAGTGTTAGGTGGTTGAAGGAATGGAAGAAGAAAGAACCCACAAAGTAGCCAAAGTCTAACTACAAGCCAAGATATGGATAAAGAAAACATGGTAGAGGCATGCAAAGGAATATTATGTAGCCTTTTAAAGGTGAGGGAAGATCCTGTCATTAACCACAGCTAGATGAACCAACTTTGGGGTCACTATGCTAGATGAAATAAAGGCAGTCAGTTGCCAGAGGAGAAATACTATATGCTTACACAGATGTATAGATAAAATAGCCAAACACATGACAAGAGAATGATTGGTGATTGCCAGGTGCTTAGAGGAGAGTGATGTGGGTAGTTGCATTCACTAGCTCTCAAGTTTCGGTTATTCGTGGTATATAGAGTTCTGTGTTTCTACTGCACTTCCAAATATGTAATGAGAGTAGAGTTCATCATAAATTTTCTTATTAAAAGAGGAATCTGAAGCCAGACAATGTATTGCCTGTAATCCCAGCACGCTAGAGGCTGAAGCAGAATGACCATACACTCAAGGCCAGCCTATGCTTTGTAGAGAGACGATGTCTGAGTGTGGGGCATTGGATGAGCTGAATAGGCTAGAGGATTCCTTCTTGGACATAAAGATAATTTGTTTGGAACAGAATTTGGTGGCTAAAAGTGGGAAATGACAATGTGGGACTGAATGGGTCAAAGCTTCCTAAGGTGAGGACTTTTGATAATCCTGGTCCCAGTGCTTCTATGATAGGATAGGATCTTCACATGGCCCCAGGTACTAATGGGAAAGCAAGGGGCTACTTCCTCTAGCCAAAGAGCCTTTATTTCTTCTCCTAGTCCTATTTGAGTTTGTGGGTTAAGAATCTACTTTGGCTACATTGAAGGAAATAGTTCCTGTTGAACCTGTAGTCTCCACTGAAGTGCCCTTTCTCTTGTATACTCCTAGCTAATACTAACCCTTTCCCTATTTGCTCCGTGTTCCCTGAAGTTCTCCCATACATTATTAAAGTAGGCCTTTTCCAACAGACCTTAAATTCCTGGTGTGTTGCTTATATTTGCTCCAAGCCTAACAATATTGGCTTGTTATCATTATTTAATAATTATGTTACCAAATAAGTGCAAATTTGCCTATTAATTGTTCTGTAAAGCCAGGGTTCTACTGCATGGCCCAGGCTAGCCAGGAACTTAAATGATTTATCTGACTAGCCTTACAGATCACAGACGTGTACCATAGTGTCTACTCTACTGATCTTTAAAGACACCTTTTAAAAAAAAAAAAAAAAAAATAGGAAATAGAGAACAGGTTCTAGGGAGAATGGTCTTAGCCTTTAGTGCCTGAGCCATCTCAACCAACCAAAAAGAAAATAGGAAGCAAAAATTTTCTTACCTGCAAATTCATTGCTTGACAGCTTTGGTGTTGGTGTCTTGTTTTGAGTCAGGGTCTTACTGTGAAGCCCTGACTGTGGTTTTAGGTATGTAGATCAGGCTGGTCTCAAACTCAGAGAGGTCTCCCGGCCTCTGCCTATCCAAGACCAAGACCAAAGCCTTGGTTTCTGTTGGATATCCTTTCCTGATATATATGTGTATATATATATTTGGTTCTAAAGTTGTATTTGTGGCACTGACGTGGATTTCTAAGTCTTCAGAGATTGTTGTACCTACAGGAGTGAAGACTAAACGTAAAAATCATCACTGACATCCAGAGAGCACACAGCAGCCACTCGGAGTGCAGACTCGTGGAACCGGCTTGGGAATGGGAGCAAGCAAACTTGTATGAAACTATTAGCTTTAGGCAGACAATTAAGAACTCTTAGTTCTCTTGTATTTTTCTTGCCCTGTGGCCTTAGCTGCCTCTAGAGATCCCTGAGCAGATCTGTCAGCCATGGAGGAAAGCAGCTATGTTACATTTTATGGCTGTTTGTAGCTTTCTGTGCTAGTAACTCATTTTTGACATGACAGCTTACAAAGATGTAGATTTGTTTTCTGAAGTTGCTTATCAAAATTGAAAGTGTCAGATACCCGACATTTTGAGGCCTGTAATTAGCTGGGACATTTTTACTTATGTAGATGCCTGTAAAACATCTTTCCTGTATTAACAGCCTCTTGACCGTTTTTTCCAAGGCTGGGTGACTGACTGTAGCACGCTTTAAGAAAAGCAAACTATCGGTAGAGAAGGATATCACTGGAGAAAGGAGTTGGCTGCCTTCCTGACAACCAAGGTGTGTGAGTGGAGCAGAGGCCCTGTGCTGGAGGCCTTTCCTCCCCTGACTGCATTCAGCTCCCACTTCTCTTGCAGAATTTTTAGTTTAAAGCATATTTCTTCTTTATTTATTCTTGCTTTTTTTTTTTACCCTATTTCCCCCCATCCTCTCTAGTTGAAAAGAGAGATAGATAGGAAGTAAACTTTGAGGAGGTTCTGGGAGTCAGAATCATGGCCCTGTGCATACTTGGCACTCCCTCTACACTGAGTACCTCAGCCTCAGTCAGCGGACATGTGTGTATGTGTGCTGAGCCCTTCGTTTCCCTGAACTCACACCACACCCTTAGTTGATGTATTGTCAGACTGCTAAGTGGGCAGTAAGAAGGCAGATCCAATGGGATGTGCTTCTGATGCAATGAAATCTCTTCCCTGTCCCATCTACAGATTCTCTTTACTTGAGTTGGAAGCTATTGGAAAAACAGCTCTTATTAATTTTCATTTCTTCGGCAACTGCTCATCCAATTTGGCAGTTATCATTTTCTCCTCTGGTCTCTCCTGCTGCTACTCTGAGCTCAGCCTTTTTACTGTTACCCCGCTGAGAGGGGGGCAGACACAGATTTAATTTCATCAGTCATCATTGATTATGAGGCAGTTTATAAGTTTGGAATAGACAGCATTTAGGTTTCAGGAACAGTATTGGCTTTGCCTGGAGTTGTAGCTAAGGAGCAGAGCAACTGCTTGGCATGCATGGAATCCTGGGTTCAAAACTCAACCCCAACAAATAAACAAATTTTAAAAATTAATTTTTAAGTCAACTCTTCTATACGCACCCTATAGACCAAGATGGATTAGCCAAGTAACACAGATCACAAGATACTTGGGGTGGTGGGATAAGTATTTCAATGACATGACCTAGTGGCCACCGTTTTTCCCCCTTGGTATTTATTTATTATATACTGTCCTGGAGACCTGACTACACAAGACAGCACCTTCAGTAAGTTGACAGTGGAGCTATCTATGGAGGTATACATTGAAGACCTTAGCTGTGCATAGATGAACCTCTCCAGAATGCTGAGTGTAAACCTCTTGATGCAGAAGCCTTTGCTATTACCTACTAAGGTAAGATAGTGCCCCCTCTCATTCTACCTGATTATATTTCTCTGGTCAAGTATGGATCTGCAGGTCTTTGAAGCAGGATTAACAGAGACTTGGGCAAGCCCATCTGCTCCTTTTCTCTTAGCTCCTCAGCCTTGAATGTGGTAGCCAGGTCTCCCTGTGGAATCTCTTCTTTTTCCATATGATCACTCTCCAAGAGTTTTGTATTTGTGTTGGCAGAAGTTAGGACCTGGAGAGCAATATTTCTTGTGGATTAATTGTCAGTGTAATTATATTGTAAAATAATGTGCATGATTGATACCTAATGTATCTGTCTCCAGGGAGCTGAAGAGCTTCATTGATCTGAAGAGATGAGCCAGTTGATTGTTTAGGAACTGAGCTTGGTACAAAAAACAAAGTGTCTTGATCATAAAGGCAAAAAGGTACAGTCACCTTGATCACAAAAGATACTGTACCAAGAAGTCTTTCACTGGATACACCTCAGGTGGATACACCTCAGGTGGATACACCTCAGGTGGATACACCTCAGGAAGCTGCCAATCTCGAGGAGGTTCAGGGCAGCAGGTGGCAAGCAGCATGTCCTCTTGTTTCAATAGCACTGATTCAGAATGAATCTCTCTAGACTACACAGGGACATGCCAATGGAGAAGCTCCTCCTTGCCCTCTTGCCACCCCCACTGGGACCCGTTTGAAGGTCACTGGCTCAAGAGCAGTCTCTGGCAGTTCTGGAACGTCTCCTCTCCCTGCTGCTGCGTGTAGCTTCTCAGTGTGGGTGGTGTCCATAGAAGGAGGATGCCTTATTTATTTTGGGTCCATGAGCTTGCGTAATGTGCCTATTTAACACTCTCCTAAAAGCGCTTTTTCAGCACATGAGCAAGTAACAAAGCCCACTAAATCCTGCCTCTTCTGGGCACAGTGGGCTGTTTAAGGTTGTTCCCGCCGCTGAGTATTTATGGACAGGGGCTGGAGTTATGACATTTATCTCTGTTGCTTAGGGCACTGATATATATCTGCCTGCATCTCCCACAGAGAGCTGCACCTTATCTTGAGAGAGAGAAATGAGAGTACACCCATAACTCATCTTGGCATCAGACGACCAATGTGGGAAACCACTTCACCTCCTGTTCACCCCTTAGCCAGGGTGGGAATAGGGACGGGGGTACACATGGCTATACACAATGGAGTCTTTGGTAGTAAAATTATCTAGGATTTAAAATAGTAGGGCACAAAAAATATGCAGCCCTTGTTAGGCTCTCTGTCAGGTACCCTGAACTACCTCTGGCATATTCTCAAGAATCCATGTGTTTGCCAATGTTTGTTCCAACCATGCTTCACAGTCATGAGTGTCACTGGCCTGTCTGTCCATTGTACCTTTTCTATATGTTCAACCACTAACAGTGTATGCCTCACTGTAAACCCTGAATTTATGATTGCTGTCTGAACAGAAAGCCATGGGTAATCCCCTGCTAGCTCTCTACCTCGTCTCCCCATGTGGCTCTTTATGCTTTCTGAGATGGGATTTCCCCACCGTATGTAGCATGATATATCAGAAGGATACATCCGACAACATAAGCAATACTGGATAAGTACCTTCTGTAGAAGCAGGTATGAGGTCAGAGGATGATTGTTAAACCATATTAGTTGACATAATGAGCATCTGAATACAGGTGGGGGTGAGGTATAACCTGTCTCCAGAACTTCATGTGTGAAGCAAGTGAAAAGATAGTCACAAGAGTCCTGAGAGCTGTTGCTAGGTCTACCAGCAGTTACTGCTGACCTGCTGCTGAGCTCTAAGGATGAGCACAAAACACAGTAAAGAACAGATTAGCTCCTGTGCACTCTAGCCATGAGCACTGTGGCTCAAGCTTTGTGGTTTCCCAGGTGTAATTATCATGGTTTCTTTGAGTTTGTTTGTTTGTTGGTTTGTTTGTTTTGATACAAATCCTCGTTTCTGTCACATTGTACCAATCTTGGCTTTAGTATGCTTTCCTCCTCAGAATCCCAGGCCTGTAGAGGCAGAGTCTTATCTCAGGCATGGCTTAGGAAGTAGTGGTCATTTTCTCTATAGTGACCATTTCTCTGAACAGGGAAATATTGGGAGGCCTCATAGAAACCTAGTTTCTCTCAGCCTGTTCTTTCAAGTTCAGGGAGCAGTGAAACAATTGAGACTGAAATCACAATGGTCTTATAGCTTTATACCTAGCTTCCTTCAGTTAAGTCCAAAGTAGTTTTTCTTCAGAGGTATCTTGCGAAGTTGTCCCTGTTGCTTCTCAGCTGTGGAACAGAGAAATGGCAGCGTGAGACCCATCCAAAGTCCTGTAGAGGCAGCAGAGCAGCCCTCGTCCTGGGAACCCTTCAGGGTTCTCAGCGTCCTGAGGACACCTACCCTGGGGGTGTCTTGACCAGTTGAGTGGCTAGACTATTAGGAGAGTTCCTTTTTTGAATAAATCTTTTTCCCTCTTCTTGTTCCTAGGAAGCTACAACTGCCATCCTGTTGATTCAAAATAGGGACTGATGGTGTCTCCTCTAGTCATGCCTTTTAGCAGGCATTCTGGGAATGTTGGACGTGAGATTCCTTTCTCTAAGAGTTTATATCTTGATCCACAGCAACAAGGCAGAGAGAAAGAACACTGAGATTCTCAGGAGACTTTTGAAACCTTACAACCTGCCCTGCGTGACACACCTTCCACAACAAGGCCACACCTCCTAATCCTTTCTGAACAGTTCCAACTAGGGACCAAGTATTCAGATATGCGAGCCTATGGGGGTCATCCTTATCTGAGCCACTAAAGTAGAATCTCTTGAAAAGAACAAAAATTAAAGATCCAAGCAAATTCACATTTCAATTCAGCCACTAAAAAAAATGTCATCTGTTTCTAGACATGAGGTCTTTTCAACTCAGCAGTTTAGGATGAAAGTCTTTTGAATTATTGCAGTAGATACCCAGTGTTCACTAATGCTTTTACGTGCTTTGTAATGAATAATTCTATACATATAGTTATTCTGTTTTCATTTTAACTTTCATTCTTATTTTACTGAGGAAATAGCCGTACATGGTGGCCCTGAAGCACAAAACTAGAATAGACCCTGACTCTTTGCATTTGAGTACAAAGGTAGCAGGGATATTAATAGTAGAATCATGCAGAACTGTGATTTGGGTTCCCAGTAGAGGTCTCGTCTTGTGTGTGAAGGTATCTGAAGCCCCTGGACGGTGTTTCTTCTTTGCTTGATGCTCTGCCTTGGTTTTGGCTGTGCTTCTGCTCAGAGGATCAGCTCGTTCTCTGTGGAGCTCTGTGTGCTGCATCTGGAAAAAAATCAAGTGGAGCTCTCCCTGACAGCAACCATCTCCTTCCTTCCCTGGAGCCTCTGCAGAATGCAAAAAATAAGGGCAAGCTGCAAAAGAGTAAACCTCCAGACAACATGTTAGAGGCATTAGGCATGAGGCTAGAGTAGAGCTAGTGACATCTGTGGCCCTGGATTCTCCACATACATGGAAAATGTGTCCTGAAATGAGAGTGAATGTTCACAGACAGTGAGAGCATTTAGCATGCTAGCATGTTCACGGATTACCACCCTCAGTGCAGTTCTAAAGCAGTGCTCAATTAGCCAATTAATAAAAATGAATATGCCATCAGAAGCCACGTTTGTGTGGGGCTTTTTGTTGCTGTTGTTAAATTGGCTAATTTAACACCAACCTAGGATGGTAGTGATGTTAATAGCAGCAGCCCACGAGTTCAGGAGAAGGTGGGGCGATTCTTCAGCAGAGCTTTTTCAGGCATTGCTGTATGCCCTGTGTCTTCACTCTGAACAAATGGAATAGGATCTAGCCAGAGCTAGATAGCTGGTGGTTGCAGCCCTCAGGACTCTGCAGTATGGCCCAACAAATAGAGATCTGCCCGGGTCCTGTGGATCCCACGTAGGCTTTGTCCTCACACACTCCATCACAGTCATGTTTCTGCCGTCCACATAGCTGTTTATATACTTATTCATCCCACAATGACATGCTAGCAATGGCTTTCTGTCCCCAGCATAAGACAAGCTGGTTCTTACTCTGGCCTTCCTACTGTTCCCTGTGTTTCCTCTCTCTTGTCTCACCTTTGGTTCCTACCACTCCACCAAGTACTCCTGAGTTGAGACTTTGCATTTTGCACCCTTTTCCCTGGATAACTCAATTCTCCTGTTTGGTCCTCTTCATAGGGGGTCCTTTTATCTTCCTGATTCCTCTTTAGGATTGCAAAACAAGCTTCAGCACCTTGCCATGATTAATCCCCCTGCTCCCAATAACACTGCACATAAGAAAGCAAATATAGTAGTTGAACATAAAGAAAAATTCTTGACCCATAGTAGGTAAAACTTCTTAAATATTTGCTGAATGAGGACTCAGTGCTAATTTGCTAATTAATATTCAGTATAGTCCCCTATGGTATGAAAATGTGGGAAAGCACATCATAAGTATAGGTTTTTATTTCCTCCTTTACTACCTGGAAAGCATCAAGAGTCTACCCTTTTGTGTCTGTGTCCACTCATCTATCTGTCCTCATCTAGATAAGGAAGAGGTGCAGAAGATTGCTGTCTTGGCTGCTACCCATTCAACTTGTAGAGTTGACGGGGTAGATTGATAGAAAGGATGATAATACCTTCGCCACTTCTATCCTGGGTCCATGACACAGTATTGAGGCCAGTATTACAGTTGCTGACAGAGGCATTCTGTTTTTCTCAAGTTTCTAGAACAGACTCTCATTGATTTTTCTACTCATACTGGGATCCTTGGCATTACTATCCTTACTTACCAAAAGCTGTTAGTAGCAACCATTGTTGCAACAGCTAGAAATTACCCCAACTCCTCACATAACTTTCTAACACTTTTTGGAAGTTGACACTGCTTCCCCATAAGAGAACTACTCCTCTAATAGAGTAAAGAAAGCATTTCATCACTGTCATCAAGAAAAGAGTGACATACACATTTTGTTGAGAAGCAAACAGTAAGGCCCTAGCTGAGTGAGTATGAAATCCAGCCAGTCTGGTTCTATGACTTTTTCTAATTCAGTTATGTTCTACAGCCCAGGGACATTTGCAGCTGAGACACTAGGCATTAAATTGTATTCACCGTGATCTTTCTGTGATGATCTATGAAATATAAATGGACCAGGTTCCATCTATATTCAGATCTTCTCTAAGTGAAACTTCAGTGGGAGATTAGAGTTAGGCTCTGAGAGTCTTTAAGGAATTCTATCAGATGCTGCCATGTGACAGTGAGACTGAAATAAATACCCAACCTCTGTGAGGTTTAGTGCTTGCCTACCAGCTGCCCTGAAACATCCTGAGATGGAACTAGGGTAATCCCTAGGAAAGTTAAGTCATTGAAGGAGACTTCTCTGGTGCCTATTATGCCCTTTCTTTCCCATCTGAAGCTGTGGCATGGCAGGTCTTTCATAGTGGTTTCAGAGTAGAACCCCCAAACCATAGAATGTCAGTCTTCTGTCCTCCTGGTGAGAAAGACTTATTTGGACCATGGAAACCCACATGTGTGTACAGACACACTATTGCCTTTTTTTTCAAACAGTTTCTTAAATCTGTAGGTAATGCAAAATACATATGTATCTACTTCACACAATTAAAACATCTTGGTTACTATAGTGAATAGTGTTCTTATATGCATTGATCTCCCTTGGTCCATAAGCAGTATGTTCTAAGACCCATAGTGGATAAATGAAACTGGAGAAAGTACCAAGTTTCTGTGTACCCACTCTTTTCTTTATAACTACTTAGAACAAAGTTTATTATAAACCAGGTATAATAAGAGAGTAACAGCAATAACTAGTCACAAAATAGAATGCCAACACAATATACTTTTCTAAATGTGCTGTGAACATGGACTCAATTCTCTCTAATCCTCCCTCCCCTCTTTCTCTCAATGTCTTATTGTACTTTGACTTTTTCATATAGAGGAAGCACTTTACTACATCTCTGTGGCATCTCTGAGCTGCCAACATTAATATTCTTGCACTTTGGGACCATTGTTAAGTAAAGAAGAGCTGCTTGAACACAGTGCTGCAATACCACGCCAGTCAGAGCTGCTTGAACACAGTGCTGCAATACCACGCCAGTCAGAGCTGCTTGAACACAGTGCTGCAATACCACGCCAGTCAGAGCTGCTCACCATGACCTCTGCCACGGGACAGTGGGCAGCGCACTCCCCAGACTGCTGTGCTGCATAAAACTTAGGATTATTTCTGGAGTTTTTCGTTCAGTATATTTGGACTCCAGTTGACTGTTGATAACTGAAACTGTGGCTAAGCAGGGAGCATTGCTACCTAAATATATTTTTTAAAAACTAGTTGCAGGTTTTTCATACAATGAATACAATGGCATTTACTTATTCTTTACAAATGATACTATGTAATATTAGGATCTAGATTTAGACTGCTTCGCTCAGGGCTACATGAAATGGAAGCTTAGAAATAGAAGAAACCTCAAGATGATACAAAATAATACATTAAATTCTTGATTTTTTTTTTTCCTACTGTTAAAAAGCACCAGGTCTCATTTTTGAGAAAGGAGAGAGAGAAGAAAGCAAAATCTGGAGAGAGGGAAGAAAGCAAAATCTAGAGCCAAAACAGCCAGCATGTGAATATCCTTCTGCTGCGTGAGGCCTTCTTCTCATCAGCCTCCTTTTATTCTCCTGCTCTCACCAGCTCCTGTTTGTTCTGATGCTTCAGTTTTAGAGTCTTCATAGGTTTATAAAAGCAGAAAGAGGGCCTGCGTTGGAACAGGCTTCTCTCCCATTTTTCTCAACCAGAATAATTCGCACAGATGCCAGTGTCCACTCTCAGGAGGCCTTTGAAACCTACCTGGAAGCATAGAAGTAGGTATATTTTATCAAATGAGGTAAACCAGCTGCCCATCTCAAGTTGTAGGCAGCTTACTGTTTGTTCCCTTTCAAAACTGGTCAGCCTGACCAGTCTCAGACCTGCTATGAGGGTTAGAAACCTGATCCTATAAGCATATTAATAGAATACTGCATAACTCAGAAAATAACAAAAGTGTTTAAAACGTGATAGCTACATTAGTACACATAAGGTGTGCCATTTCTTATTGTTACTAAGAAGGAAAGGTAATTCCAGAGAGTGCTGGCATAGTGCTGAAAAACTCTTTGCATAAGGGAACATGATGCATTCTCTCATTCCTTAGAATTGCTGTGCTGGAAGGAAGATAGGGAGCGGGAATGGATAGAATCAAATAAATTAAGCCTGGAAACCCAAGCAGTGCTGGGTAACCGAGTTGACTACAAATCAGAGAAGTGTTTGCTAAAGAATACTCGAACTTAGTTGAAGCTGAACGAAATGAGACTCTTTGTACATATGTGTGTATTTCTCTTGACAAGTGCAGAGAGTTGTTGCATTTCCCTTGGTTGCAGACTTCTTTGGCAAAGAGCAGCATCCTTTCCATGCAGAAAAAAACTGAAGAGCATGTTTCACTAAATGGCAAAGGATAACCTTCATCAGATGTAGTCGGAGCTATTAAAGGCAGGAAGCAGATATGTGTTGTTTTTTTATTTTCTTTTTTCTTTTGTCATTTATTTATTTACTTTACATCCTAATTGCAGACCCCACCTTCCAAGGCCCACCCTCAGACCCCGACTTCCCTCTCCTTTTCCTCAGAGGAGGTAAGCCTCCCTCCTCATAGGTACTAATTTTGCCCCTGGCACATCAAGTCAAAGCAGGACTAAGTGCATCTTCCCACTGAGGCTGGACAAAGCAGCCCAGGTAGGGGAAGGGGACCTAAAAGCAGGCAACAGAATCAGAGACAGCCCCCTGCTCCAGTTGTTAGGGGCCCACATGAAGAGCAAGCTGCACAACTATCTTCTGAGGCTTTATACAGAAGTTTATGGAAACAGTTGCAGAAGCCCATAGCCAGACATTAGGCAGAGCTTAGGGAGTCTTGTGGAAGAATTGAAAGAAGGATTGAGGGAGCCAGAGTGGTCAAGGACATCACAAGAAGACCTACAGAGTCAACTAACCTGGATCCTTGGGGTCTCACAGAGACTGAACCACCAACCAACAAGCATGTATGGGCAGGACCTAAGCCCCCTACATGGATGGTTTTCTAGTTTCTCCTTTTAAAGATTCTTTCATGTGTATGTTTGTGCTTGTGTATTTGTGTTCATGTTTGTTTATGCACATGAGGGGTCTGTGAGAGAGAGAGTTGTCTTTCTTACCTTTTTTCTCTTACATATTAATCCTGGAAGATTAGGTCGTAGTATGGGGCAGCACGAACCAGTCCAGTGCCTTTATTCTGTAAAGCGGTCTCATGGGCAACCCTGACAGCCTTTCTGATATAAGTACTAAAGTCTGTTTAGCCATTTTGTAAGTGAGGAAGCAGACACAGTGAAAAGAAGTGGCCTTATCTCAGTACAAGCTGAGCATGCACAGAGCCTTTATCCACTGAATCAGTGCTTCTCAGCCTTTCTAACGCTGTGACCCTTTAATACAGTTCTTCCTCAGCTGTGGTAACCCTCAATCATAAAATCATTTTCATTGCTACTTTATAACTATAATTTTCCTACTGTTATGAATTGTAATGTAAATATATTTTCAGAGATAGAGGGAGGTTTGCAAGAGGGGTCATGAGCCACAGGTTGAAAACTGCTACACTGGAGTCTTCAGCTCTACATTTTGTACCCTGGCATAAAATGTTCTTAACTTGCCTTAGTTGAACTGATGGCTCTCACCTCAGAAGCAAAGCTATATAGAGCATCAGTTGAACACCACTCTAATCTCTTTAAGAGTCTGTAGAAAACTGGAGTAAAATATATTTGGCCTCAAGTCAAAACAGCAGCTGCTTTCTTGTTTATTTTGCTATTGCTCTACCAGGTCTGTTTTTCCTTAAATTGTTAAATAGCCTTAGAACAAAGTTATTAACAAAGAGATTGGAACAACTTACTTTTTTTTCTAAGTAAGAATGTGTGTGTGTGTGTGTGTGTGTGTGTGTGTGTGTGTGTGTGTGTGTGTGTGTGTGTAGGTCCTGTGGAAGCCAGAGGCAAGGTGTCCATTTGGAGCAGTGTAGATGGTTACTGTGAAAGAGAAGTTAAGCCTAGAGTTACAAATTTCTCAAAGGAGAACCTGTGACATTGGATTAAATAGTTCTTCCTTATGAGGGATGTCCCATGAGCTGCAGGATCCTTCTGCCATCTGAAACATGGAGAGCATCAGTTGGTCAGACTCACAGCCTCTCCCTAGCTTGTGCCTCAGATCTATTGAGGATCAGGAAGATTGGAGATTAGGGAGGTAGCACTCCTGTTTTCAGTGTAATCCAGTTTCCTGAGGATGGCTTCCACAGAAAACTGTGTCGCATTAATGCTGCCTGCACAAGTGATGCTGCCAGGGAGGGGGTGGCAAGAAACACTGGGTTTGCCAAAATGATGGTGGAGAAAATCAGCGAGGAATGGGACTTGTGCTTTCACGTCACTGTCATTTGTTGTCATCTCTGCTGTACGCTTGCTTCCAGGAGTAGGGAAAGCTGCAGCTTGACTCCCTCCCTCCCCGAGTTCCCAGCTGTTGTCTTCTCCGCCTGCCTCACAGGTCTCAGCCAAGAGCACATCCTGGGATCTGGATAGAGGCTCTGCTTTCCTTCCTGTTCATAAGCCTAGCACCACCAGCTTTGATACCCTTGCCACACCCTTTAGGATCAAGCTTTCTCTTCCTGTTTCACACTCATTCATACTTACTTCTTGGTGTAGTCTACTTTTATATTAGAATATGATCACTCTTCATTTCCCAAGAAATGAATCTTAAAAATATTTCCATGAGGACACTCTTGAAGTTAGTGAAGTCATGAGCTCACCCATCACAACTGTGACCATTTTCAGACTATGCTTAGACTATGATCAAGTAAGCAAGCTATAATTTATGGGGCTACTTCTCCTCCTTGACAGTTCATTCATGTAATGTCACTTTCTTTTCAGCTGTTTTTACATGTCCCCTTCCTCATCCGCTTGGGTGTTTATTATGGTGCCTTTCAAGAAGCCCAAGGTCATACAGCTTTATTCCAGCTGGAACTCACACTTCCTACAACAGCACTTTCCTGCCTTGCCTCTAGGGACAAAGGGAGGAGACCACTTTGATTTCTCCTTTTTGGGTGTCAAAACAATGTTTCTTTTTTTTAAGTGAATTTTTAAGCTTCCCAATTGCAATCTTCCATTGAGAAATGTTCTTTTTTCTTCTGCTAATGAATTATGACCTCTTATCAATCAAATATCTCCATCTCTCTTTAACCCTTAACTTTTAGAAGTTATTGCAACAGAAACTATGGCCCATGTTACTTGATATGCATATGTATTATAGTGAAAGCCATTTTCATAAGATTTTGAAGTTAAAGATCATTGTAAAATGTGGCTGATTATAAAATAACCCACTTTAAATTTTTTTTAATTTTTTAATCTTACATGCATTGGTGTTTTACACACATGTAAGACTGGGGGCAGGAATCCCTGGCACTGGAGTGTTTTTGAACTGCCATGAAGGCGCTGGAACTAGGCCTGGGTCCTCTGAAAGAGCAGACAGTGCTCTTGGCCATTGAGCCATCTCTCCAGACCAAGATAACCCCCTTTAGCCTTTAGTTTCCTTTGAATTTTCTCTCAAAGCTTTGATGATTGGACATGCTGTGATAATGGTTCTAAGATAACTCACAATTTTAATTAAAACTAAATCTGACTGATAACATGAAAATCTGATTAAATAGAGTTATACAGACTTGAAATAATCATTTTTATATCTGAAATCACAACAAAATATATTGGGAAGAACATGCAGATGTTTGTTGGTTGGTTGGTTTTCTGGGGCCAGGGCCTTTCTGAAGCCTTAGAAGTAAAAGAGTAACAGAGTCACTCTTCTGCTTTCCCAAAGGGAGCAGAGCGGAAAGTGAGAGTGGGGTATTGGTGCTCCCACTGTTTTTGTGGCATTGGAGAGCAGCTGAGATGCCAAGCTTCCAGCAGTTCACCGAACACCTTCCACATGGAGGAATTGTTCCACCCCAAAAGGCCACCTCCGGAGTTCTCAGAGGGAGACTCTTGAGTCTTCCTTAGGTTTGTCCTTCATCACAAATGTCAGACTGTCCTTTTGTTATTGAAAATATCACTAGCATCCACAAACCCCTCCCACATTCCTCTAGCTGGTCTGTTCTCATTTCTCCGATTTCCTCAAAGCTCATACACATGCTACCTGCCTCCATGGCAGCTTGAACTAGCCACATGGTAAATGCCACAGTTGGAACACATAGAGACTTAGTAAATAGTGGGTGGGTAGATAAACTGATGACAAATTAATCATCCTCTTCATGCACTGAGGCCCAAGGATTCAGAAGATCAGGGTAGAATAAGCATTTCTCATGTATAACTGGACAGCTAACCTGCTTTGTGTTCTCCTGGACACTGGCACAGAGGCCTGCTCTGTAAGAGCAAGCAGGTACTGTAATAGGACGCTGTTTGCTTCTGGTTCCATCTCGTCCAATCTGAATAAAAAAGCTAGAGGAAAATAACTGACCCTTAAGAATTCCAGCTTTGGAGGTTCAATACTGCATCACAATGTTGAGGCAGGCACTTCAGTACTAGTCTCAATAAACATGAGCTTTAGAGTAACCAGAATAGACTCGACTTACAGGTTTCTTCGTTATTTAACCTGTCTTTGCCTTATTTTCCTCATGTGCAAATTACAATAATCTTAAGCATTAAATGGCAAAGTTTGTAATTTTCAAAAGTACTTGATCCAGTGCCTAACACAAGGGAAACTAACCTTCACAGTCTTGTACCATTGTTACGCTAATCACTTAAACGTGCTGTCTGGTCTCTTCTTGCACTTTGGAACCCTTATAATTACATGTGAGCCTGTCTGTAGCCTAAAATGTTTTTTAAAAAAGTTCTCAATATTAGATTATCTGTTAATTCAGGAAAGGATACCCAAGTCAGAATTCTTCAAGATAAATCAGGACTTCATACAACCTAAATAAGATGAAATGTATTCAGCTTGAACTGACAGGATCCAGTGGAAACGAGTGCATGTCAAAGGATAGGACTTATAATCTGTACTTAGTTGCCATTCAAACTTGTGAAGGTCATTGAACTGCTCTCATTTCTGGTACCCACCTCTATTAAAACAAGGGATATTGCTAAAGCATATCTAAGGCTCTTTGCCGCCATAGAATTCTGTGATTCTGTGATGTTTATTTGATGTGTGATGATACCTTTACTGACATTTATTTAATAGTCTGGGAAATCTGGGAAAGAGACCTAAGCACTGTGGTTTTCTCGAGTTAAACTCTAGGTTCTGAGTATCATGGAACTATAGTCAGATACAAGTGCTTTCCAGATCCTTTCCACGTGAATTTGCATGATCATTGTTGACATTCACTCTTCTACCTCTTCAACTCTATATGAACTTTGGCTTTATTTTACCTTTTCTTTGTGTTTACAGTCTCATTGTTATACATTTAAAAGTAGGTCTTCAAATCCTTGACCCAATTGTAGACTATCACTCACATTTTTAAAGAAACAAAAGAACAGTTGATCCTAGTGCTTAGATTCATTCCTTCAACAACTGGGTTTTCTTGGGGAGGTGGGTATTGTGCTTTGTCTAAGTGTGCAGGCACATGTAGAAGGCGGTGTTGACATTTGACCTGATGTCTGCCTCAGTTATTTTTCCACTTCATTTTTTGAGACAGTCTATTAATGCACTACCTTTTGGGCTAGACTAGGTACCTGTAAGCCCCCTCTGACACTGGGATTCCAATGAATATATCCACACTTGGCTGTTATGTCAGTGCTCAAGAACTGACCCCTGAACTCTCCCATGTATAGCAACATGTGCTCACTGAGCCATGTCCCCAGGCCTGCCTTTTGCAGGCTGATTGTGTTGCTGTTTCTTTGTGGTTCAGATTGTTTGCTAATGTTAAATCTTAAAAAGTTGTCGGTTTTCTCCCTTTATAGATTTTAAAGTGGAAAAGATGACGACCATAAATGGACAGGGAAAAAAACAACCCTCAGAAAATATTGTTATTCAAAAGCGCAAATAGTTAAATATGGCAGGCTCAGAAGAGTGTATGTGAGTGCTAGGTTGGTTGGCTTGTGCCTCAGATCAGTTATTGATGACTTTAACTTATGGCCATTCTCGGGGACTAATGATAGGAAGGCAGTCTGTCTTTGCTTCAATAAATTGATGCACACACGAAGATTTTTATTCAGATTCATTGGGTCCACCAATGCTAGCCACCCCCCACTTCCCCCACCAGTCCATCCTTGACTTGTAAGATAGGAACTGATAAGAAAACATAAGTGAAACAGTGAAAGACAGCTGAGGCATTATGTACTTTTTTATTTGATTCTTTAGGTATCACATGAAAGTCATAAGTATGCTGCTATTGAATTTTTATCTGTGTACACACCTCCAAGTAACACTCCCATGAAAATACCAACTATTTCTCATATCCTAGTATGCCCCCTTGGGGCCCTCCTCTCAGACATAACCAGTGTTCTGACCTTTTCAATCATGGCTTCGTTTTCTCTATTTTGAACTTCAAAACTGAAATCAGTTTAAATACCAGTTTAACCATGATACTCATATCCATGTTACCAGATAAATTAAAAGGTTCTCCTTTTTCAATACAATGTCCAGTTTTAGATGATTTTAACTAAGGTGTGGAGAGTAGATTTGGACATCTGGACCAACATGAGCATGTATACCTGGGATATGGTTGCCGTTGACTGGAGAAAAGTTTAGGAAGCCTGGCTAGTGTGCGGTGGTGACCAGATAGAACTGACCCAAGAATTGCCAAGTAATGTTTGAATCTATGGAAACTTTGTTAGTTGTTTGGTAATGAACGGTGAGAACAAGGACAGCAATTTTTTGAGTTATAAATAATAAAAGGTTTCCTTAGGTTAGTTTTTTAAACCTTTTCTGTGAGATGCTTGTAGACATTTGTAGGTACAGATGAATTCAGAAATGAATATCAGTTCTTAGATCTCCTTCAATTTATGGTGAAATTGAAGCCCAGCTGTACATCTGTGATTGCTCAGTGATGACAAAGATTGGGATAAAAATCTCCCAGTCCCAAAAATGAGCTGCCATGAAGTTGCAGCTCTTCAGAACCAGTCAGGAGAAAGGGTTAGAAAGCAGAAGAGACCTTGGACCACGGGGATGGGAGAGCCTGGAGAAATGGGTAACAGAACAGCCTGTGTGGACCTCACACGTGCCCTTAAGACAGGGTATTCTGCCTCTAGCCTTGAGAAGTGAGGGCTTTGAAGCGACCTGTGTTTCCCCTAAGACAGTTCTGAGGAAAGTAGGGTAACCTTTGCCACAGCCCCTAAGTTTGGCTAGAATTGACACTGGATAAGATGGAAACTTTAGAACTTCACCAAGCTCAACCCTGACCAAGGCTATCAGGACACAAGGGGACTGAGGCCTACATGGGGGTCTGGCAGTGCAGATCCATCACCCAGACTCCAGAAAGTGATTATTTCGGGCTTGAGCACACTGATCGTGCTAGGGAGAGGGTGCTGTTGATACAAACCAGTGAGCAGGAGATCTTAATCATAGGTGCTGATTTGCTGGGATCAGGCAAATAGGCCAGCTATCTCAGGCCTTCTCCTTCAGCCAGCCACATACATGAGGGCCAGATGAATGTGGCCTGGAGACCAGTACTATTTTATGTACCTATGGAGAGGTATCGAGAGGCTCTGCAGCTGCCCCTATTCACTGCCCTGTTCTTGTTTCTTCTTTGGGTTCCTCAAATCTGTGCCCATCTTCCATTGCAAACTATGTGGATTCTAAGGAGAGGCTACATTAGCTTCTTTCCTCATTACTTTCCCAAATCTAGCTGAGTAGACTTTCTCTGTGGTAAGAGGTCAATAAATGACTGAGTTGTGTGTATTTATAGTTGTGAACTGGGCAGCCTTCACGCCTCAACCTCCTTGGATATCCTCTTACTGAGGAAGCTTGAGCTTAGCCTCTAGATTGCAGCTGCCTCTCTAGGAGTGCCACTGTCTCCCAGCAAGCTGGGTGGCTTCTTCCCTTACATAAGACGTGTGTGTGCTAGCAGAGGAGAGCTGCCTGCATGAGTGTTTAGCAAAGATGATTTGTGTGGAGTTATTTTGAGACCCCAGGGGAGGGAATGGCAGCCAAGCCTGCAGTATTTTAAACCATATCACTCAACTACAAAGATTAATATGTTACAGCATCTCTGTCAGAGCATTGGTAAAAAGGAAATAAGAATGTTAGGGGCCCTACAAATTATAATTGTCAGCTCTGTCTGAACACACAAGGTCACTTCAGTGGTCTCCATCCATCCTGATCCCTTGGAGTTTCTCACACTGTCTCCTCACTCCTGCCTGCCCCAAAGATGCCTAGTGGACTTCTGAATTGCTCACCAGGCTACCTCCAGAAAAGAGATCTGATTTTTTTATTCTCTAGATATGGTCTGGTAAGTATCTTGAGTATGCAGAGAAGTAAAGAAGTCTATATTCTGGCAGCTCAGAACACTTCTATCATTATTAACTAAGCTCGAAACTCCAGGCTGACTAGAAAATATCCCCTACCAAACATCTACCTGTCCTCCTGTCTCCGTCCTGAGCAACTGTCTGCTAAGGCTTGATAAATTACAAAACAAGGGATGTTTTTATTTAGTGGCCTTACTCTGTATGAAACATTTATCTTGGTTTTCTTGTCCTTGTGGCTATTGTGCTATGGAATTTGCTTCATGGGCCCTGTCTTTTACTGGCAGCTGTCCTTTTTGCCATTCAGGAGCTAGTACCTCCCAGAAAGGTTGCCTGGGATGGACATTCCAGCACAAGTGTGGTAATATGGCCCTAGCATTAGCATTTCATTCTCAGAGATCTAATTGCCTTCTGATCTTGAGAGATCCATTTGTGGGTCATAGGATGTCCCTGGTAACTTATAAATTGTGGAAGGCAATACCCAGAAAGATACCTATCCAGGACTGGCCACTTGTATTTTGCTTTGTTTTACATTCAAAGAGTACACACAATTAATTCTTCTAATGACCAAACCTGTGGGCGTTATATCAAATATGTTATTTCATCAAATAGATAAATACAAGGATATATTTCTTTTTATAATTTAGGGGCCTGTCACCAGTCTCTTGCAAATACTCAGGCATTGAGCATAGTACAAACGACATGGTTCGTGACACAGATCAGAAGAAGCGGTGAGCTAGCTTGCTTGCTTGCTTGCTTGCTTGCTTGCTTGCAAGTATATATTAGAGGAGTCGAAAAGAAAACCAGCATCTACTGAAGTGTGCAAGATGGTAAAAAGGACCAGGCATACTGTATAGGACTTTGGAGGAGACTAGCAGGGTGTGCCCAAAAGAAAGTAACCCTTCTTCCAGGAAGGATGGCCAGATAGGAGCAAGATTGAAAGGTCTAGCTATGGCTGTCCTGCAGGCACTCTGATAGATGCATCCTGGTCTTGACCTTTCTAAGTGACTAGAGACATTGTAACAGTCACAGTCTCTCATGTGAGATTTCTGCATATGATCTCAGCTCCTCTTCCCTTCCCCATCTTTGGCCTCTTTCCTTGGGCCACTCACATGTTCTTGCGTCCTATCCTTTCCCCATTCCCCCACCCCAACCCTACCCCATATTATCAGTGAATGTGCCAGGCTGAGCTGTGTTTAGGAAGTTTTCTAAACACTAGGCCACCACTTTTTCCTGCTCCTCCCCAACACACACATACTTTGCTTGTGTGTCCTGATTTTGGGAAGATTTCTACCCTGGTCATTCCTCAGTAGTGCAGTGGTGTGCATACATGTTAAAGCAGTCTTCTGACCCTGGATAGACAGCCTATTGTTCCAGGTTCATCTAGGGAAGCTGGGCTTTCTGGGATCTGAGTTTTCTTCCTTACTGACCTTGCCTTTCTCCAGTTCCCAGGTGAAGCTTTCTGTCCAGTGTTATAGTACAAATCCTGGTACTTTTGTGCCCTATTGTTCCTATGTGACAGGAGCTTAAAGCTTTACTAAGTGCATACTGTGCCTTCCCTGAACACTGACCACAGTGGTGCCTGAGACAGTCTCCACTGCAGTGCTGTGGCATCAGTGAAAACTGAAAGATCCTTTTTGTTCCCCCTCAGGTCTTGCAAACGGGATATAATTGCTTCAGTAGACCAGTTTTTCCCTGAATTCTGCAAAGTGGATTCTGGGCAGTGGTTTAGATTTGCTGTTCCTTTTCATCCCCAGAGCGCTTGACTGAGAGAAGGAAATGAATAGGCTGCTTGTCACAACACCACCAGGGTCTCCACTGTGCCTTTGGGCTGCTGCTGAGATGAGAATGGAAATGGGCTGGAAAGGGGGCCAGTGGAAGCCAGAAGCCACTAAGAGGACAGTCCCCAAGCTAGCGATGGCCTTTTCTCAGCTGGCTAAGTCCTGCTCTGTCACTGTAGCTTCCTGCCAGAGTAGAATTCTGAAGACCTAGTCACAGGGCGAGAATCATCCACCCTTTCACCCAACCCCACTCTTAGTCTTCCCTAAGGCAACACATCTCTAAGCTCCTGAACTTGAGTCTCAGGAGTGAAAAAGGAAACTGCTCCCACTGTACACTCCACACCCCTTTAGATCTTTTTAATTAAATCAACCAAAAAGGCATTTTCAGAGAGACAACTCTTCATATTATGTAGGTTTAAAGAGGGAAACGAATGAGATAGTAGGAAATCAAAACTCTCGTCTCATGAGGGTCTTAAGAATGTCTAGCCTAGAGAAAATAAGACGTAAGGATGAGAAAATATAGATGTTGTGTCTTCAAATATTTGAAGGCTGTCAGATGGGTAGTGGAGGTTTTATATGGTCCCAAGGAATTACACAAGTCTTATAGGGCCTGGAATGTCAGATTGTTGAATTCTGATATTATTTGGTGAAATACAGGATGCCACTCAAGGGTTTTGAGCAAAATGTGTGCTTTAGAAGTTTATTCCGGTAGCTGTGCGTATAAAAATATATATAAAGAAAAATGGATGGCAGGCAGGGAAATCAGAAGATTCTTGGCCAGAACTCAGGGGTCTGAATGAGGAGAGTTATGTTGAATATAGAGGGCAAGAGCTATGGAGATTAAGTAAAAAGAATTGTTAGGGCAGAGCATGCACTGGCTCATGTGGGTAGAGAAGGAAAGAAGCAACAAGTAATGAGTGATATTTTCCAGCATGGGAAGAGGGAGATTAAGCCAGAAGCAGAAGACGGGATGAGAAACAGACAAAGAAGAGTTTAGCTTAGGTACACTGAATTAAGGTATTATTAGTTAGACATACAAGGAGAAATCTCTGTCAGAGGAAGGCAGCTTTATGGAATGTATGTTCCATGTTTGATCTTCTGGAGTGCATGTTTTGCATGGGGAAATCTGAATCAGGAATAAGGGAACGGATACGGGGCAGAGGCTGTCATAGGCTAGTGTCTAGGAGTGAGCCTAGACAGTGTTCTCTAAGCTGTGGTTCCTTCTCTAGTTTTTACTAGTGTTCTAAGGTATACCGTTCTTCTGCTGTTTGCCGCCTCTACTGTTCTAATCTAGGTGAACTCTATCTTGTGTGGTTGTTTTCTTGTTTTATATTGTTTCTATAGCAAATGACATCCTTGAGAATAAATGTTGGCAAACGTTTTTGTAAAGGGCCAAACAATAAATACTTTAGGCTACTTGCAGCTTATGGTTTTTGTCACAGTACTCAACACTTTTGTACCATGAAAACAGCCGTAGATGCCCATTTTCTGCCAGAATTTCCCTCATGGAAACTGAATCTCAGAGTCTCAAATACCCCAGGATTTTATTTTGATTTGTTTTTTTCTCTCAGTCATCCGAAAGTATAAAAAGCATGTATTAATTTGTGAGCTATACAAAATGGTGTATGTAGGAAGTTGTAGGCCAATTGGGGCTACATAGTAAGACTGTATCTCCGGGGGTGGGGAGGGATGCTGGGAAACTCAGTTCTCAGGACACTGTCTATTGCCCCCTCTTTCAGAGTGTGGTAACCCAGAAAGGAAGTGGGGACAGACACAAAGAAAAAAAAAGATCATGAGTTCTGGGCTTCTGTAGCCCAGCTTGGGCTACATAAGGAGACTCTCTCAAGAGTAAAAGCAAAACAGAAAAGAAAGGGAAAAGAATGTCATTCTCTACCCACACTCCAGAACTCAAGCTGCTTCACTTATCAGGACATGTGTTTGTCTGTGTGTCCGAGACAAGCCTGTCCTCTTGAAAGCACTGTCTCTTCAGATGCCTTTGCTTTCTACTTCCTGGATGGACATGTGTCTGTCTGTGTGTCCAAGATGAGTCTCTAAAGTTAGCAAGAGAAAGGACTCTAAGCTCTCTGGGTTTTTAGACATTCTCTCTATTCATGGGCCTTGGTGTTTCTGACTCTAGCTGTTTTTCTTCCTTCTTTCTTCTGCTAGCTGAGTGTACCAGTTTCTAGGCATTTTGGAATTCATTTTTCTCAGGAGGGGGAGCCCAGAGCAATGGTCAGTGAGTGCAAGCTCAAGAAAGGCAGTAGTTGGAAGGACACTGAACACATCTCAAACCATTTTGCTCAAATAACACAACACAGCTTGGTTTAGAAGTCACTCTAAATTTATGCATGTAAGTAGCTTTTACATTTGCCTGCCAGGTGTGCGCCAGAATACCTTCTGGAAGCTTGTACTTGCAAGATCCACAGTAGGTATTTCCTGTGGCTTCTTCCCTACCCTGAAGCTAATCTCTTTCGGAGTCTTCATGGTGGATTCAAATTGTTCTCTTTATTCATTATCATAGAATAAAACAAACCAAGACCAGGAACCCTTTGGGTACCAGAAATGAAAAGGGGGGAAATATAAATCTAACTTTCATTTGATTCAAAGATAAAGTTGCATGTTTAAAGCGAGTCATAAAAGCAAAGTGGGGATTCTCATAGACGCCAGCTGCCTCCTGGCTCAGGCACAGGGCATTTGTTCTGCTGAGATGCTGACTCCACGGTGAGTTACAGAAAAGCCAGCACCTTGTAGGTGCCTCTTGCCACTTAAAAGCTCTACTCTTACCTTGAATTCTTCATTTTCTGCCTGCTAATACTAAGATAGGTGGCTGTTGGATACGACAGTGAAGAGAAACTCCAGAAAGGACATACCAGAGGGCGCCAAATCATTCCGCACCCTCTACTAAGTGGTTGACAGGGCCATCATCATTGGAGCTGCTGCTCACACCAACTCCCCAAATGAGCATGCGAAGCCCACACCCCAGACACAGCCCTACACTATGGTTTGTTAAACAGCTATGCTTTGGAGATACCAAAGGAAGGAAAGGCCATGTTATTCAGGGAGAGTTTTTTCTCTTTAAGACTCACTGTTTCCTGATCTTGCTGGGCAATAGGTAGAATCATAGAAAAGTTGTTCCAAGGCAGGCTTGATCATTATCTACTATGCCAGCTCCATCTGAAAAGCTTTTCTCCCTTTGGAGAGTGATTCTTTGGTGTCTAAAGCTGCTTGTAAATCAGGTTTGGAAGAGCAGGTTCTGAATGCTGCCCAGCTAGACTGAGAATGAGAAATCCAGTGTCAAGCCTAGAGGCCTAGAGCCACCGCTTCCTTGTCTCTTCCACTTACCATACCCAGTGATTTGCATTTAGCACACACTCACCTTGAAGTCCTGGAAATAAGTGTCACTGGAATTTCTCTTTAATTCTCCAAGTGTTAACTCTGATGCATACTAAACTCGGGAATGGAGATTGATGTTACAAGTTTGTTACATTATTTCCACTAGATTCTCTCCTTCTGGCATTCCTGTTCACAAACAATTACTGAGAATCTACCATATACCATGCACTAGGGGAGGAAGAACTCTCTCTCCTCAACTTACAGCAGAACAGGGACATATTAACAGACTAATGGCTTCGGTTACAACTCATACCAGAGAAACCTAAGGTGTGTGTAACAGCCCTGCTCCGCACCACTGTCTGGATCTATCTTCCCTCTTCTTCCTGTCTTCCTTCAAAGCTAGCTGCCTTCCCACTGCCCTATTGTTCTGTACCCAATTAACTTCAGGCTCCACTCTTTCAACAGATGCATCAAACATCAGAAAACCACAACAACCTAATAAAATCTGTCCTTTAAAAACTCTAAACTAAAAGCATTCATTTTTAGCTCCTACCCAGTTCTGGCTCCCTTGACTACAGTTCCCTGAGACGTTTGATCCTTTAATTAGAGTCCCTTCCCTCTTCTCTTGTCCCTTTATTCTGATCATTGAGAAAGCTTTAGCAGTGGCATGCTCCAAAGTCGCTCACAAGATTCAAGCTTCCCCTGAGGAAACAAAGTAAAGCTTTAGAGAACAAGGGAGAGAATAAACAACCTGGGACAGTGTAAAATCCTGATTTTATTTCTGAACTTTTAACTATAAATCGAGGTCTAATACTGCACAGAACTAACTCTTAGGGCTAGCTAGACTCCCACCTTACCTTTCTCTCTGGATCTCTTAGGAATGGAAAACTGAGAGGCAAGTGTGTTGGCTTTCGTTCCTCAGTTTTTAACTGATCCGTCAGCAGCATTGCAGATCTCTTATACCTGTGAGCAGAACTTGAGACCCAGCTTTTGGTGCATGAGTGCAGAACAGTGTTGAGAACCAGCCACTTAAGTTTGTAAGTGATACCCACGTTCCTTAAGACTGAGCAGGTGACTTGCCTTCATGCCTCTGCCTTTCATGTTAATGATTGAGGGGTTTTGTTCTTGGCACCTAGGAAGGGAATCGCTGTCTTAAAGTACTGATCCCCCTGTACCCCAACACCCAGATTTGTATGCGAAGTTGAAGTGCTGTACTCTCTATATACAGTGGGACCTTTTCACTTTTGTTTGTTGGCAGGGAGAAACGTAGCAAGGAAGGTAGAGAAATGGAACTAATTGAATCTGGGGGACAAGCTCTGCGGAGAGCCTATGGATTATAAATTGAGTAGCTGCAGCAGCAGGAACTCAGACAAAGGTATTGGAGTGCAGTCAGTGTGACAGGAAGCTTATTTTGGCGTTCTCTCCTTGCCTTGTCCTTGACAATTCCTCCAGGGGGCTGTGTATATAAAATGAAGGGAGAGGGACCCACACTTTCCCTCCTGGGAAACTTGGTAGCATTCCCACCTGGGGCCTTAAAAACTAGAGAGGTCTTCTCTCCCTGCCCCTTGCATCTGTCCCTTGCATCTTTGGCTACACCCAAACCTGCTTTAACTACTTGCCAGGCATGTTGGAAGCAGATGAAGCCTTTTTGTTGTTCTAAAACTCCCACTAGAACTGCTGTTCTGTCTCCTCGTGATTCAATCAGCAAGAACTGTGTAAAAATTTCAGGGGCCAGTAGTACTTAAATCAGAAGTACTTGGGTTGAATTACTATTAAGATCTGTCCCTAAATGGAGAGGACGCAGTTGCAGTTGGCTAGTGTGCACTTCTTTGATTGTAAGCAGAGGGCGACTGAGTACCTTTCAGCTTCAGGATGCAGGAACAACATTCTTGTTGCCATCGGGAAACTTATTTATAACCCAGTAGTTATCTCCACACTGGTTTTCCAATATTTTGTCCAGATTTTTCTTCTCCCTAATAATTATACCCCTGCTCTCAAGCTAAGCATTTCCCCCTTCTTTTTGGTGTTTACACCTTTCAAATATTTGCAGATTGTTAGCGTGTCACCCTCTTAGTCACCACTTAGCTGAGCTGTACCAATTTAGCACCTTTTATCTTCCCTTTAAAGGCAGGCCTTCCCGCCCTGACTCATTTTCTCCTGCTCTCTTTAAGGGGGCTCCAGTTTTCTGCATTTCCATGTGGCCACATTGGTATTCAGTGCTGATCACACATGGGAATCATTTTCTGTTCTCTTATATTGGAAGCCAAACATCTTATCTGTGCCCCCAATGTCTCAGACATTGCTGCTCACAGTTGATTGCTTTATCTCTGAATTTAAACTGTGTTTCCAATTGTGACAGTTCAGAGACCAATTGGGCACATAGGTGTGGCTATGCTGAGGTGTCTGTAGTTGAGAATTCTGTCAACTCCTTCTCTGATATTCACATAAAACACCTCTGTCTTACAAATGAGTCATTCCAGACCCGTATGCAGTACATCCTGCTTTCTGCCTGCTGGGACCTTTTGAAATCCCACATCTCACCTAAGCATTTCACTAATGCTGTCTAGTCCATTACAGACACTGTGTGGGAAGGGGGTGGGCTGTATGAAAAAAGACTGAACTCAGGAAGCTGTTACCAGCTAGTACGTATCCCCGCTACTACTATGTAAGGCATGTTAGTGCTGACTGGATTTGCCATTTCTCTCTTTTGATATTTTCTTCTTTTTCTCAGTATTTTCACTCCTATTTATTCAACACTTCTTGAGAATCTACTTTGGCGATTGACAGTGTATTGGGTGTCTGGTTAGAAAAAAATAAAACGTAAATTCACGACAGAATTTCCACCCTCAAAACACTAGATAGAAAATACTAGATTCCCATAACTCGTGGTGACAGTAAAGGGAGAGGGTGAATGAATCTATAGGAACTCGGTGAAAGTCACCTTAGGGATCGTAAGTAGGATGACATCTCACAGATCTTAGAACCTGAACAACGAATCTGAGGAAATCTGTTAGTACTAGTACCTCTGTTCATTGCTTCCATCCTGTGGTTCCTCAGTAGGCTTGTGTTTTACATGTGACATGTGCAGAGCCAGTTCCTGAAAGAGGATCATACTGGCTCACCTGCTGTCTGCCACCTTTGTTAGGACACGGCTTTTTTGCTGGCCTTGCTACAGATTGACCTTTGAGTCTGGCATGACCACATCTGTTCATCCCTCCCTGCTACCCCACTTCTGCTCCTGCTTTCCATTCCTAGCTGTGGAGAGATGAGAACAAATACTAGCATCAAGTGTGGGAAGATGTCACTGTGGACTTGGTAAGCCCTACTACTGGCTGAGCCACAGCATCTGTCTGCCTAACGTACTCCAGTTGTCTCTCGGGTGTTAACAGTCTACAACTTCTGGAGTAGCCTTATACAGCAATATATACAGCAATAAAAGGGAATCCTTTCTATCTGGTAACTTAGCTGAACCAGCACATGCAGTCTTTCTCATACTGGTGCCCCTGCCTTCCATGTGGTGTCTGACATGGGCTAGAAGGTATTAGTGAAATAGGAGTTTCTGTTGCATGCCTCTGCTCTCTTTCCTCTGAGGGCAGCAGTGAGATCACAGTGGACATGCAGTCAGCACCACTGACTAATTTCAGATTGGTTCTTGTTTCCACTAGCACTTTCCTTCCGATAATGCCTGGCTTGTTTGCTGGACTGATGGTCATTAGGAAGCTGTCACTTCTAGGCAAAGCAAATTGACCATATTTCCCTCAGTTCCCACTGTGTAGTACAGGAAATATCAGACACACTTTGAATCCTGAAGCTTAATTATCACAGAATTCAACATATATTCTAAAATATTCAGAGTGATACATAACCCTTGACCATCAATAGAGTATGCCTATTATCTTGTCATTAGCAAGAATTTGTTCTTCTTGCTCCAAAGCTGACTGACCAAAGTGTTTTTTGTTAATTGAGCTAGTTAGTCAATGTCTCTAAGTGTATAATTTTTTAATAGATTGATTATTCTACAACCCAGACTTTTAAATTTTAAGGAAGCACTCTGTACTCCAAGACTCAAACCGTGGGTGCACCAAGGACCTCAAATTGCAGGATTTTTATAGCCGTGCTAATCCTTGAAACCTTGTAGACTCTTCCTGTCAGAGACAGAGACTCTGAGCCTGGTGACATTTAACAGTTCTTAGTGGCAAAGTAGAAGCCAGAGTCATGATGTCCTGATATTGTATGTCTTCTAGACCCCTCCAAACATCAAGCAAGTGTTCTTTTATGTTGTGTTTTATTTTTAGTAATTTTGTTGAACCATTTATATGCTTGAAAGCCCATGAAAAACAGAGTTTTACCTTTCAGCAAACAGGCCTTAAGGTTTGTATGAGCTAGAAGGAGTGTACATAGCTTACCAGCCTCTTTCAGATCTGAGATAGAGTAAATCTCACATCATCCCACCATCGTGTCATAGGAAAGGAAAATGCTTAAGGATTTGTTAAGGTATGGCATTTTTTTCAGGTTATAATATTTTTATTTCTTGGGTAGTTTCTTGGGGTCACTTATTCTGTACCTGTGACACGGGAGGCACAGCTGAATCCGTGCATCTTTTATCATTAGTAATACCACTCCACCTTGCTATCATTAGTGATGCCACTCCACCTTGTTATCAGGAAAGCAGCATTTAGTGGTGATTGGCAGCATCCAGAACTACACACACTGGCCAGAGAATGTCAGGGACTCGCTGCCTGGCTCCAGTCTGAGGTACTCCATAGCTTGGAGACTCTCTGCTTCTGCTTGTTGTCAGGACCAGACCAACTGCTGCAGACTCACTGAAAAGCAACCTTTCTTCCTGTCTTTCTTCCTCTTCCTCTTCTTCCTTCTCCTCCTCTTCCTCCTCTTCCTCTTCTTCTTCTTCCTCCTCCTTTCCCTCTTCTTCTTTTCTTTTCTTTTCTTCTTGGACCCTGTACAGAAGGGGATACATTCCACTTCCTGTTCAATGTGTTCACCTGGATTGCTGCAGCAGCCAGGTACTTCCTTTCTGACTCTTGCAGGTTAAAATTGGCACATTGTCCTATTCATCCTTGTTTCTTTATTACTTTGGACATAAAAGCAAGTCTAGAACCTCATAAACCCCTGGGTTGGGATGCTTCAAGGCCATGAGAGTCAGTCCACTCTTCGGTCCGGAAGGCCTTGTCTTTGTATCTCACTTTCAGGGTTTGTCAAACTGTGTGTTGCCACCCACTCAAGTCCTCAATCTAGTACCAAAGCCATTTTAGTTGTTCTCTTTAGTGAGCCTACAGTACAGTAGACTATCATTTAATGACACTAATTAAGACTAACCAGTTTATAGAAATTTAATTATATTTAAGTATATATGCCTATATGCAAAAACACATGTGGGGCTGCTGAGATGCCTCAGTGGATAATGGCACCTGGCACCAAGCCTGACAACCTGAACTGAGCAAGCCAATTCCTTCAGATTGTCCTCTGACCTCCACACTGATTTATCTGTGTACACATGCATACATGTCTGCATGCACATACTCATAGACCACAACATTGGTGCAGATTTAAAGGATGGTGTATGTAGAAGTCTCTCCTATTACCATATAGGTCCCGGAGGTTGAACTAGGTTGTCAGGCTTGGTAGCAAGTGTCTTTCTTCTCTGAACTATCTGTAGCTTTTATCTGCACGTATCATTCTCATAAGACTCTTCATGTTCCCCTACCTCTGCCTGCCTGCGAACCTCCATCTGGTCACAGGTTCTTCTCCTGTCTGCTCTCTGTTTGGTATTCCTCTGAGTGTTCACTTATCCCCTGCCCTGGCAAGTGGTTTCTTCAAAGGAAATAAGCTAAAGAGAGATTTCTTCCTTTCTTTGCCCATGTTTTCTAGGCATTGGTGTGACTGTATTATTTTTCATTTAAAGTGGTAAGAAACACCCTGATTAGGCTTCTTCTCCTAGGTAAGCTCAAGCCTGGCTGCTAGGAAATGGAGACAACTGCAAAGAACTTTCTTTTTTTTTGTCCACGGAGAATGAATGGACTTGTTTCACAGACCCAAAGGAAACCTCTTCTGATGCAACTCTGCTTGATTTGCTTAGCTACCTGGGCCCACTGAGCTGTCATGTTTCCTCAACTTTATCATCTGGTGTCTGGATCCCATAGGGTTTCTGAGGTCCTAGCAGCTTGACCTGTTTCTTGCTATTTCAGAATACAAAAAAAAAAAAAAGTGACAAGGACTAAAGCTAGTACTTCATTATTAAGAACCTGAGACCTGGGGTACCCTTCTAGGGAAACAAAAATCCTTGCTACCCCAGGCAGGTCTGGTCCCCTGTATAGCAGCCCACCTCACTCCAGTTCTGCTGTGAGGCTCGGGAACAGATCAGAAACTTGGTTTTTGCATTATTCTTGTCTCTGCAGCAATGCTTTATCTATGGGTATGTGGCAAAATAGTTGAACAGAATCGTTTATTTTTCTCCCTGGCAATTCTCCTTTTGCTTAGTTTGCAGATCTAAAATGAAAAGTGTTTTCGGCTATTGATGTGAAAAACATGGGCTGTCTTTCATTTCATTTCTCTCTAGCCTCATCTCTCCCTTCAGGGTGAGTCTCAGGTTCTTGGCCCCTCAAGTTCTTGCTATCTTTTAGAAGATGGAGTTCTATTCCTCTGGTAGACACTGTGCAGGGAAAGCAGCCCTCCTGGTCTTCCAGCCACGTGACTGTGTAGGGCCTTTGGTTGGTTACGCTGCCAGAGCTGCCCACTGCAGCCATGCTTTTGCTGCTGTATCCCACCACCAACACCTAGAGCTTCATTTCTTATAATCTATTCCACTGGAGGCTCAGAGGGAAAGCAAGCTATGTTCTGCAGCTGCTGAGAACCAAACACAGGGCCTGTGCCTTTTCTTTACTCATAAGAATGTAGACCCTCTCTCCTCTTGGTTATGGGACTTCTATTCCCCAGAGTGTTACAGAACCAGGGACTAGCAGAAGTCAGAATCTGAGACACAGATTTTCACCACTTTTCTTCTCTGGAATTGTCATTGCTTTATTTTCCCGTCTATCTCTGGCCTGGGTCAAGTTCCTTCAAAATTACAATCGCAGTCTGAATTACTTTGAAATATATATATATATATGTCTTATCCCAATATTAAAAACAGCATACTTTATGCTCTATCATATATGACCACTATTGGTAATAAATGTATCTTCAAAATAAGTGAATGAATCGAAGAAAGAGAAGGGCATCTAGGTTGAACAGTGGAAGTACATTTTGTACAAAGTACCATCACTGGAAACAAATAGAATAGGTTTCTGTGCTCATGAATTTTACAGGCTTGCTATGGGAGTCGGAGAAACTTTGAGATTTTAAACATGAGAATTGCTAAGACTGATAATGATGGTGATGAAAATAATAGCTGAAGTAGCCAGCATTGTTCTAATATCTTCTATACATAATCTCTCCTGGGCTAAGGCAGCACCTTTAAGAAGTAGATGTATTATATGTCTTCCACAAACAAGGAGTCGAGCCTTTGTTGAGTAATTTCGCCAAGGCCGTGAAGATAATAAATGGTGGACTAGGCTGTGAAGCCAGTTTGTGGCTCTAGCCGCCTACTATCCCGTCAGGTTTCTGTTTTCTTCTGCCTCCTGTTCTGAATGAAAGCTGATGGAACTAGTATACAAAGCAAAGTCTAAAGACAGAGAGGGTGTTGATTTGAAAGGAAAAGTGACACTGAATTAACACTTGGGATTCTGGCAGGAAGTCAAATAGTAAGGAGGAAATGTCTGGGAGCCCGCTGCAGTTGTTCTCCGGAGCACACGCTGGGCTGGCGGTGTAATTTAGGTGAGGAAAGCCAATTATATAAGCAGTGGCTAAAGCCATGGGGCTGAGGGCCTAAAAGGGCCAGGGGAGCATAGTGAGGCTTCCTCCCAGATTGAGAGTGGTGGGCTGGGCAGTGTTTGCACTTTCTCACACATTTTCCTTTTCTCCTTATACAGGCATTGAATGTCCCAGAGGAGCACGGAATCTCCCAGGCTTGGTGCAGGAAGGAGAGCCATTCAGCGAGGAAGCCACACTTTTCACCAAGGAACTAGTGCTGCAGCGAGAGGTAGGGTATTCTCATGTAGCTTCCTGTGCAGGAGGGGGCACACAGTCCTTCTCCCCCAGTCTCACAATCTCCTGCCATGTCGAAGATAAGCCGGTCGCCTTTTCCATTGCCCAGCCCTGCCATCCAGGAGCCATTTCTGCGTCAGCCCACATCTTATCTCCTTGAGCCCTGCATCACTGGTCAGCCACCCCCAAATTGTTCCTTCTCACTGGCACATGAGGCCAGCCCAGCCACGATCCCAATGCAGAGAGCTTAAGCTTTGCAGTCCTCCTCCTTGGTGAATTAGCCAGAGCTGCCTGCCTCCAGCTGGATTTAGAAGCTTGACTAACCCTGTCAGGGGCCAATTTTCTTTGAACATTTATTTGTATCTTTGAGTAATTGCATTTTCTGTAGCGGGTTTTCTGACTTAATTTAATTGTATTTCTATATCTGCCTGTTGAGCTGACTCTTGCAGGCAGGAGTGAGGCTCTCTGCTGCCGTGATGCCCTTCTACTGTTAATTTTACTCAAGTCTTCGTCAACAGATCTGTCTTCCCTCTAGGAGTATGGCAGCCATTCATCCTGCTCAGTGAGCACAGGAAGGAGCAGTGGGAATGCACCTCGCTCACGCCGAGCACTGACACCTACCTGCCTTTGTCCCTCCTTCCTCCTGTTCCCAGCTCTGCAGCTGTACAGGATGCACGCAGCTGCATCTTATGTGCCTTCAGAGGCTTTCTCTCAGGGCTCACTTGAGATCCTGGAGAGCAGATCTAAGGACTTCAGGAAGTTCAGTGTTGGGCATGGGGTAGAAACATTAGCATCTGCTTTCCTTTTCCCGTCAGCCATTGCTTTTAATACTAGGGCTGTGGAAGAACAAGTCAGGCCTACCTAGAGGCTCTGAGATGGCCACCACTTTTTTTTTAAACTCAGCAGTACTCTTCCTGTCCGTGGCCACCACTTTGGGATTTCCCTAACACTGCCTTCATGTTTTAGTAGAAGAAACTTATTTGGCCAAACAAATCCTGACTCCTCTATTCAAGAGGTATGTGTTCCACATCCCAAATATCAACCACAGTCACGTGGGTAAAGCTGCTTCTCCTTTGCCGGCCGTCCAGTGGCTGCAGTGTGCAGCACTTAATCATCTCATTATCTTCACATTGCTCTCTGTTCTCTGGTAAGATGGACTTATCCTTGAAAAGTACAGGTTCTTGATAGTGACACACTTACTGCCCCTACACATACGCATACATCTTGAAACCACACAATATAGCTTGAATTTTTCATTTAAAGATAGCAGCATCCGCCCCGCCCCTCCACTAATGTTGGAATGCAAGCACTCTGTTGTCTAGCAACACCTGGATATTAGCTGAAAGGAACCTTCTGACTTTCTGGAGCTTTCACTATTGTCCTTACTGGGAGATGGGAAAGCAAGCAAGCCCGCTGTAGTTTGTGACCTGAAAACAACCAGAGGGGACATAGCAGAAAATCCTTTTCTTTCTCTTTTCCTTTTTTTCTTTTTTTTTAATTAATTTATTTGTTTGTTTGTTTGTTTGTTTTGTTTTGAGATAGGGTCTCACTGTGTAGCCCTGGCTGTTCTGGAACTCATTATGTAGACTAGGCTAGCCTTGAAAGAGATCTGCTTGCCTCTGCCTCCCAAGTGCTGGGATTAAAGGTGTGTGCTACTAGCCTGTCATAGCAGCAGATTCGTGCTGATTTCTTCTGTTTACATCAGGGAGGAAACCCTAAAGACACTTGTGAGACTTGAACTCTCTATATCATATGTCTCACCTGACTCCTTTTTCACCAACATCTCCTAAAACAGTGGTTCTCAGCCTTCCTAATGCTGTGACCCTTTAATACAGTTCCTCATGTTGTGGTGACCCCCCAATCATAAAATTATTTTTGTTGCTACTTCATAACTGAATTTTGCTACTGTTAAGAATCACAATGTAAATATTTGTGTTTTCCTCTGGTCTTAGGTGATCCTCAAAGGGGTCTCAGCCCACAAAAAGTTGAGAACTGTTGTCTTATAGTGACTTTCTCTTTCCTTTTCAACTCTTGTTTCCCTGACTACTTTTCTTCCCAGCCATGTTTCTGGCCCCCAGGTGACATCTAAAACTAATGGCTAAATGCTCTTTTACTGCCTCCTGTTTATTGTGCCCTCACTTTTATCTGTGTATTTTTAATACTTACTGGTGGAAAGGTGGCATTTTTCTCCACTTTCTTTGACGCCTCTTCCATATGAGTATGCAGAACCTTAGTGTAATCCAAAGTTGCTTTTGTCTTTCTTGATTGTTGTGGCCCAGTCTTTCATAGCCCTTTGTTTAGGGTCTATCTGTAATGAACATTCTGCAGCGTCGTAGCAGCTGATATGACTACTTGGTCAAACTGTTTTGAAAGGTTATTATCCAGAGGAAATAGGAGTATGGCCTAAACCACAAATAATTTCAGATGTTGACTAAAGGAGCCAGCTGTAGCCAACTCTCGTGGGTATTTCCCTTCAGAGAATAGATGAAAACTGTTTTCTGAGTGGTAAGACAGTCAGAGGAGGTTTTCATTTAGCAAGAGTGTTGTTTATTTACTGTTCCCTGTGTAATAACTTCACCTACCCCATAAGGCTTCTTAGAGAACAAAGCTCTTGCCTTCCCACTCCTCCACAGAAATAAGGAAGTCCAGTTCACTGGTGCCCCTGATTGTTGAAAAAAAGACAGTGTGACTGTATGGGCAGATCCTACAGGCCAGGTGTAACTGGGCCTTGTAGCCCTTCAGGAGCCGTATGCTGCTGCTTGAATAGCTGCAGTTGCGCTTTGGTTTTATGCTTGTTCCTCTTCCTTTGATAATCAAGCATAACTGGGTATTTTGAAGATCTGACTGTCCTTGGCTCTGCCCCATCTCCGCTTTTAAGTTTTTAAACCTTTGTTCACATTATCTCATTTGGGCCCAGGATTTCTCTACCTTGGCCTGCTTTCCCCCAGTACTATAAATCTGTATTACTAAGGGGAAAGAAACAGTTCACATTTCAAAGTTTTTACTGGATTCCCCATAAGAGGAAGCACAGCATGACCAGAGAAGGATGTAGATATTGAGAAAGTGCCATGGTCGCTGTTACTAGGCAGTCAAGAAAGGGGTGGGAGCAGCTCTCGGGATGCTGACACTGAGAACTACTACTTATTTTCCTGGCTTTGGAGAAGCAGGGCACAAATAGCTGTCTCTCCCTCTGCTTTGAGTGAGTAGAAAACACTTGCCCTTCCAACCATTCCTATGTAGGGGCAGTCCTGCAAGGGGCGGGTGAGGCTTCTCTCTGCATTTCAGATGTAGACGGGTCCCATGCTTTCCTTGTACATAGTACTGCTGCCATATCCCAGAACTACTGACATTTGCAGCCACCATTCAGTCCCATTTTCCTCAGTGGCTCTCTTGGCCTTTTCATCACTACCTGGTGTTTCTCCTTAGCCACTGATTCTTTTTGGCTTGGTTCTCTCGGATTTAGTAATCCTGGTTCTGGGCAGTGGTCTGGCATGCAGGAGGTATTGCCAGCCCTGAGGCAGAAAGAGCTAGAAGTCAAATACCAGGTTATTACCTGATTCTCTGATTTGAAGCTCAGAGCAGCCAAGGGCCTTTCGGGGGATTTAAATCCTTACCTTTATTCAAAGAAAGTCCAAAGCACTCAACAGCTCTTCCTAGCCTGACCAAAATGTGCATGCTAGGGCCGTGCAAATCTGGCCCTCCACCAGTTGTTCGCAAGTAAAGTTTTGTTGAAAAATATGCATGGTGATTCTTTGTGCATTGTCTATGACTGCTTTTACACCATAAGTCAGTATAATGGAGTTGAGTAAGGATGTCAAAAATTGTATGGGCTCCAGACAAGTTTGCTTATAATTCCTATAGTATAGACTATGCCAAATTGGGTTAAATGGCTCATCGTAGCCATGTGGAACTTCAAGAAGTCTCTGACCTTGAGGTGCTGGGTTGCTTGTGAGCCATGCAACATAAAATTGTTTTATGTGAGCTGTAAGTGCTGTGTCCCATTGGCTAGCATGTGTTTCATGACATATTTTATCCTCTCCTCCCACCCCACCATGCAGTTGCCTTTTTAAAGCTACTCCCTGCTACACTGCCAAGGACAGGAAGATCTGGTGTAATTTCCCAGACAGGGAATTACACTTGTTGCTAGCATCTTCCCAGAAGTAGTGATGAGAGATAGCATTAGCTGATGGGTAGATAACCGGCTTAAAAGTGCAAACTTCTGGTCTTCACACTCCAGTTATCATGTGGCCCTGAGAATATGACTTTTTTTTTTCTTGCTGCCTTGCCTGTCTAAAAGATTGATCTAGCAATCCAGCCATCCAAGAGCCCTTTGAGGCCTTTGTCATGAATACAAGTCATTTGTGCTCTTTTGACATCATCTTCCAGAGGGCCAGCTAGCCAGCATATACTCACCGACCCGTCGCTACATGCCAGCACTCCAGTTGCTGCTGTGTTGGAGAAACTTGAACCTACCAAGAAGGAGCTATAGGTGTTAATGAAAGCTCAGTGTTACAGATTTGCTTGAGACAGTCTTGCAGTGTACTCCAGGCAGATTGGCAGCTCCTACTTCTTCTGCCTTTCCAATTTAACTCTCTGTAAGTTCAGGCTGCATCTGGTATAGGTTTGCAGGAAGAAGAGTCTACAGGGGTTTGGTAATCATTCCCAGGGTTTTGTGATGACACCTTTATCCTCTCTAAGACTTCAAAGTTGTTCCTTGATGATGCTGGATAATGACACCCCCATGCTGGACAGCTCCAACTGAAAACTCAGGCTCTGCCCTGACCTAGTTCCCTCTTGCTGCTGGCATCAGAAGGGAAGATCTCCCCTAGGGAAGGAACCCACTCTGCAGCTTCAGTAACCCTGGCACAGTCCTAATTTTCTCTGACTCCCAACCCCTAGAGTTTTTCAAAGGCAAAGACTATAAGAATTATAAGCAACAGTTGCAGCTGGGGGCGGGGGTGGGAAATGCCTGTTTGAGGGAACATGGCCCCATCCTGATGACTAAAGTCTATCTAAGGAGGAATGTAAAATACATAGGAAAGAAAGCTTAGCATAGAAAGAAAAATGGGCCCATCTCCTTCATTTAGGTTCCATGTTGTAGTGCCTCTTGTGTGAAAGGGGGATGAGAGTTGACGTAACCAGATCTTGTCTGCGTCCTCTGGCTTCGCCCCGTACTGCCCCTCCAGCATTGTGTACTGTGCTCTCTCAGCCTCCTGTTCCATCTGTTTGTGCAGTCTACTCTCTGCCAAGGAGAGTCATTTTAGGTTAGCACACAGTGCTGAGGATGGTTTAGTCCTGGGAGATCTACCAGTGTGCAGTTCACCTGGCCTTAATGGCTCCAGTGTAACCTGCTCTCCCATTGTCCACTAGAAACCCTCATTGAGCCACTAATAATTGCCTCCTAGAAGAATAGGTGCAGAAGTCACTTTAGTTCATCCTCTAGCCACCATCCAAGAGAAAGTGGGATGCATGTGCAGCCTGTTTAAACACTCTCTTCCCCTACAGGTGCTTAAGAGCCTTTGGTTGGGAGAGGACAGCACAGCACAGCACACAGCAGTGATGCTTTCCACAGTTCAGTTTGTTCAGTTCACTGCTGTGTTCATAAAAAGGGGCTCAGGAAAAGGGACCTTAGGTTCATAGTGTTTGCTAGAGCTCAGGGGGTTTTGTGTAATCTCTATATGTTTCACAACAAATGTATGCAAAACTTGCTATCCTAGTCTCACAGTCCAGGAAACACAGTTACACCTGTTCCTCTCCTAGCTGGTGTTACAGCAGATACTGAAATAGAAATACTTGCACTCTCAATTTGAGGAGAACTTTGCTCCCCAAATATTGCTAATTCTATTATTAGAAAGGGATCACCTTTTAAGCCACATTTTATCTTTTTTTTTTTTTTTTCAACTATAGAGTGTCTAGAAGTAAAGGAATTTCCCGAAGGTCAATCATTGATTGACATTGATTGACAAAATAGAACATTTCTATTCTGATTCTGTTCTTGGGCGTGAGGGATTTGCTGTGGTCCTGGCTCACTGGCTCTCTGGGTATTTTCTCTGCTTGTGAATAGTTCTTCCATCTTTTGACCATGTGACTACTTGCTTCATGTGCTATTTTAACTTTTCTGGACCTTGCTTTCTATGTAGCCTCGTCCTTCCATTTGGTAATGTATACCCATATTTCTGTTTCTATAGTCTTTCTCTTAGGAAGCAAGTCTGACTCTAGATATACACCTATTTAAAAAGACATGGCGCCCTTGCTTCTGGATAAAGTGTAGTCTGTAATTTATACATCTCCTTGGCCACTTTTCGAACCTCTCATCTCATCACTTGCTTCATATCTGCACCTTGTCAGAACAAACCTATGATGCTCTTAGCATCTGTATCATTACACGAGAGATGTTCACTTTTGTAAAGGGAAGTGATTTATTTTCCCACCATTTTAGGGTCTGGGAAAAAGATCTGCTCTGTTATTATTTATGATTCTCTGGGAAAGCTCTCTACTCTCAGAGGGAGAGGAGGGAAGACATTAAGAGTTCTGAGACTGAATATGTGGCTTCTGACTGAGGAACTTGCTATAAACTTGACCTGTTACTTACTCCAGACTGTCCTCTGTGTTTCCCTGTCTTCTAACCAAGATGCTTACACAAACTTAAACAATGGTTTGGAGTTGTAGAAAAGCTTCATTGCTTTAAGAAACGTTCACTGGTCTAAAAGAAGCTACCAGTGTCCCCTCTGTTTTCTAATACAGTTTCTTGTCTCCCTCCTTTGTCTGTCTCTGTCTTCTGCTATTGCTGATTAGACTGTTAGCCCAAGGGTCCATTTTGAAATTTAGGCCTCCATAAATTTCTGTTCCAAGATGAGTTGTAAGCTCTATGTGACTATCAGACTTATCTGACTCTGCACTCTTGAGCTTCAAGCTCTTCCCAGATAATTCTTAATCCCCTGGGAGAAGAGACCTCAAACTCCATCCCAGCCTCTAAATGAAAATAGCATCATAAGATGGCAGAGAGGTAAGGTGGCCCTGAGTTCAAGGCCAGCCTACATTCCATGGTGAGACCTTGTCTCAAGGGGAATAGGGGTTATGGCAAAAGTTTTAAATGAGTACTGCTGTCATGATGCACATTTCTTTTTTTCTCCTTCCCCTGGCCTGCTGGGTCCCTCTGTCAGTTTTAAGTCCTAGGACAGCTTCCGGGGCCTTCCTCAGCAAGCTTAGCCTGTTTGCTGGCTCCAGTAGGGTTCCTTTCTGCAGAGCTGCTGGCTCAGCTCTGCTGTTCTTCTACTGAGAACTTTCATAGTCAGTCAAGCATACAATTACATCCATTCTTCTGAAATAGTTGCTGGGGCTAATTTTTCATTGGCTTGGCCAAGATCCTATTACCTGTGTGTCATAGGGGCTATCTAGTATAGGTTTGATAGGCCATAGTGTCCACATCTGTCACTGCTGCTGGCAATGAGGGTGGGACAGGCATGGCATAGAACAGAAGAGATGTGGCCTCTTTAAGACATGGAGGAGGGTCTCAGGGGTGTGATTCTGTCTCTGGAAAGAAAATCCTATTCAGCAGAAGCATTGGACCTTTCCCTTAGGAGCTGGTCTCCACTGTTGCAAACTCTTCTTTGAGAGGCATTTGTATTTTTCTCTGCTAGGTCAGCTTGTTTTTTTGTACTGTTGTTCCATCAAAAATTAAGTAAGAAATATAGTGCTTGGTTGGACCTGAAATTGTACTTTCCTCCCCCAAGTAGAAGCAGCAGCACCCTTGGCAACACCAAGACAATCCTGGCACGGTGCTCTCCTCCTTTCATCTTTAGTCCTGACCCAGATCAGTCCCAGGGTAAAGATGGAAAGACTCAGACATGATTTCTTCTTGCATCTTTCCACCAAAATGATCCACAGGACTAACTGAACGTCATTTAAAGTGAGGCCTGAAGCAAGACGATTACACTTGCTGCCTCTGAGAGCACTATTGCCGACAGGGTCCTGAAAACCCTTCCCACAGACACACTGGGCACAGCCTTTGCCCCTCACCAGATTTGATGCTGTCTATTCTGACAGGGCATGCTCTCTACAAGCAGTCCCATGGGAGACAGCTGTTGCCAAGCAGGTTCATCTTCCTGGGCTACCAGGAGCCAGGTAGGGCTTGTGGCCCAGAACAAATGGAAGTGTTATCAAGAGGAAAATAAAGGTTTGGGCTAGGGGAGCTGGGTGCCATTCATTTTAATTGAGGTATAGTAGATGCTCCTAAAACAGTCTGGTTTCTCTTTCCTCTTTAGTCATCCTGAGTATCCACTGTTGGCGCTGTCAAAGGTGAGGATTCTTTTTAAACGGGGGCAGCAGAAGCTAATATTCTTAATATAATAATGAAGAGCTGATAGTAGCTAAGACTTTTATTTCTCAGACAAAGCACCTTATTCTGAACTCTTTACCTTCTCTGCTAAACCCTTGTTTGGAAAATAGTTCTGTTTCTCTATAGTTAGGCAGATAATTCTCTTAAAACTAAAGGTGGCCTCATACGGAGCTGCCCCCGACTTATAAGAAGAGTTTTGCGCTGGACCCCAACACTTTGCCTACACCTACAGCAGCTGGGCATGTTGGCATGTTTAGAGTCTTTTCAGCCCTAATGTCTCCCTATTTTCTTTGTCCCAAACATTCTAGGCCACACCCACTGCCTGAATTTCCCCCAGCTCTTGTTATTGCGTAATTCAATTGGTACCTTTTTAGAACACAGCTCATAATATATAATAGCAAGGCTGCCTGAACCACCAGCCGAGGACAAGCAGATTGTCGATTGCATTTGCTCTCCAGGTAGCACTAACATTCTGCTGTTCCATGTGTGACTCCCCCAAGGACACAAGCGTTACTGTTCTGGTGGATGAGCTGACCTTAATTCTGCCTTCTTCTCACCCACTCCCTGAGTCTGGTACCAAGGACTAAGGAGTCTCTGTGTTCTAACCCTGACTGCTGATGAACTTCCCACTTGCTACTCCACCCGTGACAATTTCTGGTCAGCTGAACTTAAATGGATTTTGAAAATGAAAGTGACCAGTGATCTGTTATGAAATAAGATTCTGAGCAAGGTTGACTGAATTAACAGCAGAGATACCTGAACCTGTCCCAAACAACAGGGTTTCACAGTCACAGGGGACAGCTTGTTCTCAAACTTGTCCTCACTATGTTTTAAGGACATCTTTTGCTTCTTTCTTAGTCACTGAACAAAAACGTATTAACATGTAAAGAGTCAGACCTGGGTCCTCATTTTCATTTCCTATCTCAGCTCTAAACCAAGGCAGTCTCGCTGCATACTCTGGTGTTTCTGGCGTTGTGCAGTATGGCAGTCCTGCTACGTTTAGTTGCCTTGGTTATATAAAGATGGTCTCTTCTCCATAAGGTTACTCTGAAAATGAAATGTCTATGTAAATGTTTAATACAGGACCTAGTGAATAGTAAACGGTGAATAATAGTTTGCAACATTATTTTATTAGTGACACTTAATTCTCTCTTGGTTTTGCTAACTTGGGATTCAGACTCCACTGTGGATAAAACACTCTACCCACAGTATGGTGGTAGGCTTGATATAGGAACATGTGTTATGATCAGTATTCATGTTTAAATCAACAAAATTCATGTTTAGTTGACTGCCTCAACCCTAAACCTGTCTAAGCCAGTGTCAACAATGTAAATGTACTTATCCAACCCTCATCCAGCCTTAGACCATGGCTGACACTGCTTGTCAGTTACAGCATGCTTTGGCCTAGGGCTCTGATCCTTTTCAGGTCCTTCAAAGCTACTGCCAGTTGAGCTGAGCATGGTGGCAAATAATCTCTAATCTCAGCACAAGGTAGGCAGATCTCTTAAGTTAGAGACCAGCATGGTCCTCAAGGGCTATATAGTGAGACCCTGTCTCTGAAGGGAAAAAAAAAAATTAAAGCTCCTACCAGTTCGCTGGATTTGGCTCTTGGATGGAAACATACTTGCTATCCTTGGTCTAAATTCTCAAACAAGCCTTTAAATATCTTTTAGCATCGGCCAGTCTTTTTTCTAAGCATGATAAGATGGGGTCATTTTGCCTTTGGTTCTTCATGTCCCATATATCAAAACCACTTCCTTCTAAGCAGTGCCACTTTCACTGACAAAGCAAAGGCCTTCCCAAGAGTGTTAACTTTTTCAAGAAGGCTTTTTCAAATGTGACTATGAACTGATAAGGGCAACCATCTGAGGGGGCAGTCAGACACTTTATAGGTGTCTGAGAAATAAGTCTCCCACTGCCTAAACTACCATGGGAATTCCCTACTCTTCTCTACTTAGGAAAGAATCCTGGCCTTGTGTGATCCCTAGGAATGGCCTAGACTCCTGTAGCCCAGGCGGCCTCCTTGTTCTCAGACGAGTAGCCATGCTTTCCTTTTGACCCCATCCTCTGATTCCACAGTCACAGCAGTCTAAAATCTTCGTATGTTTGTCCTTGATGTGTATTAAATTGGAAGACTTGGAAACTAGCAGAATGCCAGCAGGAGCCCTAAAGGAAGATCTAGGTGTTAACCAGGACAGAAAGGGACAGGAAAAGAACCTCAAGTATCATTGTTTGGAGCCATCACTATAGGAGTGACAGCTGCCACTGAAACAGGAGTAAAGAGTGAACTGGAAGCCCCTTCCCCGTGCCCTTTTTCTCCCAGGTTAAGAGTGTGCTTTCCTTTTCTTCATTCCCGGTCTCATGATACCATAGAATTCTTTTCAGTAGTAAAATAAGAAGTTGGCTAGAGGTAGAAGATGATGGAGCTACTACATACAGATGGATCCTTCTATCACTCTGCAGAGGGCTACACCTGGCACTTCACTTTCCAGGTCTCTATAGCACATATGGTACAAGGGTGCTGTTACCTCTCCAGCTCCATATAAAACCACTGACCTGGGGTTTTTATGGCAGCACTATAACCTTATATGAGGAAATGCAACAACAGTCCATTACCACTGATTGGATATGGATTTTTGGTCTGGCTACCTGCCACTTGGTAATTTTAGAATAGGGTCACTTTTGGAATAGGAGAATACCTTGTAAGAGGGGACTAGTTGGTTCTTAGTGCTGTGCCCTTTCACAGCTACACGCCCCATTTCTTGAGTGTATGACCAGTTCTCAGTCTGCTTGGCAGAGAGTGCCAGAGCTCTCCCCTCAGCTTCCAGGGCTGCAGACGTGGCCATTTCCAAATGCCTGGGGTGTACTTAAGTACTTCCTCCTTCTAATCTCAGCACTTCGACTCTCAGCACATCAGCAGCTTTGTGCTTGCATTTAATTTTGCTCTGTGTTCTGGCCTTTCAGGTATTTGTAGGAAGAAGGTGGGGATACTGGTGAACCGTGGGTCACAGTTTTCAAAGTCAGGCAGCTTCACCTGAGTCATAGTCTCTGGAGAACCATTTAAGCCAGATCCCAGGAGCATCCTGAGGCTCATGCCATATTCACATGCCAGTTCTAAGTGTGCATTCTGTTTCATAGTGTATGTACGGTGACTGCCTGCCCAGGTTTTACTAGCTGCAAAGTGTGGGTACTAAAGCTCTGTTCTGCCTTAAGAATGCCAAATAAAGGGAGTGCTCAGACAAGGTGAGGAGTGCGCTGGGGAGACTCAGACCCCAGGTGATTCCTGGGAGTGTTGTATGGCCTTAAGAGGAAATATGGTCAAAGTTTTTTGGGTTTTGGTTTTTTTTTTTTTTTTTTTTTTTTCTTCTTATCATCGTCTCAACTATATGGCCAACTGACAGAATAACAAAGTTGCAATCTGGAACTGTGGATAATTCTATATCCTATTGGGTTAAACTTTATTTACTTACTTACTTACTTACTTACTTACTTACTTACTTTTATTCCCTTTTCTCTGATATCATCAAGTCTGTGATGTTAGCTTTTCTACATGAGCGAGGTAATGTTTGGGTCCTGCTGAGCAGCTCATCTCCCACAGTCTAGTCCAAAAGACTAAGTAGCTCTTCCTTGTAATTAACTTGTTGGATGAGAAGCAGACACTAAATATTTTATCTTCCTGTTATGAGTTATGCCCATGAATCTAACACTCCTTTTTCCTGGTTGTCTGGATAAGACCATATTTTCATATCTGTCTTATTCCTTGTATGAATAGGTCAAATTCCCTTCAAGATTAAGAAAAGACCCTATAACATTTTAACCCAAGACCCTGGATCTTTATGTCATGTCTTTTCAACCTGGAGCCATGATACTTATTCTTGTTGAGTATACATTTCACATTTCTGCTATCTATTTATGTTTCTTTGGCATGTGACCCAGAAATGGATTAATAAGGTCTTGCCTGAGATTGTCCTTGAAGCTGTGAATTCTTGCTTTTCTGTGCAAAATTGTAGTCAGTGACTGAGATGCCCCAGATCAAACCACTAAAGTATGGCAACTTCAGAAATTCATGAGACCTTAGGAGTCCTGTCATGTCTCAATGCATAGGCTTTTGTATGGTTTATGGAGCCCATTGCCCTGCAGAAGCACAGCAGCATGTAAAAAGATGAAGGCACCGAGATGTTCCATGCTAGCCAGTGAAGGTTTAAGGACGAGGACGGGGCACCCAAGCATTTCTACGTGGGTGATTAGAAGGCCATTCCTGGAAAATACATCAGTTTCATACTGCCCAGACTTATATACTCTGGCCTTCCTCTTTTCATTTCTTTACCTACCCCCTTGGTTTTGTAATTTGTACAATATCGTTCAAGGGTGTTAAAGAGATCAATAGCAATTCACCTTTTCTCTTATTGATTAAAATGATGGCAAGGAAAAATGGCAGGCAATACCAATTCATTTATCATAAGCTATCCATTTCCTACTGAGCCACCACTGACCGTTCTGCCTGTTGGGTTGCTGATCTGCTGATCTACTTTTGTTTTAAGGCTGCCTTAATGGAAATGAAAGAACCACTGTGATTGGCTCTTCTAATCAAAAGATGACACAAAAAGAAACAAGTGTCTGTGTGCATGTGTGTGTGCACGTGCATGTGCGTGCACCATAAAAAACAGGCAACTTGTCACCACTTAGTGAATGCTGCTCTGTCACTCATCAGTACCCCCTCTCATTTTTCCAAAAGTGCGTGGTGGTGTTTGATTGTCTGCTTTCCTACAGAATGTAACTTGAGTATGATGAATGAAAAGGTCAGGACCTCTGTGAATGACTCCAGTTTTGCTGAAGTAAAGTTTATCATTACTCTGAGGCTTTTCAGTACTAACTGGACTCACCTTTGAACAACATGAGGTGCCAGGGTTGGATCTAGGGAAGCTTGGGACATAAAGGAAAGGTTATTAAGGGGTTCTGTGCCCACCTAGGGATAAAACACAGAGGCAGTTCTTACCAGCTTCTCCTAATCTTAGAAATACGCATGGAAGGAGTGTATGTGTAGGTGTGTGCTACTCACCTTCACTGGTCGTATCTTCTGTCACTCGGGAAAAGTGACAGAGAACCCATTTTAAATGTGCAACTAAAGCCATTTCACAACGAAGTGCTCATTTTTAAACTCCATTGTTGCAAATAGCAATCCACATGGGTAAAGACTGGTTTTTAATCCCAGGACACTACAGAGGGAAGTTCACACTGACTACAGAGCCAAGTTGGCTAACCTAGCTGCTGCTTCTCCCTTTTAAATATATGAAAATAGGAATGTTGTTGCTTCTTACCCAGAACTCTCACCTTTCAGCCCCTCCATCCGTGTTGAGGGTCACTGCTATCATGCAAAGCAGGCCAATTCTCAGAAACGTCTTCTTTGGTTGAGTTGTGGTGAAGTAATATTTGGGTTGCTTCCTGGAGGCTAGCCCTGCTTAGCCACTTACCTGAGTATGCAGTTAATGGCATTAGTGTGGTCCCAGGGCTGGCTATTTGTCGCTTTCAGGGCTTCAGTCAGCACTCAGCCAGGCTTCTCCAGAAGAGAACTGCCACCTCCATTACGCTGTCTGAATAGCTAGTGGGTTGAGGTCACTATTTTGGATATCCCTCTTCCAGTAGGAAGATGTCACTGGAAACCCAGTGTGACTATGTCAGGTAGTTCTGTGGTCTGCCAATGGGAGATATGTAGAAGGCAGCCAGCTCTCTGTGAAGCTGGTTAATTACATGTGATGCTGCCAGCAGGATGATTGTGCTTTTCCCATGAACTATTAATAAATTTGTGTTCTGTATTGGGCAGGGGTGGGGGGTGTAACAATCCCATCATCTTCCTCAGCTTTGTTTGACAAGTTTGCTTTTTAGGCGAAAGCTTTATAAATGGCTAGAGGTGATGAGAAGAAAAAGAAATGAAAACTATATTTCCATTTAATATGGTTTTTCTCCTAAGCTGGAAAGTAGCCCCCTGCTTTTGCATCATCTTGGCAACTACAAAGGTTCAAGGTTTGCCGTGGGTAGGAAATGCTGGTGGCTCAGGTCCTGCTGTGAGCAGCAGACTGCGGACTGGGCATGGTTTGCAGATGCATCAGCTAGTAGATGGCACACGTCTTGTTCCACTGGGGCTTGAGACTCACACCATCTTCTTCCTCCAGCCAAGGCAGCCTCATCCCTGCTAGGTCTGAATACAGAGAGCATTTCTGGTTTTTTAGAAACTACATTTTTAGGCAAAGAAGGAAGAAGGCAAAGCAAATATAATACAGAAAATTCAATCTCATTATAGACATTTCCATGTCAAACAAACTAAAATAGTACTTTTCCTTTGTTGGATAGAAAATTTTAGAATAGAAATCTACATTTCTCCATAAAGCATTGAGTGCAGAAAAAAATAGAAATATAAATAAGAATGACCCATTCAGTTCCAAAGATTTAAGCATAGTCTTTAATGCTGAGGTAGATGCTTTTGTAGCTAGAATGGCTAAGGGTATGGAGCCCAAGCCAGCATTTTGTCACAGGCGAGACAACTGAGGCATGAAGCTAACCAATTGAACACACTCCCACAGGGACTTAGGGGAGAGCTCAAGTTTCCACATGGCCATCACCTCCACAGGACCTCTAAGACAGTAGTCATCCAGCTGAAGTACAACTAACATGAGAATGTGACAGTGGTGTCTACAGAGGAGTGGGTGGTGTGAAGGAAGCAGACAGAGGAGGTTAACAGGTGAATTTTCCTCAGATTGCATTATTGTAGTGAGGCAAGGACAGGAGGCTAAGGCCACTGAGAAGTCACCCAGGCCGTAGGTCAGAGCACAAGCCAGAGGGAGAAGAGGGCAGGTGTCTGCTGCTGTCTGGTCAGGCCAAAATCTAAACTTGGAGGCATTTTCCTTGTGGGGAGAGCATTTTGTTTTACTTGTTTGTTTGTTTTTTTTTTTCTTTAAGAAACTGAGGAAAGTTCCACTTGGATAGCCGAGATTGTCCTTAAAAGTCCTTGACACTGGTTTGACACAGCCCCATCCTTGTCCCCATGTATCATATGTTCAGGGACCTACTACTTCTGTCCTCACAGAAGGCCTCTGGAGAGCTGAGCCACATTGTCAGGGTCTGGAAGACTTTCATTCCACGCTGAGATCTCCCCTCCCCATCTTCTCAATCTTCTTTTTGTCTTTAAGGTTGGGGAGGAACAAATCACATTTTCCAGCAATTTAACATTATTAGCTGATTTTCCCCCCTTTTCAAAGCAGAGCTAAGTGGAGCTAAACATACACACAGGGCTATATTTAGACCTGACGGTGTGGTAGAGTAGAGAAGGCACAAACATAGAGGTTTATCTGCTACCTAGTAAACACAGGGAGGTGTCAGGGCTGGAGAATTCAATAGTAATAATAAGCATTTGTATGGTGCAATGACAACTTTGATACAGGGCATAATTTTCTGGGGATTGCTATTAATTGTGACTCTGCCTGTGAGCGGCCCCCTGGTGAGGGGCTTGGAACTCCATGCAGAGTTAAGCTATATTAAACATCAATTAAAATAATGTAAAATAGCAACTGGGCAAAATATGCAAAGGTCAGAGTAGCTGTAAGCATGTAGACAGGCACTGGGATATGCGGGGTTAGGACCTAGGTTGCCTGCTGCCCTGGGGGATTTGTGTAGTGAGTTATTAGCCTCTTCAAGGGCCCAGCATCATTGGGTTTGCTGAAGAGTGAACTGTGGAACCCATTCCTAAGTTCACTTCTTGCTCAAAGAAGTTTCAGAAACCACTGGAAGCCAGCAAGAGATGAGATAAGACAACCAGAGTCTAGCAATGCGTTCTTTATCTATGCTGTCCAGGTATTGTGGCCACTGGGCATATGCAGAGACTGACTCATGTGATACATGTGCTCACACACACACCCTCACCTGAGAAACAGAAAAAGGTGTCAGTGGCTACGTCAAATCAGCCTTGGCTTTGCCTTTGCCCACCTTCTCCTGCCAGGAGCTAATCATGCCTACACCAGGTGGTTCCTATTCTCCCAGGCAGAACTAGGGAATGACCACAGAACTCTGGCTGAAAACCACTGGTCTGCAGAGTTGTCACTGTGGCCATAGAACACATCTGACTGATTTGCTATGTCTGACTTTGTGTTTCCCCAGACCTTTGGGGGTGCAGGTCATCAGGCAACTCTCATATCATTGGTACCTTGGGCACCTGAATTGCAGTACGTTTTCCCATAGCTCTTTTGGCACTTGTTGAAAGTTAAAGAATCCATTGATCAGGGTGATACAGTGTAGTGGAACACTAGACTCAGAATCAGAAATGCCATGTTTTAAAGTCCTGACTGTTCCATTTACGAACTCTGACCTCAGCCCCTTCCCCCAGGAAGCTTCACCTGGGTTTCTTACCCCTGAAACACACTTCCAAGTTGCTGTCCAGCACCCAAATCTCCTGAGGCAAGCTGAATGGCATTGTTGCCTCCTTTGGGTATGATATACATGTAATCCTCAAGAAAGTCGAGAACAGCCAAACCCCTGATGATTACTTTGGGTCATTCTCAGGTGTGTCATTTTGGCTTAGATCCATGAAGCAAGAGAGGTATAGAAGTTGCCTTCGGAAGTCAGGTCTCTGATGCTGACTCAGTGGCTGTTAGCCAGTCCCCCTCCACCTAGCAGTAGAAAGTCACTGCTCCAGAGATTGTCCTCGACCGCCCAGAGCCCCTGCAGAGCTGCCAACACTGCACAGCTCACAAAGGGCCCTGTAGCATCTCTAATTGAGGAGCTGGTGAGCGGCCGCCTTCAGTGGAGGTATTTTTAGCTACAGTGATACAGCCCCATCTTTTTGCAGGATGTTTTGTTTAGTTATTTCCTTAAATGAAATAAATAAGTAAAATTGAAGACTGTACTACTTATACCCCAGTGCCAACACCCAAGAAGTTATGCCGCACCCCCTCACCATAGCCTATGTAATTAATTCTCCCTAAGACCCAGGTGCTGAGGCACAGTATTAGTCAGAATATTAGAGAGATATCACACAGCTAGCAAAGAGAAGCGAGATAATGCAGTCTGGCCTAGTGTCTCCCTGCTGAGGGCTCTGCAAGCAGCGTGGGCAGCTGGGAACCACCCTCCTTTCAGGCTGCTCGGGCCTTTGATGTATCTGATGCATCAAGTGAGTGGGCTTCCACTTCTGAGCAGAAGGCACCCTTGGGCTGCATGGGATTCCATTCTGTGATTTGCTGGAGCTTGGGGGTGGGGACATGGGGTTGGGGGTTTGTTGTCATTTGATTTTTGTTTTGTTTTATGCTTTGATTTTCCTTGTGTTTACCCTATCTGTGACTTTGTCATGCTTTTCTTGTCTTGTAGTTTGGTTTGGTTTTGGCGTCTGTGTTTATTTGTATGAGGTTTTGGTTTGGTTTACTGATAAAGGACTAGAGGATATTCACAGCACTTGCTAGACCCCACGTGGCAGGATCCTGTATTGACCATGGCAGCCACCCAGGCAGCACACATGGGTTGGGAAGGCATAGAAAAGCTACTAATGCTTGGACCTCCAGAGACTCTAGCTTCATAAACCACCAGGTTTTTTGGTTTGAGGCTTTTTTTTTTTTTTTTCCCAAGTTCCCCAGGTGCATTAGCTGATACCAAGGGAAAGCTTTGTTAATTTTGGTAGGTGTGATAATAGCATTGTGGTTATGTAAGGAAATGACCGCGTATTTTTAGAGATGCATACTGAAGTATATAAAGCTGAAGTGGCATCATGTCTAGGATATACTTTTAAACGCTGAAGCAAAGAAAGCGGAAGAGAGAGCGATGAAGACTTTATTGTCTCTCTGCGATGGCTTATGGAGTACTCATTAGTATTCTACTTTCAGTGTTCCAGATTTTTGTTTTCACAGAAGTTTTTGTATAATTAAAATATGTTTAAGATTTTTAACAACTCCCACCCCCTAAGGAATTCCTATATGTATCTAAAGTTAAGAACTGCTGGCTTATTTGGAGATTAATTTCAGACCACCTCACCCTAGCTAATCAGCTTATACTTTGTTCATGACTTTGGATTTCTATCAGCATAAACTTGATCTCTCCAGCTCATAAACAGTGCACAGCTAGGGACAGGATGGACAGACACAAAGAACAGCCTAGTTCTGCCTCTAGATTAGAGTTGAGGAGTAGCCAAGTAGACAGCCCTGTGTCTTCTCCATTCCCTACAACTCTTTAGAAGAGCTGCTGTGCCTTGGAGTTCACCCACCTTACCCCTTGCTGATGCCGCATGCTCCGTCCTGAGAGCAGCTATACTGTGCCGGTGCTAGAAGGAAGTCCTCATTTCCTTGGTAAAGCAGCGCTTTACCCACTGCTGTCTGGCTACTGCCGGTGTGTCCTTAAATTTGTACCCACCCTCCATTCCCAGAAGTCCACATTCACATTCATTCTCTCTCTCTCTCTCTCTCTCTCTCTCTCTCTCTCTCTCTCTCTCTCTCTTTCTCTCTCTCTCTCTCTCTCTGTGTGTGTGTGTGTGTGTGTGTGTGTGTGTACCCCTTGTGTCCTCAACATTGTCACCATTCCCAAGTGCTATTTTGTTCTGGCTGCTTAGTAGGTGAGACCAATAGCAGCTTGTGCAGCCAAATTAAATGGAGTTCTGGACGAAGGCTGGAGCTTCTATCCTGCGTATGCACCATGGCCTTGATTCGGACCCCGGCTAAGCACCTCTGATTCAGGGACAAGTTGTTTGCTAATCTTTATTCAGGGGGCTTTGTGAGTCACACCTAAACAGTAAGCTAATCTGTGTGTTGCTATAGGGTCCTACAGAGGGGGTAAGACTACAGACGATCTAGGTCACTTATCAGACTAGAATAAATACAGTTTTACCAGAGTATTTACTGAGAGCATTGCTGCCAAGCTTCCAACTCCCAGGGCAGTCCTTTTACCAGATGCCTGCCTGAGAAGTGTTGAGGTCATCTACCCACCTTGTGCCTGTGCCAAAGGACTGGGCCATCTCTGACTCCCTACAGGGTTGAAAGACAGTCTTGGCCCTAACAATACACTCATATTGTCTGCGTTCACAATCCAAACTGGGTGGATTTTCTCCTGTCCTCTCCTTAAGTACACTACAATGGGTACTCTGCAAGCCCATTATATACCTCACACTGAGTTTCTCCATAGAACTCTTTGAGCAGATGGAGGCTGAGATTTCTCCTGCTTCTGGCTTGCTCTAAGCACATATTCCTGCCATGTATACCTCCTACCCCTGCCATCATCCCTCCTAGCCTAGCCATCTCAGGTGTGCTGAATAACCTCAAGGGTAGGATCAAGTCTTTATTGTTCTCTTGCACTTGACCTGCTCTTGGTCACAGAACTGGGTCCACAAAAGCATACAAACAAATAAATAAGCCAGATGTGCTGGTTAGTTCTTATCAACTTGACACAAACTTAAATCTGAAAAGAAGGAATCTCATTTGAGGAATTACCACATCAGATTGTGTTGTGGACACATCTGTGGGACCTTTTCTTAATTACAGATGAATGTGGAAAAGGCCAGTCTACTGTCAGCAGTATAATCCATGGGCAGGTGGTCCTGGGTTATATGAGATCGCTTGCTGAGCAGGTAGTAGGGAACATTTCAGAAAGTAGCATTCTTCCATTGTCTCTGCTTCAGTCACCAAGTTCCTGCCCTCAGCTCCTGCCCTGGCTTCCTCAAGGATGCACTGTGACTTGGAAGTGTAAGCAAATGAACTCTTCATCCCCTAGTTTCTTTTGGGTCATGGTGTTTTATCGTAGCAACAGGAAAGCAAATTAGGATACCCAGGAAGGGCTAAGGCCAGAAGTGCAGTTGCCTTGAGACAGAAGCCTCATTTAAAAACTGGTCTGTCTTTTACTTGGGCCTGTGAACCTTAACCATAGAGCAATCTGGAGTTGCCTGTGTTCACCAGGAAAGGAGCCTATTTGCTGACTAGGAAGGTTCCCATGTGTAAGTTACAGAGAAGAAAGCAATTTGGTTCTCCTCTTTGCTCTGGAATAAAGGACAGTCTGAGTAAGTTCCTCCTATTTGTTTTTCTTGGGTCCTAGCTAGCTTTCCTTCCTAGACTTGGCCTCGGAAGAAGGTGCTACATTTGTAGACGGATCTCCCTTGTTTTCTAGGGCACTCATTGATACCTGGCTAGTTCTCTTAGACTCCTGCTGAACCTGAAGGAAGGCTCTGAGCAGTAGCTCATGCTTCTGTAACCAGTGGCAAGGGTGATTTGCCTTCTCCAGTGTAGAGCAGAGCTTTCTAATCTCCTGGATGATTTAATAATAATGAAGTCCCTCTTGCCAGCCCTAAGATTGCAGTGTGACCTAAAGTTTAAATGCTAGTTTCATTTTGTTTTACTTTAATATATAGCAAAAGTAGATTAAAGGAAAGTGAAGAAAACTCCTGAAGAGTGGTTCCAAGAGAAAAATCCCTAAACACTGGTACCTAATGATTCCCCCAGTACAGCTAATGTGCACCTAAGAGAGGGAAGGGAGCACTGCCTCAAGAGTCTTCAGGAGACGGAACCAAAATAGTGCCGCATTCCCTAAACAGCCTACTATTGGCTCTCTCCACACAAGAGAACAGAGCACGCTTGTGTCCCTCCTTAGGTGGTTCTGAGACAGGTCCCTCATATGGTGTAGTTGGCAGTGCGGTAGATGGACACCAGCATACCCAATGCCCATTGCTTACCCTTGAACACAGAAGTAGAGAGGAGATAAATGTAGCTATAGACAAGAGCTTAGTTTTGTTTTCAGAGATACTGATGAGAAAGAAGAGTTGAGAGGTGACTCTATAATCCCAGACTGACACTTTTAAATTCTAGCCCAGAGAATGCTTATCTGCCTCCAACCCCTATTCCTAAGCGGCACATCCCACTCTTGAGCAGCAGAGGAACCTGGCATCACAATGAGAGACAGGGAAGGCCAGGCACTGTTGAAATACCAGACAGCTTCCGACCCTCTCTCTGAGTCTTGTCAGATTTCAAGCTTTAAGGCCGTATTTGTGCTCTGCCTACTTGGCTGGCTGTTCTTGCACTGGAGCTGCTTGTTTGCCTGGACAGGTCCAAGCTGTCTGAGCCATCAGCAGCTGTACCTCCTCCCTCGCGCCTTCTGTCTGAGCCAACCTTGATTCACAGTAGTGCAGATGGCCCCAGCCATACCCAGAGACGTCTACCACTCCTATCCCCTCTCCTGCCCTGTTTTCCTGAGAAGAGGGGGCAGGCTGAACTAGACTTGTCTACAGGTCAACCTGGGCCAAGACAGAGACAACGTGGCTTAGTTCATGTTCTAGCACATGAAGCATCCTGCGTGATTTTAAAGACAAAATGAACTGAACCCAAGGGACAAGGACGGCAAGGCTCAAGTTCATACTGTGTAAGAAATGCTTTCTAGCTGGTATGAGCACTAATCTAGACTTGCAGGTCACCTCAGCAGCGCCCACTCTGCTTCTTTAGTGTTAGTGTGAGCTGCAAGAGAATCCAGAGAAAGGTAAGTATCAGAGACTGATTTGCTTTTTCTTCTTCCCTTTCCAGTCATTACAGACTTTGGCAATTTCTCAAAGCAATGCTCATCTTCTCAGGATCCTCAGTGTGTTAAAGGTAGTAGTTGCACACTATTGTAATCAATTAGTTTCTCTGCACCTTATCCCCTTCTAACAGAAACCAAGTCACTTTAACAAGCATGAGGAGGATTGTAGCTGACCTTTTATAGAAAAAGAAATGTGACAGCAACCTCAGGACAGCTCACAACCTTTTCCCAGGGTAGCCCACTACTGGGCAGCAGGACTATAGACTACATAGGAGGCAGACTCTGCCTGAGTGGCATCCCACAGTCATCTCTGCAGTCAGCCTACTGCAGGGAGGGAGGCCATGGCAGCTGTTCTACACTGGAGAACTCTTCTAGTCCCAGGCTGCTGAAGTCAGGAAGAACAGAACCCTCAAGCAAAACTCTCCTGTGGAGGAACATCAAGAAAAATAGTTTCCACTCTGTATAACATGTGGTGTGTTTGCTGTAGGGTAAGCATGACTTCAGTCACTGGTAATGGTAAAATATTTTACCCAATAACATCCTACTAAAATAAAGGCCTGAAGAGGCATGTTCCTGTGCTCCTCTCTCTTCTGTACTCTCGGTCTAAGTGCAGTGAGGTTGTGCTAGTGGCGTAGGGTTAACAGGCCTTGTTCTGCTGCAGTGTAACAGTTACATGAAGCCGAGGGCTACAGTCTGGCATCTTCTATCTCATTTGGTACAGAGGAAGTACTCTATATCATAGTAGAACATCCAGGAACCTGTTTATTTCTATAAAGCCACATAGTAGATCTCACCAGTGTCGTTCTGTGTTCTTTGTGACTGCTTGGACATCAGTATCTAGAATCAGATGTCACTTTCTTTTCCTGCTACAGTGGTTACTTAACCTCCTAACCCTAGGAAACAAAATCTACTGGCACTTTTTAATCCATTAAGTCTAGTTGTGTGAAAATGCTGGACTGCAGGTAACCTACAGACATAGTTCAGGTTGTTGAGGTGGATCCCAAGAATCTGAATAGATAATATTTGTCATCATTCTGAAAGGAACCATCAAATTCACAGCCAGACTGTCAGCCAGCAATACACGTGGCAGATACACCTTCTCCACCCACCCATCTACCTCCACCCCCACCCCTATTATGTCTCAGAGAATAACCCTGGAATGCTCAGTGCAGTGTCAGAACAGCAAGCCTCCAGGAGAGTCACTGCCTTCTTTTCTTACCATTTTAGAGGCTTCCAGTTCAGGATAGGGAAGTTCTTCCCCCCTTCGCCACAAAGATTCCATAAGTTTGCCTTGAAAGGGACCCATAAAGACTATACAGTCACCTGCACTATACTGTAGCCATCCAGGTATCTGCCTGATGCCAGCATGCCCTGGATATGAAGAGAAGATGTGAATACAACTAGTCTCCCAGGAAGCTTCCGTAATGACCGAGTACAGGACCACCTCTCAGGCACCAAGTGTTGTATCCCACAGAGTTTCAGACTTAAGACTGCCCTGTATCCTCTGGGAGAAAGTTGAGGAAAGATTTCCCCAACTGACTGTTGGTTTGGCTGCAGTGGGAAAGCTGTTGTGCTGCCCTGTGTCTGCTTTCACCATTCCACAGATTCCATCACAGGCTGGCTCCCACCAGCAGAGGGAAGCCCTCTTGTAGCTCCAGTAGCAGCATTTGTATACTTATGGAGTATACAGACTGGAGCAGTGAGGCCTGAATTTCCAGGAGGGAAATGAAGTAACCTTAAAGGTTGGCAGGCCCACCTAAGCCATCATTTAATTTTGCTTGGTGATTTCTATATGTTAAATGCCCAGTCTTCCTTGACTTTGGTGCTCAGGTCCTATATCACAGTGGCACTTGTGCATGGAAAGGAGGGAGGAACTTTGTGCTATATGCTGGCACCTGACAAGCTTTCTCTATCCAGCAAGCCACTGCCAGTAGGGAACTGCTGAAGTAGCACTCTGTGAGTTGCCCGGGAGACCCCTCCGTCTCCTGCCAAGTCAAACAAACCTGCCAGTGCACTTGTGAATTGTATCTCCCAGCAGCTGTGTGCCTTTCTCCGAGCACAGTGCAGGACACAGCCTTACGGGAAAGTCCTGAGTGCCAACAACAGAGGTGTGTGGGGAGACATGAATTGATGCAGAAAGGGGTGGGGTGCCACTCAGTCATCTAAGTGAAAAGGAAAAGGTCAGTGAAGCTGTATGGGGCCCAGGTTGGATTGTTGACTCTGCCTTACTGCAGCAAAGAAGGCCAGATAACTGTCCAGCCCTAGGCACTGCCAGCCCCTTCCAGCTGCCGACAGCTCAGCACGAAGACACACATGCCTTCAGTACACAGATGGGTTTGCATGTCAGCGTGAGCCCATTTTTAGCCCTTGCCTAGGACAGGCAGTCCATGACACAGTAATTTAATTATATTTGCCTCCCTTCGTGGCCCACATATTTGAAGAGGTTTGGGGGGAATGGATCCGGCTGAGGAAAATTACCCTGCCGCTCTGGCACTGCCCCAGAGCTGAGCCGCAGTACCATAAAGGGTCTTGCCATCCTGAATACGGCCCAGGGCATCTGTCTGCACTGCAGGCTCTCTGGCCAGGCTGCCTGCTGACACATCTGGCAAAGCAGCCTCTGGAAGCATCCTTCTCCATCACAGGAACGCCAGTAGGGGCAAAATAAGGGGACTCCCTACTCCCCTCGTCAAGACCGATGGCAGTGGTTTCCACAATAACTAGAGACACGTTAGCTATAACTGGATTCCAGTGTGTTAAAACAGAGATGAGCTCACATACCTTCACTGTCTCTCCAGCCTCAGTGACAGCTGTGATCCTGACTCCAGAGTTCTTAAACCACACACATATCCATGAATTGACTGGTAGAGGGACCTAAAAATGATTTCCCTTCCTCCCAAAAACGTTATGCCCATTTCCAAACTCGTGTGCTCGTCACTTGTTACCCATTGTGCCTGCATTTGCACCACACCCAAAGACTTGCTTTTCCCTCCTAGCGGCTAAGCCAGTGCTTGCCTCACGTGAGATTCATGAAGTCTGTAGTCTTTTCACAGGCCATCTCCCCAAGTGCACTAGCCCAGGGAATCTTTTGCCTATCACCATCTTCTCACCTCCACCTTTGGAGGTAGTTCCTAGTCAACTGCATCAAGCCTTCTAGAGAAGAACATTCTCTTTGCTTGTCTTCCTAGCTCAGTACCAAGAACACATCCTCCGTGCTGGCTAATCTCTCCTGCATAATGATAGCAGCTCCTCCGAGAGAAACAGAATTTTCTGGCACAGTTTGTCTCAACCCCAGCATAACACAGGCTGTTGCCTAAGAGTGGGAATCATTAGAGTCAGGCCATTATTGAAGGGGACCAGTCTCTAGGGGAACTAGCAGAAATTACCACTCCTTAATAGATGGAAACTCATTTGCTTGAAGCCCCCGCCCTCCTCTTTATTTCTCTGCAGTCCTCACCTCACCGCTCTTCTCCAACTATGCAACTCCATCCTATGCAAGACAGAAAATGTCTGCTAAATTAACTTGGTCAAGATGAGTCTTTGCTACAAGTGTCTGTTCCTTTGGATTGTTTCTACTAGGACTCCATGAGAAACCACCATGAAGGAGGCACATTGTGATTAGATACGTGATAGAATTATAGCTAGGGCCACTCTGTTTCCCGAGAGAGGATTATTAGTCTCACGGTTCAGAGTATGTCCCCAAGTCAGTACGAGCATTCCCTCTAAGGACCTCATTGTTACACAACACTAGAAAAGGCCAGGGAGGTAGAACCAGGACTACAGACTACTTTTCCAGTGGTCTTCACAACCTTGACAAAACTCAAATACAATTTAGCCTTTCCAGGCTATAAAAATGGCTCAGCCATTAAAGGATCAAGCCTTCCCTGTCCTGAGGTGGGTGTTGTCTCGCTGCCCTCCACCAATTTAGAGAGAAGGGGAAGAACACTTATGCAGCAAAGGTCCCTTTCATTGTCTGTTTTGTACTGCTGCTAAACCCACATGCCCTGGAACACTTAAAGCTGTAAAGAAAGGAAAGTTGCCTGGTTTCTCACCTCAGATACCACTGGTATCTACTGCATTAAGCATAAGTCAGAGAGTTAGTGGGAAATTCCTTCCTTTGCCCCTGCAAAGGAACTATTAGAGACTGCACACAATTGCAAGCTCCAAGGGTTACCAAGTACTTTGCCATTCCAGATGCAGCACCCCTTTGAGTTGAGCATTATGGAGACACTGCTGGACTGACCAGAAATCTGGTCTTCGTGATAATAGCAAATCACATCCATTGGATTTCATTCATTTTCTTCATAAATAAATTGGGGTAGTTCAACAAAATTCTCTAGTGAATTTGGAGGGTGCTCTTAACTACATTCACATTCCTGACATTAGAAAATTTCCATTGTCACCCCAAGGTTAGCTAGCCCTGATAAAACCCTCGTGATGTGAAGATGACATCTACCGGGAGTTGACACATGCTTGAACAAGGTAGAGGAAGAGGGATTGAGGAAAGGGAAAGCTGTATGCTGACCTAAGTAAGAAAATCTTGTACTGGGCCAACACTTCGGTCTTATTATAGTCATATTTCTCTGTAGCTTCAGAACCAAACTGCTGTGCATACAGCAGATGTAGATATGTTTTGAGGTAACTGTCATGCCCAGAGTACCTTGTCCTTATTTTTAGTAGAGGGAAAGTAGTCTTCCTTTCCCTGGTCCCTCTAGCAGTCTCCCCCTTGTGTTTTTCTTTTCCTTCTTTCTTTCATACTCCAGACTTCCCTCTCCCCGTCCTTAGAGAGATGAATTGGAAGAATATGCTGTCATGTCAGAAGGAAGCCATTGTCAGTTCACACAGGCAGACACTAATAGGATAAAGTATTATCCGACTTCCTTTAAGTCCAGAAATTAAGTCTTCCTGGAATGGTAATAGATTATCATTTGTAACCACTGTGGCTGCCAAGCTGCAGGAATAGGCTGCTAGTGTCTGAGGCATCAGCTCTGTATCTGGATTCTTACAAGGGATGCACTGAGCATTCCTCCAGTCAGGACCAAAGGCTGGTTCTTGGTTCCTGGCCGGAACTGCCTATGTAGCAAAGTCTATCTAACTCATTCAATTTACCTATCAGGGGTGGGGGTAGTGTCCCGGAGTTGGAGCAGCTGTCTGAATGGTATTAATGAACCTAGACGAGTGGGTGGTAGATAAAGACATCTAGACCTTAAAGCCTGGGAAGAAGTAGCCTAAGGCCAGAAAACCAAACCTTGCCCAAGGAACTGTGTGAAAGCCTGTCTGGCTTGCTTGCTGACTCACTTAGCAGGTAGAGTGACTTACCTAATGACTAAAATACCACCAGCTCAACGACGGGGAAAGCCAGAGTTGAGACCTTAAAGGAACTATAAGAGACTAAGCAGCTGCTGCAGAGAGGCAATAGGATACAAACATTACAGGAAAGAAAGGACCATCATTCTTGCATGGAAGGATCATGCAGGATTTCTTAAGCCCTATCATGGAGATTATGAAAGAAAACCTGATGTAATAATTGAAGGGTGTCTTTATTGGTGGGCATATAAGAAAGCAGGTGGGTAGTAAAGAAACAAATAGATTAAGGACTGTTGTTACTATTTAATAATGTGACCATAGTAACTGCCCTAGTACTGTAACTGGGTGAGCTTGAAAGACTGAGTTTTCCTGTGCTCCAGCAGGCCTCACACTTGGTGCTAGAGTGGCCTCCCATCTTAGTGCTTCCCAGATAGAGGTTCCAAATTCTTGGAGATGTTGCTCCCTTCTCAAGTGCTAACTTGCTTTGACAAGACAGTTTCTCCAACATTTCCCCACAGGCCTAGGCCTACTCTCTGACTCACTACAAGCATTCATATGCACTGAACTCAGTCATCATAATTTCTATAATACCTTCCCTTGTGGGTAAATACTGAACTGTGGCCTCTACTGCCTCCTTGATGACTATACCTTAATAGAAAGGTGGGAATGGGCTCACAGGAAACCCAAGAAAGCTATCAGAGTCCAGGATAAGATACCATCTGAAGACTGCCTTGCTTTCCCCAACAATGGACAGCCTGCAGGAGAAGGAACAGGACTCTTGTGAAAAGGTGTGGTTTGGCCCAAGTTCCGACAGCAAAAAAAGTTGGCATGTACCAGTGGATAAAACCTGTGATCACCCCTAAGACTAATTCTAGACTCTCATTAGGAAAGCAGCATGCGTTGGTGTTTAACCTCCCTTGGAAAGTCAACCTCCTGCTTTTCATCTCCTCTTCCCCATGCCATCAGTGTCACACTAAAGCCTCTTCCTGGTCCAACCAGCATCTTGCTTACTAAATTTAAAAAAAAAAAAAATCTTCTTCTTAACTGCACCACAGGCCCTTCCTTGCCTGTGTGTCTTCCACATAGCTTCATTTTCCTCTCACTTGCTAAAATCATGGTGCTCACTCCCTTTCTTCAAGGGTCCAGTATAGAGTTCTATCTGTGCTGAGAGCCTTCTCCATCTTGGTGCTTCCTCCTTCCTATCCCCAGACCTGGTTAGGCTTTAAAATAAGGAAGCATTTGTATCACTGACCTGGATAATTTTGGTTCAGTTGCCCCTGATGGAGAGCAACAGATAGATGAAGAGTCTAGGAAGCATGGCATCTTGTTAAAGACCAAGACTTCAGAGGTAGAAATGTCCTGTTCTTCCTCAGTTTCTACATCACCATGAGCAGAAGCACCTTAACAAAAAAGTAACCCATACCTAGATAGTGTTGTGGGCCAGCTGCAGAGTTAGTTAGGTACAGAACACAAAACAAAATACAACATCTTCTCCATGTTTGGGCTTGTAGGTAACATTGTCTCCAACTTACAGATAACCATTCTTTCTCTCTGGAATAGTGAAAGTAAGGAGATGCAGGGTTCAGGAGAGAGGTAATAATGGGCACTGGTCTTTGGTCTGTATACTTATATCATCAAATAACTGCCTGCTATAAAGTACCTACTATACAACATCAGCCACCACACTAAGTGTGAGATAAATATACAAATTCTCAATGTTTACAGCAGCTTATGAAGTAGTGAAGCACATATGAATTAGTAGTCTTCATTTTTCAGATGAAGACACAAAATACTTGCTAAGTCACAAAACTAGGAAGTAGTGAAGATAGAATTCAACCTTGAATACTGGCTCCAGATTCAGAGTCTGTTTGCAAACATTATGCGTTCATACTCATATTCTCATTCTCTCTCTCTCTCTCTCTCTCTCTCTCTCTCTCTCTCTCTCTGTCTCTGTCTCTGTCTCCCCCCCCCCCCCCATCAACCTACCCCTGTATACACAGGGTGGAGGGGAACAACAGTGACCTATTTTTTTAATTCCTTAAACACGCTCAAGATGTAATTTACTTATTTTAATTTAAAGCAAAGATGGAAACAATCCAGTACCCAAACCATTCTTCCCCCTGCAGAGGAAAGGGTACTTTCTAAGTGGATGGAAACCAAAGAGAGTCATTTTGAGCCAAAAGCTGCCTTGCAGTTTAGCTGAGGCAGGGTTTAGAAATGGCATGAACAGTGCCTGTATTAGGAATTGGCATGGTGTGCTGAGTGCCAACAGAGGAGATAAAATCAGACACATGTTTAGATATAAATGTTCTCTCTTCTTTCTCTTCTCTCATTTTAAGCCCTTGCTGCCTTGGTGCACTGAAATGGTGGACCATCATTTGTGAACCCTACCCTCTTGAGGGAGAACGCTTGGAGTGCAGTCCCTAGCCATCGGCTGGTGAAGGAAGCCAGAGGCCGTTGACTCTTGGCCCTCTTGCCTGCCCACAATAGGAATTGTCTTGTAGGAGGGACTCGGCATGTTGCTCTGCCCAGCAAGTTGCTGGCCTCAATACATGTTAAATAGCCACAAGAAAGCTACTGTCTGGAAGCCTTAGAGACTAGACTGTCCACCTTCATTGATAATGGGGTACAGCATTACACCAAAGGTTGATAAGAAGTCCTAGAGTAGATCATAGAAATGGTAACCACAGTGTGGCATTAAAGAACTAAATGGCTCATCGGGTAAAGGCGCTCATTACTAAGCCTAATGACCTGAGTTCTAGCCTTGCCACACATGAGGAAGGGAAGAACCAACTCCCACAAATTGTCCTCTGAAAGCCACACGTACCCCATCCCCCCCCCCCCCACTAAGTAGACAGATGTGAACATTTTAAAAGAGCCAAGGCTACATAGGTGTATGGAGGGGAGGGGAGGGGAGGGGAGGGGAGGGGAGGGGAGGGGAGGGGAGGGGAAAGGAGAAGAGAAACTATGGTCCTGTTCTCCCATCCCAGTCTCATCATTATTGGACCAAATGACAGACACCACTCCCTGTGGAGACTATGTGTAATAGGAACTTTAAGACCTTTTCAGTCATCTTTCTCACTGGAAACACCATCGTGTCTACTTTTATCTCTTCTGTAGCTATCATTCTCTGTGGGATTCTGCAGTTTCTGTCTGCCATTGGGCCTGAGAATCCAGAAGCTTATGTGCACTCCTGAGAACCTAACCCCTTATGCATATACGGAGCTCCTGTTGTCAGAATTGTAGTCAGATCTTACAGGGTAGTTGAGCTGGGTGATATGGAAAGTGAATACCTCTTTGTGGAAGAAGAGAACACAGAAGTATCTGTAGGAAGTCCCATTTTAGTTGCATATTAGTAAGGGGGGAAAACACATTTGGCTAGAAGTCAAGAGACCCCGGTTCTAGTCTCACCGCTTCCATTGCCAGTGTGACCTTGGATATGTCTTTCCATTTCTGTAGTGCTCAGTTTCCTTGACTAGAAATTTTTTTTTTAAATTAGGCTAAGTAATTTTCATGACCTTAAACATTCTATAATGAAAATTCTGTAATTCCATATACTCAGCTTGCAGTCTTTCCTCTAATGTGTTGCTATAACTACCCCTGAAGAGCTACCAACCCACGTTCCATTCCCAGGTAACCAGCCTTACAGCTTGGCCAGGCTTGAGAATGAGTCATTAACTCAGCCTTAGAGCCTCACATCAGTGCTCTTCCGAAAAAATGCCCCAAGCTCCTGCTTAAGGGAGGATGTACCCCAGCTGCATGGCCAAAGAGAGAGCTACCTCTTAACTGCCATGGCAGTGCCAGATAAGCTACTGGGGAAAGAGCTGCACTTGAAATGCCAAGGACACTCTTGCCTAGGGTCCTCCTCATTTGCCCACCCTCATCCCTTCAGGTTCCCTAGGACAAAGGCATTCCTCCTTCGGATTCTTCCCATCGCTCTTCCTCTGTCCTCAGACCTTTGTTTAGCCCAAGACCCTTTGTCATTGCAGTTACTGCATAATTTCTGACTTCCCAAACAGCTGTCAAAAAAGGGGATGTTAGGAAATCAGAAATCAGCGCCCCACCTTGTGGTGCTGAGGCAGCAACTTCATCCCCATTTGCCTCAGAATGTATACCCAGAAAGCTGTTCCCAACAGCCTGAGTTGTGTCCGCAGCACTAGGAAACACAGTCATTTCTTGGATTTTCATCTGATCCTAGGCCAAGTCCCACCCTTTGCTCTGCTGCGGTTTTCTTTCTTTATTAGGAATAGATAGTAAAAGAAGGACAGAGAGAACCAACCATTGTTGCCTGCGTTTTAAGTACATACCAGTGTGTATGTGCTGCCATAGGCACTGATAGCCAGAAATGGCCTGTATACCTAGGAAGATTCAAAATTGGCCATTTCTTAGCCAACTGCTGCAAAGTGCTGCCTGCCTCTTCTCCTTCTCAGTGCCGGATAGATCACACCCACTCAGTCCTCATTCCCTGCATTAGTATAAATATGCGCTTAAGAAGCACAAGGTCCTCCTTTCATGGACCCTCCCTAGGAACCTCAAGAACCTCTGTGAACCTCAAGAGCCAGACCTCCACCTCCTCCAAAAACACACCTTAAGCAGCACTGGCTGTGGGAATTTGCAGCCAAACTACATTATTGAGGCCCTCTTAAATCCAAGCCTCCCAGGGTCCTTGGGTTGAGCTGGTACTGCCTGACCATCGGGTTCTGCTGAGGTGGCGGTTCACTTCTGGCCAGATCCCAGGAGCTGAGGCTGACCCATTTCCCCTGCTTTTCCCAGGGCATAGGGAATTTGGTTCTATCCCCAAGGAAGCCAGGGACTAACACACTTAGCTCGTGGAAGATGCACTGGAGTTGGGGTGCATTTATTTAAACTAAAGAAAGGTGGTTGACAGCTTTTAGCATTTTCCCACACTTAAAATTAACATTGTCTCCCTCCCCAGTCGTGCCTCTTCCCTCCCTCCCCCACCCCTTCATTTAAATATAAATGACTCGGTCAATGCTTATAAGACTATATAGGTTCAGAATCTTATTCAATTCAATTTAACCCTTTGGGGACATTGAATTAAAAATTGAACAATATTTATTAAAATACAAAAATACACTTTTCTCACATTACAATCAGTGTTCTTTTGTTGGCATCCCCGACCCGTACCACCCCCTTTCAAATCTGAACCCTTTATTTCCTCTTAAAGCTAAAATAATAATTGAAAGTTACATCATTAAATGGACCAGAATAACAGATCTTGCCCCTGCTTGTAAGTACTGGAGGTAGGCCTAGGGGAGGGAAGCTTCCCTCCACGATGCCCCATTCAGCAGAACTCCATGCCGAACTCATTTGTGTGTTCCCCCTTGTCAGTTTTGTTGTAACATGCCCCCCTACAAAACATCCTGGTTGGCAAAGGCTTCTTTAAATTGAGCCTGTGCCCTTTTTAGCTCTCCTTTTCCTCTCTACTCATGTTCTGCCCCCACTCTATCACCACAACTAGTTGGCATCAGCTGTAATAATCCCTAATGAATCAGCATTTAGAATAGTCACCAAATCCTAAGCATGAGAAAAGCTTCCACTCCCCCAAGTGCCCCCCCCATTCCCAGCCTATCCTCCTTTTCCACCTTAAAACAAGCAAGATCTTTTTTGAAAAAAAAAAAATCATAAAATGTCATCATTGTCTACAATCATTTGTCAGATACCCGGAACAACAGGTGGACACGGCACAATGCTGATTTATGGCCTCCTGTGAATCATCCCCTCTGCTGCTCTGCTTCCCTCTTCCCGGTGCCGCACCCCCTTCAGGCCGCCTCCTCCCGGGAAACCCTGAATAGACACATGCCTTGCAGAGTGGGTTATGCCCAACTGCAGGAATCTGGTGCAATGTGAAAGCATTTGACTGAGAGCTACGCCAGCTCCCTGCCTTCCAAGCTGTCCTGAAGCACTGTCAGGGGAGACACATCCAGTCTTAAGGCACAAACCCAGAGGACTTGTGCACATGTACAAAGAAAACAGCCCCTGTAAGGATTAGTTGGAATTTTGATGGTTTTCCTACTTAAAATATATTTACAGATCTATCTTCCCCATTGTCTCTGAAGGAAAAAAAAATATTGCCTCTCAACCTTTTGGCACAGTACAAATTTGTGATGCTTTTTTAAAATTACGTTTTTTAATAAGATAGATCTGTAAAGACAGCTCTCAGCTTAAGAAGGATGTCTGTAGAATGGTATTTCTAGATCCTGTGAAGCATCTTGTAAAAACTGACAGATGCAGTCCTACCCTCCCTACCCCAGCAGCATACCCTGCCACTTTAGGGGTGTTGGTTGTTTCAGTTTGTTTTGTCTTAGCAGTTTCCACCTTACACCAGTTGACTTGAGGCTCCTACCCACAACATTGCCAAGGTTCCCTTCCCCCCCACCTTTAAATAGAACTTACAAGTTAGAAAATAGTTTTGTTTTGATTTTTTTTTGTTTTTAAATTTTAATATAATCTTTTTTAACCAGCCCATAGATTTAATATATAAGCATATACAAGAAAAAGTCTCTCCCCACTCTGTACAAAAGTTGCTCTTTTTTTGTGCATTCTATTGCATTTTATAAGTTTTTGAGGGAGGGGGAGTCATATTTGAGTTTCCTGTACCTTGTCCTTGGTATGGGTCTGAATTATATAAGGTTCAGAGATAGTGGTGACTGTGGGGTGCAGAGAGTTCCCCAGGCTGTTTTCTGTCCAGTGGGCCCCATGTGCTGGTTTGTAGGTGTTGTAGTTAATATGGTCATGTATTGTGGGCAACACTACTGCCCCCTCACCTGATACGCCGGATGGAGCTGCTGTTGCTGCTGCAGACGCTGCTGCTGGGATGTCTTCATCCACCTGGATAATCTCTACTGTCCTGGCAGCTGTGACTGTACTCCGCTGCTGGTGCCGCTTGCGAAGTTTATAGAAGACAATCAACATGGCAGCAGCTAGGAGAGTCACTGCCACAAAGCAGCCAATGATGATCTTGGTGGTCTTCATGACTTCATCCAGGCTGGTCTGCATCTTGTCAGTAGTGTCTGTCGAGGGCACTGGCACCTGCTTGGGCACACGGGTGGTCTGAATGAGCACCGTGGTAGAGGTGGTATATGCCGGCTGGTAACCAGTGGATGTGGTGGGAACAGGCTTGTACTTCCGTGTTATGTCCTCAGGTGATATCTCTGTGGTCTCCACTGTTACAGTGGTGAAGAAGCTGAAGTTGGGGGTGTTGAGCTCGGCCGAGCTCACATTGAGGTAGGCCGAGGCATTGGAGTTGCCTGCCACATTGGTCACCATGCATGTGTATACTCCAGTGTCTATGAGAAGCACACGAGAAAAGTTCAAGGTGCCATCATTGAGAACAGAGATTCGTGGGTGCCGGGAGGCGTGGCTGAGCACTGTCCCATTGGGCAGCAACCACTTCACAGAGGACATAGGGGGAGTCCGACACTTCAGTTCTGCCATCCGATCCTCAGAGATATTGAGGTCCCGGGGTGCATCCATGATGAAAGGGGCAGAGCACTGAAAGGCAGCCTGGTCCACCTCTACCAGGTAGCGGCCTCGCATGTGCATGGGAGCATGACAGCGGCCACAGCAGGTGGAATTGGTGGGTATATACTCCCGAAGCCACCAAGCCAGCCACAGAATATCACAATCACAGTTCCAAGGATTGTGGTGTAGGTGCAACTCCACTAGGTATCTAAGGGGAGTGAAGAGGTCATGGGGCAAAGATGAGAGGTTATTGTGAGCTAAGTTGAGTTCTACAAGAGAAGCCAGTCCATCAAAAGCATTCCGTTCAATCAGGCTGACCTGTGAGTTCATCACCCACAGTTTTTTGAGGGAGCTAAGCCCATGGAAGGACCCAGGCCTGATCTCAGGAAAGTGGTTCCCTGACATCTCGAGCTCCTCTAGCCCCACCAGGGGTGTAAGATTGGGCATATCCTTAATGTTGCACATGCCCAAGTTCAGGTACTTGAGGTTGAACAGCCCCTCAAAAGCCCCCTCAGAGATATACTCCAGCTTCTTGAGTTCCCCCAAGTCCAGACGCATGAGGGAGGGCACCCGGTTGAAGGCATAAGAGGGAATGCTCTCAATGGGGTTGTTTCGAAGCCAGAGCTCCCGCAGTTTGGACAGGTACTCAAAGGCCCCACTGGGGATGACAGTCAGCCAGTTGTCAAACAGTTCCAGGGTGTTGAGACTGGCGAGGCCATTGAAGGCCCCCACCTCTATCTGCCTGATGGAGTTTCTGCCCAGCTGCAGGACCTCCAGGTGGTGTAGGTGCCTGAAGGTGTCGGCCTGAATCATCTGGATGTTGTTTTCCATGAGGTTGAGATACCGGGTGTTGGAAGGAATACCCTGCGGGACCTCAGAGAGTCCCCGTCGGGTGCACACCACCTTGCTGAACTGGTTACTGCAGGAACAGACGGAGGGGCAGTTCTGGGGCCCGGCTGAAGCGGCAGCAGAGATGGCTGCACACAGAATCCACACTTGCGCCGTGAGGTAGACGACGGGAAGCAGGACGGCATTCCAGGTGTGGTGCACAGTTACCTGCCACAAGAGCTTCATGGTGTGGCACGTTCATAATTCACCATCGCCTGGGATTTTGGCTTGGAAAAGAGAACCAGCCTTACCCCGGCTTAAGTGAGCTAGGAGCTCCTCTTTCCATCTGGAGAAGGAGGTGGGGAGGGGGCGATTAGCAAGCAGATCGGCCTAGGAAAACCCTGCGAAACTACAGAGCGGCCCCTCATCTACCAGCCCACCCTCAAGGCCAGCCCATAGAAAGCTAAGACTCTCTCCCACGTTGCAACCATCCCCACCCAATTCACTGTCACCTACCTCGGAAGGAAAGCAGGAAAGAATTAGCGCTGTGTCCTTAAGCTTTCTCCACGAGAGCCGGGCTCATCGTTCCCATTCTGACTTTAGTTTTAATTAACAAAGGGGGAAGTAGTGGGGGCAGGGAGGGCAGAGGGGAGGGGAGGGGAGGGGTGGGGGAGACAAAATGGCTTCTAGTAAATCCGGAGCCGGCGAAGCCGCGGAGTTGAGGCGCGCCAGGGAGAGCCAAGGCCCGGCGGGCTATGCAGGTGCATGCCCCCCCGAGAGCCCGAGGAGCGGCGCCACCAGCGCTTCCCTGCTTTGTCCTTGGACCCTGGCACCAGCTTGCTCCAGCCGCGGGAGAAGGCGCTTCATCGCCAAAGTGTATCTCCGGGGCCCCCCGGCCCTCTCCCTGGGCCGCCGCGGGGGATGGGGGTGCGGGGGCGCTCCCGAAGACGCCCAGGCCGCGCTCGCTGGTTGCTGCGCTGCTCTCCACTCCGCTTTCCCGGCGTCGGCCGCCCGGAGCTGGCGGCAGCTGATTGCAGTCGTGAGCTCGCGGGGCTGCGAGAGTTAAGAGGTGTTCGCTGCGCCTTCGCCCTCCCTAGGCACACACCCCCTTTTCTCTTCGCCTCTTCTCAGAAGGGTTAAAAAGACAAAAACTGGGCTCAGTTCTCCAGTCCCGCCGACTGCTGGCGCGAGGAGCGGTAATCCGTCCAGCCCCAGAGGAGCAGCGGCGTGGACGTGGCGCTGGGACCCGGTCCGCGAACGGAGGAGCGCGCAGCGCCCGCGGTCGCGCCCGCACCGCAGGCCCCTTCAGGGAGTCCGGGGGCGGGCGCGGGTCCGGCGGCGGCGGCGGCGGCGGCCGCAGCCCCCGGCAGCGCGCAAGCGCCCGCCGCCGCCCGCCACTGCTGGGCTCTCGGCGCGCCGCCGGCCCCGGCTTTGTGCGGAGAGTGCGAGTTCGCCTCTGGGGCTCCCGGAGCCTTCAGCAGCCGAGCTGCCAACGGGCTGCTGCAGCGGCCAGAGCGCTGGAGACAGCGGCGTGAGCAGTGGGGGTAGCGGCTGCGGGAAACGCTCCGAAGCCCGTGAACATGGTCCCCGCTGGCTAGCGGCGGCGGTGGCAGCAGCGGGGACCCTGCGCTCGGCGCCCACCGTCTCCTCCTCGCGCCGGGCTCGCGGTGTTGCAGGCGGCAGCCACGCAGACTGCTCTCTCATCCTTTTGTCCTTCAGTCAGAACGTGAATGTACTGCTGACGCATACTGTTCTAGGGAGAAGATTAGCGTGATGCAGTGCTCTTATGTATTAACACCGCTCTCCCTCTGCCGCCTGCCCTCAAGGGGTTAACGCCGCGCCTTCCAGCGCGCGCCGGCCCGCGCCGCGCAGCCCCGAGTCGCGGAGGGCTGCCTGCCTTCCTCGCTTCCTTCCCTCTTTCCTTCCTTCCTTCCTTCCTCCCTCCCTCCCTCCCTCCCTTCCTTCCTTCCTTCTTTCTCCCCACCCCCCCCCCTCCCCGGCAGCTTCCTCCCCGCCCCCTCTAGACGTTCGGAGCGGCCCGAGCGGGCGAGCGGGCGAGCGAGTCGGAGTGAGCGTCAAGTGAGGGGCTGCGCACTAGTCGCAGGCATTCGCAGCTATTTTGGTCAGGTCGGAGCGAGCGGCTGGTTGGCCGCTGATAGGCTGGAGCGGTGCGGAGCTGCAGCGGGAGACTGCGCGGCCCCCACCCGGGCCACTCAGCACCCTCCAGCCCCTGGACTGCCGGGCTCAGGGGCCCGGGTGCGGCGGCCCTCGGTGGGGCTGCAGCAGTTGGCCGGCCTCCTGCGAGCGCCCGCGTCATCCGCACCCCCGCTGAATGCTGACGGGGTGCCTGGCTGCGCGGCCAGAGTTTGGATCTGCAGGATGGTGGGGACCCACGGGCAGGCAGCCGAGTCGACGCAAGGGCTCCGTTGAGTCAGAAGACCCTGAGCTTAGCCTTACTCAGTGCCTGTTCTTCCAGTCCCCTCCCTCGCACACTTTCTTGCCCCTTCCCCTCTCCCACAGTAACTAGGGCTTTAAATGATAGTTTTCTTAATGAGGGCTGTGGGGGCGGGAAACAGTGGAAAGAAAGACCAAATCGAAGGAGGTGGGGGAATGACAACCTGGGGAGGATTGAGGTGAGCTCCCGGAACTCATGGTGCAACCCATGGTTCCATGGTTCATTCATGGAGCTGCACACAGCCTTGCCTCCCTGTTGCCCTCTTTTCCTCCCCTGTATGCAGACCAGTAAGGTGATTTCTGCCTTCTGCCCCTTGTGCTGCACCAGCCGCTCTCTGGGAGCCCCTTAGCAGCTTGCTGGAAGGGAAGTTCTGGCCCCTGCTTTGACAGGCTAATAATGTAAAGCATAGGTCAGCATTTGCCATCTCATTTCCTCCGTAAAAGAACCTCTTTCCTCAGCCATGTGAGGGTGGAACAACCTATAGATTGTTTCTGCAGCACTGAGCTGTAGGTCCAGTAGAACATGGCACGGGCTTACTATCCCCTCCATCCAGCCTCACCCCTTACTGCCTCCTCACCTCTCCTCCCTTACCGGCTTGTTATCTAACAAGTGTATCTGTTTAACCCTGTTGTTCCCAGGTGGGCTGTTACTTAAGGATGAGGACGCCCAGGATTTCCCAACTTCCTGAACTCTACCACAGCCATAATCTCATTAGTATCTGCTGCTTCAAAACCTAAACCTTCTTCAAATCCTAGAAAGTTCCAATGTCCAAAACTTAATATTCCTGTCCCTCATCAAGACCTTGAAGTTTACATTTGCTATCAAGGAAAAACATTAACAGATGATATTTTTGAGTCCTTTCTTTATGATTCATTTTCTGAATGGGTAAAATAAATGTGTGTGGCACACATTTTACACACATAAAAGTTGTAGCACCAGGATTTGAACCCTGACAGGCCTCACACAGATCGGTGTCAGGGCACTTGGGTGTGGAAATGATTCCTCAGAGTGTTCTTACAGAGTAATGCAGTCAGATTTTACCCTCCACATGGCAGTCCTTGTTAGGGTGTTTGTGTGCCCACCATACTAAGAACTTACACTGCACTGGTGAAATGACTGCCTCCTGTTGTCTCCATTTTCCAGGTGAAGGCACTTAGCTCCAGCAAGCAGTAATTTGCTTACAGTCCTGCTGCCAGATAGTGACAGTCAGCTCTTCAAGTCAGTCTTCAAATCTCATGAGACCACTGATTTCATCCCTAACAGAAATACCCACTGTCTCTACTGCACAAGCCAGTGGTGGAGGCAAGGTTGGGAAAGGACTGATCATTCAGTGAAGGGTTTATGAGAAATCAGAAAGAGCATGAGAGAAAGGACTAAGTAAGAAAGTAAGTCCTGTAAATTTATGTCGCTTGTGATGAGAGATCAAGGAGATAAATGAGAAACTGAGGTAAATCATACCCTTGTGCTAAAATCTAATTCCATTTGTCTCTGTAGTGGCTTTTCCCTTGTTTTAAAGCCTAGACTGGCCTTGAACTCATGGTGATCCTCTAGACTCAACCTTTGAACTTCAGGAGTTCTAGGCATGTGCCTCCAATCCTTTGAACTCCTCACTAAAGCCCTGAGTAAGAAGGATACCACTGTCTGGTGGACCCAGGAAATGTGAGCCTGGTACCCCAGGGATCTGTGGGGAAATCTTCTGTCCTTGACCTAGCTGCCACTGAGCAGGGAAAGTGTTGTTTTATTGGGGATATTGGGGGTGGGAGGGCATACAGGGGTATCACTAGGGTCTGGGTGGTACACTGGAGTATGATGCCTTTCCTTCCTTGGGCAGAAGAGGGGCTCTGCCTGAACTGGTTTCCTGCCCGAGGATGCAAACTGGGGTTCCATCTGTTTAGCTGCTGCCCCCCCCCCAATTGTGAAGGTAGATGGGAGGGTGGGCTGAGTTGGATTAAACCACTACATGGGAACAAGATCTTCTCGTACTAAATGCTGCTGATACTGATGAGAGCACGTGTTCTCAAATTCAGTGGAGCGCTACGTGGGACTGCTTTACCCTTTATGGGCCAACAAGGCCTCCGAAGTTCCTGGAACCTACAGAGTAGACTAAAGAAGAGGCTGGCGCACCTGCAGTTCACAGTCCTCCTGACCCAAAGCAGTCCTACAGCTTCTACTCTTGATAAACTGAGTTCCCTGTGGTGTTTTGCCCCTCACAACTAGTGGTTCTGGCTGGTGCCTGGATCTGTAGAGGTACCACTAAGAAAGAAGAGACAGCAACTCACACTTAAATAAGAAGGAATACTACACTGGGCTGAGAACATGGGCAGTTTCACATAGGCACTGTTTGTTAAAAGAATGCTAAAGGTGCATTCAGTTTTGAAGAACGGGCCTTGTACTGAAGTTGGGATGCTGAGTTCTGGTTGGTTTTTCTGACTAGATATGATGCATAATGAAGTATGCCTTGATTTATAACATCAAGGGACATGGACTAGAAAGTTTCTTTTACTTCTCATAGTCCATGATTTTCCCTTCTTTTCAGACAGGCAGCTTTGGGAAGAAGGCTGATCTTTGGGGATTGTAGCCTAGCCTTAGAGCTAGGCCATGGAGTTGAGGAGAGAATGCTCCCTTCAGTTAGTGTAAACATCCGCAGGACTGGAATAGAGCGGTCATTAAAAGGGCGCATCGATCACAGAGTATTCATTTTTAAAGAATCCTGATAAGAGAGAGATCCTCTTAACTTGGCCTCTCACTTTACTGATGTTAAGGAAACTCAAAAAGGCATGGCAACTTCCCTAAAGTCACATGACTAGTTAATATCAAAGTCTGTTCATCTGGGTTCCTTCTAGCAATATGCTGATATGTGGCTAATTGGCCTTTAAACCCTGGGGTTGAAGATATTATCAAATGCTTGCCCTGTGTTCTTTGTGAGCAGACATATCATATTCTACTGCTTTGAGGGTAAAGGTGGAGTTTTGATAGTGCTAATATGCCATTCGGTATGACTTGGGTCTCTGATAAGAAGTCAAAGGATTGTTCATGTAGAGGGACCCAGGACTGTCAGGCTAGCCCACTCCCTACTTTGCTAATATGTCTGTCCCTGAGGCATTATCCTAAGCAGCCACTAGATGTCCATAATGCCTCATGGGGTTTGCCAGCAATAGCAGGGTACCATCTTGCCCCTAATATGCTTTTGGGTCCCTTCTGGGGAGGTCCAACAAGAACAAAATCACAGTAAGAGCAAGAAAAGGGATTTCAGAGACAGGAATAAAGAAGGAAAAATAATATGAAAATTATTGGAAAGATATTGGTTGGTGAATTTGTAATGATAAAAAAATGTAAAAAATATTCCACATAGAAATAGTCAGAGCAGTGAGTACACACATGGACTCATGTGCAAATGCTTCTTCTCTGGGATCACCTGGTCATTGAAGTCTCTGTTCATCTTAGAGGAGGCTCCCTTATTGCTTCTGATCCCCTAGTGAAGCTATGCTGTTATTGCCCATGTCATAAATAGAATGTTATTTCTTCCTTGAGTGGATGGTTCAGGGCAACACAGATGCTCTGGAAGTTGTTTTCTCTAAAATCTGCTCTTGTAAAGAAAGTCAGGGGAAAGTGCTTAAACTAAAGAAGGAGGAAGTCAGAAAATAGGCTAGCACGATATAGCTTGTGGTAGATGTCCAGCATGGCATTCCCAGTGCCTTGGATTCTGTCCCCAGTATTGAATGTGGCAGGGTTGGGGCACTCCACAGAGCCTAGCAAGAGCAATTTTCTAAAACCTCATCTGAAATAAGACAGGGTGGCTGATAACCATTCCAGAGAGCTGGGCTTATGATGTAGCTCAGGCCTACCTAGCATAAACAAAAGCACTGCCTTAATTGGGCATGGTGGAACATACCTATAACCCAAGCATTCGGGAGTTCACACTCATCCTACATAGCAACTTGGAAGCCAGCCTGGGATATATGAGACCCTGTCTCAAGAAAACGAGAGGGAGGGAAATTACAAGGAGCTATACAGAATACAAAGGCCTTTTTCAACTGAGACTAGTTTCACTGGGCCTGGTATTGTGTTTGGGCTGGAGTGAAAAGACAAGCTTCCTGCCTGCTAGCACTCTCTTCCTTTCTTGAGAAAGTAAGTTTGGGATGCCATTCTTGCCACAGTCACACATAAGGGCCAACAATCAAAGAGGTCCAGCAGAACACTCATGAACAACCCTCCTCCCTTTGCAAATATGCTGGCCCGTCCAGGTTTACTTTTTTTAATCACCTGTATATAGAATAATAACTTTAGTAACATTTTCTGGGTGTTGATAGGTACTTAGATACTTAGGATGTAAACACATACAGCTCTGTGAGCTAGAAACCATTAGATTCACCAGTTTATGGGTAGATTTAAGAAGTTTTGTTATGGTTATAGAAGTAATGAGTGAATTTCTGTGTCTGCCATAAAAATATTTCCATATAATAGTCAGTGACTTAAGCCACCAAATTCTCTTGGAGGTTTAGAAGCTCAAAGCTCATATTCTAGCAAGGCTTTGCTCCTTGGAGAATCTTGACTGGCCTTGACTTCTGGAGGCAGCCCTTGTCTTGTCAAGTGTGTTCCCTCAGGCTCTGCCTCCGTGGTTACACTGTCTATTTTCTTCTCTTTCCTGCCTATAATTTAGAGGGACACTTCTGGTTGGATTTAGGGCCCACCAGGATAATCAAGTACCCTAAGTGCAAACTAGGTCGTGAATCGGGGGTCCACACCTACAATTAATTGCTTCACAGATGCACATGTGTAGTATCTGTTAAAGCCACATGTGTACTCTAACTACATTATGTATTGTTTTGTTTGTTTTTATTTATTTATTTATTTATTTATTTGCTGATTGATCTTTTCTTTTTTTTCTTTTTTTTTTTTTTCTTTTTTTTTTTTTTTTTTTTTTTTTTTTAAAGCACGGTTTCTCTGTAGCTCTGGCTGTCCTGGAACTCACTCTAGATCCACCTGCCCCTGCCTCTGGAATGCTGAGATTGAAGGCATGTGCCACCTCTTCCTGATGCATGTATTGTTTTTAGTATGGAAGCTACTATAGAAAAGAATTGTTTTGTCTAGTCAGTTTTTGAGTGAATTCTCTTTCTGTTGTCTTTTTATTATTTAGGATTACTTATTCTTGGCATTGCTCCTAATTTAAAACTTCAAGGTATAAAGTGTTTTTTCTATTTCTAACAGTTAATATAATTCTAAGACATCATCTCACTCTATAGCCCTGGCTGCCCTAGAACTCTCTATGTAGATCAGGCTGGCCTACAACATGAAAAGATCTGCCTGCCTCTGCCTGGCAGGTGCCACCCACCCACACTAACTAAACAAGCTAGTTTACCAGCGTGTCAGCATCTCACATGACCACAGAACATATATTCAAAACTGCTAAGGTAATCTCTGTTAGATTAGTAAAAACCTGTGCTGTTTGTAGTCTATTCTCCATAGCAACTAAAGTGCTCTTGGTAACTTTACATCAGAATATGTTACTGATTTACTTGAGATGTTCCATTTTCCTCATATATTGAATAGCAACCAAAATGCCTACCACAGCTCCTCAGCCTTTATCCCTTCCCTTCAACCTCAGTGATGACATTTATCAAACCCCTCCATACTCCTAGCATAACAGTTGCACTGGTCATCATATTCTGAAACATTCTTAAATTGATTCTTTCTTTTGGGATTTTGCTCTGTCCTCAACATAGATTGCTCTTTCCCGGGTCCTTAGGCTAGCTTCTTGAGCAGGTCTCCCAGCAGACTTAAAGCAACCCACTAGCAGTCTTAATCACATTGACCAGTGTTCGCTTTATTTACTTTGTACCATTTCCAGAGATGACGGTGTTTGTGTATTTGTCTGTGTTCATTGCACTCCCCCATGGAAGCACAACATTGGCCCTTCCTTCTCAGTTCTTCATCTCAGTAGTAAAACTGTTCTTAGGCTTCTGAGGAGAAGAGCTTGGACACCATTAGTCAGTCCTAACTCTGCTCCATTATAGTCTCTAAAAAGGTAGTTGAAAACTACCTTTGGTTGGTTTTGTTTTCCTAACACCAGGATCCTAGTGATCTCAGGATCTCTCCAGTTCTCAATTTTGACTTTCCTAACCCCTGCTGACAGACTCTCATGAGAGGCAGTTTCATGGAGGCAACATAAAGGCATACAAGTTTCTGGCGGTTGTGAATGTGAGGAGTGAGCTGAAGTGTGGACACAAGTCTACAGACATACCTGCACTCACATCTGCACATGCCTGTCATTTCCAATTTTGCTAAAGTGCATTTTCTGCTAAGGGAGTGAGGACTGTTGAGCCTGAAATAGAGAACACCAGGACAGTGAGATCAAATGCTTTGAAAGTGGCTGTGCCAAGGCTTTTTGCTAATTAAAGAATGTTAGGACAATCACCACTAGCAGCAGTAAAGGGCGCCCCATTACCTCTCTCTATGGCGAGTTGGGTAAATTTAAAGGCAGCTATAAATACCCCACTGAGCTCCTGAGCTTAAGCACAGTTGGGGCTGGGTGAAAAGGAGTCCTAGCTTCTATCTCCTTCTGTCCCTTCTCTAATAGCTGTCAGTCCCTAAGTTTTTCATGACAGCAGAACAAACAGTTCCATCAACAAACTCTTAATTTAACTTAAAACACCCTAGAGGAGGTACCAGACAAGTGAGAATCAAGTCTGACTGGGAGCCCAGGTCCCCTGGATCCTTTGACATTTTTTTTTTCTTTTGCCTAAAGGAAAGATGTTTCGTCTTGTTCTTCTACCTACTATAGATGTTTTTAAGGAAAACAATGTTACTAGGCTTAAGGCCACTCTCCCAGGAATATTCTAGGCACCCTTTACTAGAATTCAGTATTTAGAATGTGTGAGTAAGTGGAAGCGTGCTGTCTTCATTCACTCTGCAATTTTGGGCTAATTTTAAGAAGTATGATCAAATTTGGAACTTCCATGTTTTCAGTCTCTTGAGCTTGGCCTGCTGGATCCTCTTGGGTAGTTTCTTGTAGCTCTTCCACAGCCTCCAAGCCTTTCTTACCCTGCTAGTCTATTGAGTGCTGCCATGCTGCTACTACCTTCTCTCTGTCAACCTCCTTGATTTGTTTGCTGTTTTTGTAGATGGATCTTCATTTCTGGCCACCAAGCTGCTTTATATAATCCATCAATTGTTTTCAGTCCCACACTGCCAGCTTTAGCTATGGCATGGATCCCCCTAGTTCCTAATGGTATAACTTCAGTTTACTGCTCTGTAAATGATTTAGCAACTTGGCTTCTTCCCTTCCATCATGCATTCATTGACCCATCCTAGGGTCTTCAGAGCCTTAGGGGGAATCAAAGGACACATAGCATGTGGCTAGAGTGATAGTGACCATCCTCTCTTCATCCTACCCTTAGCCTAAGGAAAGGAGTACTGGTGCGGGGGGGGGGGTGGCAGGGGGGGGAGTACAGCCCTGGGAATGCCAGAACCAGCGGCACCATTGGCTTCCCCATGAGTCAGCAAGTGAGCTATAGGTAGGTTGGCTGCCACCCAGGTTCCTGGATGCTCCGTCCTTTTATTATAACTTTTTGGGGAAGTTGTATTTACCTGCTTTGGTCCATGATGTCAGATGCTGCTTTTACCTGCAGATGCTGCCAATGGAACTCACCTTTATTTTAGAGGATGTGGCTGTTGATGGACTTAAAATAAAGGAGCTAGGATAGTTAGATCTCACTCTCGTTTAGACAGGTTGGAGAGTCCCTAGTCAGTTGGTTAGCAGGGCTGTTCACATGTGCATTTTCTCCTATCTACTTACTGCCTCTTATCACAGTATATGCGTTTGACTGGAGCCAAAAAGTAGATTTATTTCTCTTTAATTAAAGCAAGCATGAGTCTTTTGAAATGTATTCTCTCCTACCATAGAATGCCTCCATACACCCCACCATAAATCCTCATCTTTCAGTTTTTATGTCACTACTAGCCAAAGGTGCTATAAGAAGCAGCACCTAAAAGCTTTTTGTCTTGGACCATTTAAAATTTTTCTGTAAAAATTTTACAGACTGAGGTGGTTCTGCTTCTAGTGAATACAGTGAAGCCCCACCCAGTTGAGGGTCTAGGACTACCTCCTTGGAGCCTCGCCTCGCTTAGAGGAGCCGTCATTCTGTGTCTCTTTCTTGGTAACTGTGGCTAGTTTGTGTGGCAGCCCAGTGAGACTGCTTGATTGGTATTCTGTGCACAAGCACTGAAAAAAGCCCAGGAGGAACCCTGCCAGCCAATAACTCTGAAAGGGCTCTTTGTGCAAATGAGCAGCATGTGAGCTGGACAGGGCTCGCTCCCTCCCCCGCCAGTGTCCTCTCTGGCCAAGCAATTTGGTGGTGCTTTGGCGCTGGCACAGAGTACTTTGGGGATCCCTCCCCAAAAAGAGACCATCTTGGGATCCCAGACACACAGAGCAGCTTGAGCTCTGCCCTTCCTGCCTGGCTCTGGCAGTCTGCCTCCAAGTGCCAGTCAGTGGGATCTATTCAGGGCTGTGTCTATGCATAGACGAGGGGCAGGAAGGAAAGAAAGGAGGTGAATGTGAGCAGACAAACCATCAGCAAAGTAGGGACACTCACATCTCTCTCTGGTGGGACCCCAGAGTCCTGGGGGCATGGAGCCACACTGCACATGAGCTTCCTTCTGTGTCGGTCCATCACTTTCTTCCAGCAGAACCTGAGCCGTTTGATTTCCTCATCAACTAAAGCTGCCTGTTGTCCTCATGCCTGAGAAAGGAAAGAAATAAGACCCTTTGTGCCTGCATAGCTGACAGCTGCAGAGTAAGACTCCATCAAACTAATACCAAGAAGCATCCTGGTGCTGATAGAAGCCAAGCGCAGGCAGGCACAGGCACTAGTGACTATCCAGCCCCATGCTTACTGCCTCTTAAGGAGCTGGCTCCTGCCACCACAGTTTGTCTCTCTCAGATGTTCTTTGTTATTAATGAGTTTTCTAAACGCATAAGCTTGACTCACTTGCTTCGGTGAAGGAGACCATTCTCATTAAGCACTGTTTTCTAGGAAGGAAAAGCATTAAGTGGGTGTTTAAGAATTTTCTAAGGTCTTATACTCACATGTAAGCCTGGAAGACAAGAGGACTGACAGGTGAGGGTAGGTGGGAGTGGTCAGCCTCCTGCAGGTTGCTCATCTCCCTCTCCATCTGATGGCTTCCTGAGACAGCCACAAAGAGTGGCCCTCCTCCAGCCAACACCAGTTGTCCCTGAACCTCCATTTCAGATTATTGGTGTTCTGGGTTGTTGCTGTTGTTGTTGTTTGTTTGTTTGTTTCATATAGGCCTCACCTTTCACAATTTTTGCTACCTCCATATGTCTCAATGACCTCAATTATTTTGAATATGTTGATCAAAGACCCAGATGTCCAACTGGTGACAGAAATACAGGCTAAAAACGAGTGAGCTGAAGAGATGGGTGACTCAGCGGAGAGAGTGATTGCTGTGCAAGCATGAGGACCCAAGTTTGAATCCCCAGAATTTATATAAAACCTGGGCAGAAATGAGGACCTGCGTCTGATCTCAACATAGAAATCCCCTAAACATTCTGACTAGCCAGAATGCCAAAATTGGTGCACTTCGAGGCAATGATAGACCTTGTCTCAATGGAGAAGGAGGAGAATAATTGAGGGAGACAACTAATGTCACCCTTGGATTTTCACATGGACCCACATAGAAGAGCACCTACACATGTAACCCACATTCGGGGAATAAAAGTACCTCACAGTCCACAGAAACAACGTCATGCTGTCAGCAGAGTGGGCAAATAGGACAATGACATCAGACAAAATTGGGAGTGGTTTTTTTTTCCCCTTCCTATCAGACTAAATGCCCTTATTTTATTCTTGAAGCCACCAAAGAAGGGCCAAGCAAAGAGAACAGCATGGAGGGGAAGACTAAGGTAGACTGAGGTGGGCAGTGTGGAGGGGTAGACTGAGGTGAGCAGTGTGGAGGGGAAGACTAAGGTAGACTGAGGTGAGCAGTGTGGAGGGGAAGACTAAGGTAGACTGAGGTGGGCTGCCTTGTAATGGAAGCTAGCAGAGTAGGACTCCCTGCACTGGCATGTGCTTCTCTATCCTGGGTGTGTCTGCTCCCAAAAAGGAACAAAGATGTCACCCTACTTGGGGGAGGAAATTTCCCCATTTTCCTGAAGCAAGTGGCTGGTCCATACTCTATCTCAAGTAAGGCCATGGACATTTAAGATCTATGTGTTGCAGTGTCTCTGCCCCACGTGGTCAGATAGTTTTGCAGCTTGAAGAAGCACCCTCTCCCCCACACTTCATACAGACACAAAATGTACTCGGGGCAGGTGGGCTCCTAAAGATACACACTTCATAGAGTAAGCCAGCCCACCATATCCCAGAAGCCTTTGTCCCATACTAGGTCAGGTAGACGGCAAATCTGAATCCAGTGCCCTGAAAGCTTTTCTCTGCAGTTTTTTGCAGGGGTCCCAGGCAGCACAGTCCCTAAACTCCTTCCTATTTTCACTTTGTTGGAGCCACTCATTGTTTTTGCATTTTACAAAGAGCTTTCTTCCCCTTCTCATTTCCTGTCCATTTTTTCCCTATTCTTCCATTCCCAAACAACTGGACACAGTCTTCCAAAAGGCCTTGTTGGGGTGAGAACAATAGACATATGTTGGTCAGTGGGTCAGATAAGTCCTAGGGTTCTGTTGCATGGGGGAGTGACTGTAGTTCACAATAATAAATTGTATTTCTCTTTCTCTTTGTTAACTCTGTGTGTGTGTGTGTGTGTGTGTGTGTGTGTGTGTGTGTGTGTGTGTGTGTGTATGTCTGTGTTTGGCATGCATGCCATGGGGAACCTGTGGGGAGGTCAGAGGGCCACTTGCAGAGTCAGCTCTCTCCTACCTTGATGTGGATTCTGGGATGGAATTGAGGTTGTCAGGCCTTGCCAGCACATGCTTTACCCACTCAGTTTGTAAAGTGATAGATATGCTTGTTACCCTGATTTGATCATTATACAATATGTGCATATGTCAATAAATATGTACAATTATGTATCCATTGAGAGCAAAATTTTGAAAATATACACAAAACAGAGAAAAAAATTCTCTTGAAAGAGGAGATGGCTTTGCTGACAACTCCAGAGGTCTGCCAGCCTCTGCCATGCGTCTGCTCTGTTATGTTTTCCAGGTGCTTAGTGTAGACTATGTCTCTGTATTGATGGATCTCATTTGGTTGTCATGTGCATTTGTCTTGGAGGCCTGCTAATGCCATTTGAGTTTCTGAAATCCTTATTTTGCAAATCCATTTGTGTCCTGGGTTTAGCTCCCGATTACAGGATTAGCAGAGATTATAGGGTCTGTCTGATGTCTTCTCCAAGCTTCCTATCTGATTTATGGCTACGAATTGAGAAATCTGCACACTGATAGAAAGGAAATAGGGGTAGATATAGGCTGCTGGGGAAAAAACAAACAAAAAGGATCTCTTAAGAAGAACTGGGATTGTGCCTGCCTTGATGTTTGGATCAGAACCAGTTAAGAATCTGAAACCTTGCCAAAGGCCACATGACATCAGAACTATTCGAAACTGGCCCTCCCTCTTCCTCCCCGTCCTCAGCAGCTACCCCTGGAACGGAGGAGTGGAGGTCTGCACTGAGCACCCGCCCTCCGGTGGCATTCTTTGCTGAGAGCTTTCCATGTCGTCAGCCGTCCTGTGGCCTCCACCTTGTCAGTTCTTATTAGACAGACCTTCTACTACACTGTGGAGCCGGAGAAACTGAAAAGAGAGACTGGACAGAGATGAGTTTGGGATACAACTCCTGCTGCTCCTGTTAAGGGAACCAGTGATGTAGCTTTCAGGGTTAAAAAGGCCATATATAACTGTGCTAAAAATTCATGGGTCACACTAAGCTGTTTAGCTTTAATAAAGAGGATTATCATGTTGTCTGAAAAGTTGGTCCCAGAAGTACAGCAGCTATAAGGTGGGCTAGTTTAATAAAAATGTGACCCATAATCAGATTCACAGGTGTCTTTTTTTGGCTGCAAGATGGTTGCCATAACTCCAGGCATTTCATACTTACACACAAAGCTCCAACAGCAGGAAAAACTATAGATTCCCATTTTTTAAATAATGACAAAACCATTCCCTAAAAGCCTGTCATCTGACACCATTTCCACCTACATCATTCAGACAGCAAGACATGCCCAAACTAATATGTGGACTCAGAAAGGGAACTCTCCTGCCCCACCCAATGAAAGACTGAGGCTGCGGTTTATAGCTTCAATGGATTTACATAGGAAAATGCATCTTTATTTTTATTAACCATAACTAAAACCTAGCTTTTCATTTGAATATGGATATAAGCAACAAATCCTAGTAAAAAAACCAATACAGCTATGATCCTTGTCACTCCTTTGAAATTATGATGGCTTAGGAAGGGGCTGGAGAGATGGCTCAACGGTTTAGAGCACTGGCTGCTCTTCCAGAGAACAAGGGTTCAATTCTCAACACCCACATAGTCACTCCCAACCAGCTGTGACTCCAGTCCCAGGGGAATCCAGCACCTTCTTCTGGCCTCTGCAGGCACCAGGCATGCATGTGGTACACAGACATTACATGCAGGCAAAAACATCCATACACATAAAATAAAAATAAAGGAAAACTTTTTGAGAAATTACAGTAGGATTTGGACATGTTGTAAACTCTTGTTACATAGTGTACTGGTAAAGAAGGGAATGTATTTATTATTTCAGTGGGTTCTTAGAAAACGTTTTCATAACCGTATGTTAGTAAAATTGGTTTCCTGTGCATTGTGCGTATTTAACTTTCCTATGTATGTTAGAACCCTAGTCTGTGAGAGGGCCACGGCACAGAACTAAAACCAATCAGCATTTCCTGGTTCCACACTAGGGGAAGGTAGAAGGAGGGAGTGGCTGTGGATGGGTTGCCCAGCAAGTCTTTGTCATAGAATCAGGTAGCCTACGTTGCGATGGCATGGTCTTCTCTCTGCCACCATCTGGTAATTCCTTAATATTTCCATTTAAGATCACTCCCGTCTTTCTGAAATAATTTTTATTTCCTTAAATGGAAAACTGTCACATACCATAAATGAAAGAAAGCCTGTTTTAAAAAGCAAATAGAGTGTGTAGACTAAAGGAGAGTATTGCTGAATTCTGGCAATCCCATTTGCCCTCAAGGCTCTGCCCCTCTTTTGTTAAGGAGATGCTAAAGACAGATTAGCAGCACACTGGGACTTGCTCCTTAATATAATCAAGAGCTGAGAGATAATTGAAAATGGAATAACTCAGTTTGTGGTTCTCCATTTAGTGCCCTGTCATTGACCTGCCTAAAATAATTCAGTGTGTGGGCAAAGGCAAGTTTATGATCGGCTCCCTGTCTTAACCATTAGTGACCCTACGCCCACCCACCAAGGAGATCAGTATGACTTATCTTTTATACACATGAATCATTTTTTAATGATTTTTTTTATCTTCTACTTGCTCACAAAAACATGTTTCATTTCCTTGTTCCTGTAGAGTGAAAAATTATAAAGGCCATCTTATGAAATATGTGTGAATTTTTTGCCTTAGACCATGGGTAGAAAAGCACCTGCCAGCAGGTTTGGGTCCATCTAATTAGTTACAGAGGAGGGGGAGTTACAGTACAAAGGCCTGTTAAGAACATCCCAGAAACTGGCTGGCCAAGGGAAGAACTACACCCTGCCCCCATGGTACGGCCTACTAGTGTTCAAAAAAGGTAAAACAACCAATCCTGTGCACCCGCGCGAAAGTTCGCTTTTTCCCTACCCCGCCCATATGCTATGCCCCTGAGCCACGAGGTCAGTCCCTCTATCCCCTATGTGAGATATGGGGATATGGGCTGGCCCAGAGCTCTGATTTAATAAACCACCTCATGTACTTTACAGCAAGACGGTCTCTCGTGTGTCCTTTGGGTGCGTGCTATCCTGTGACTTAAGTGGACTCCCTTTCTGGGGAGTCCCGGACCTTTCATTTTGGTTCCCTGACCGGGAAACTTTCGTCCAGGCTTACGCAGCTACCCCAGGACTTCCGAAGACCCCTTGGAGGTGGGTTTAAGTCTGTGTACTGTCTGTGTGTCTGTGTGAGTGAGATATATTTGGGTGTGCCGCCGCCGACTCTGTTTTTTGCTTTGGTTTCATTTCTGGCAGCTGCCATTGTGTGACCGTGAGGTCCAACGTGTGTGTGCCGCCGATTCTGTTTTCTGATTTGGTTCTAGTTTCTGTCAGCTGCCATTGTGTGACCGTGAGGTCCAATGGCCTGAAGCTGCAAATATCTGGGAGATGTCCCAGTAGGAAGGAGCTGGAGTGCTCCCTGCACAGGAAATGGTTGTGGATGCTTTTCCCCGTTGTGACTCGAGTTTAGATGGTTGTTTAAGTCTAGACGCAGATGACTATGTTTTAATGTTAATGCCCTTTGTCTATATGTTGTCTATATGTCAGCTGACGACCATACACTCAGATCTTTTCTCTCAAGGTAAATAGCTATAAGTTTTCAACCCCGTCAGAAATCCAGAATGACTGAGTTGACTATAATTGTGGGAAGCACAAAGCATAGCTTTTAAAACTTAGCCAATTTATAGAGACCTCTGAACACCTGGACACTCGCTCTACTTCAAAAAGTTGGAGCATCTGTTCTTCTGCCTTCTGGCCCAGGATCATCTGACAGATCAGGGCCCTTGAGAGCTGGAAGGAAGCTGGTGATCAGTCCCATACCCCAGCCAGAGATGAGGTATGGCATAAAGCAGTGGCAAAGCTGGAGCTGTTTCCACTCATTGTATGGCGGCACTCGGGGGAAGGCACATTCTTATCTTCCTGCCAAAGCATTCAAATCATCCCTCCATCTTCCCACTTGCCCCTTCTACATTGTGGCTGTTCCTCCCTTACCAAAGCTGACGAAGGCTGAATGAAGCAGCCACACCTGGGCCATGGTCCTTCCTTTCCCTACTCTTCCTCTGAGCCCTTAGCTCTTCCTCCAGGGCCTTAGGGCTGTACATAAATTCTGCAGCAGGGGATGGGGTTTTTGGCCCTGTGTGCCTTGTCCTCCTGGTATGTCCTTGCTCACTTGTGGAAGCCTCTAGAGTGTAGAGGATGGAGTGGGGAGGGACTTCCTCTTCCCCCCCCCCTTTCTGCTGTTTCCTTCTGCCCTAAAAACTTTTGGTTGCCATGTGAAATCTGGAAGTCTTTTCCTCATTCCTTTTCTGTACTTTTTTCCTGACCATTGAAAAGCATTCTGGGGAAGGAGTGACTCCACAGTTGTAATTCTAGGCCCTGGATCAGACCCATCCATGTTAAGTTATGGTACAGAAAGGCCAGCTGACACTAACTGACTTAGCATTTACAAAACTTCTGGAGCTGTAAGGTTGGTGTGTGTGTGTGTGTGTGTGTGTGTGTGTGTGTGTGTGCGCGCGCGCGCGCATGTTGGTGAGCACATTTGTGTGCATGTGCATGCTGCCAGCCTAGGGCAGGCCTCACATATAACATCTCACTTGAAACATTTCTTAATGGTTCACAACGACAAATGTTAGTGTCTTTAAGCTAAGTGGTCCAATTAGCTGTGATTGGAAAGAGTGGGATAAACTGGGGAAACTTACAGCTTATTTGGTAACAGCCTTGGGAACAGGAGAAGAGGAGGGAGGCTAGCATTCCTCCCCATAAGAGTGTCATAGAGGCTTGACTAGCTGCCTGACTAGGAGAATATTGCCCGGAAGACAGTCTTTTATTTGGGAGAGAGTAGAGCAGAAAAGCCTCTAGGGGAGGTGTGACATCATGTTCTCCAATGAGGTGAGTTGTACATGTATCCTCCCTGCTGCCAGACCCTCAGTTCTCCAAATAGTCCTTACTCCCTCGTGTGCCTTCTCTGCCCTGCTGGTGCAGCACAACGCACTCTCAGCTAGAGAGAATGCCCTCTGCTTTGTAGCTTCTCACGGCTGTTCACATGACTGTTTGTTCATGGTCTTTCTGCTTACCAAAGAACAGAAGCTTTGGGGAATATTCGAACCATCACAGAGCCTTTTAAAACGTTTTTACAGGCAACTACAGATACATGTGATGGGTCCGTGCACATGTGGCTGAGACCTTCAAAATCTGTCTCCTCTTCTTTCCCATTTCCCTTTGTCTTAACTGCCCTTACGGGGGGAGGGGGAGAGACCATTTCAATCTGAAGATTTTTTTCCCCCTTTTTATCCAACATGCATTTTAGTATGTACAGGGTTCCATGATTGGCACGTCACCCTGTCAAGTCCCCCAGCATATCTTCCACTTTTGTGAAAAGTACCAAGACCCCACTGCTCCTCCCGAGCATCCCCTCGCCTCAGTGCTCATTGTCCCCCTGCTCCAGCCTTCCAAGTATCAGTAGGACACAAAGCCAAAAGCTCCAGCTTTCATCTCTGTTCTCACTGCCCATATAGAATTGGCATCGTTGTCCACCCTGCCCACCACCATGGTTGTAACACATTTACCTACCCAGCCCCCGCCTGTGGGAAGGACTGAGGAGCTTCAGGTCTAGGGGTAACAACAGCCATTCATCTTCTGGCAGTCCGATCTAATACTGCAGAGGCAGGGTCAGTTATTTATTTACCGATGAATTCTAGCCCTGTCAAGTCCTTACCAGCTTTACAGTCTCAGACCTCAGGCACCTCACTTCTTTAAAGCCATGTCCACCCATAAAACAGGGATGCTTACAGAGTCAGGGTACAATAGGAAGCGTGCCAGAAAGCCCACTGCTCAGGGAGGGATGGAGTGCTAAGGTCCATCCGTGGTGGGCAATGAGATGGGGAAAGGATTCTTGGTTGTCTTGGAATGGACCCTTGAAAGCCTAACTGAACCTGAGGAGGCAGGGGAGCATGTCAAGGAAGTGTGTCCCAGCAGCACTGCTTTTTGAACCAAGAAGCATAGACCTTGTTGGGATTCTGTATCCCATAACCTTGGGGGCCACAGGACGACGCCCACAGGAATGGGGTGGGATGCAGGAGACGGATAAAAAAGGAAGAGGCCTGAAACACTTTATCTGGTTCTTCCTTATCTTATTCCTCTTTTATTTCCCACGTAGAAAGTTTTAATTGGGGGGTGGCAGGGGGTGTTGCTGTTTTGTTTTGCTAAAATACTGGGTTTTGACAGTCTTAACTCCCTCTTTTCCCCCTAATTTTAGACAAATGGGATCAATATGACCAAATAGGTCTTGAAAGAAGAAAGTCCCCACCTTAATGTAATCTCTCTTGCCCATGTCCCCAGATCACCCACCCTTACAGCACTGACCCTGCAAGTTCCATCCTCACAGATTTATACAATGCAGTGACTACACTGAAGCAAGGACTGCCCTGCTACTCTATCACACACATAGGCTACCTTGTTACCATGTAAAATCCATGCTCAGCTCAGTTCCCAACAGCTTTGGTGACTGGAATAATCACTGCAGAAGCTTGCTTTGGCTTCTAGGTCCTGGCTGACTTTTTCCATTCTCAACAACCCTGCTGCCCCACAGTCTGGGCACAGGTCCCTGGTCCATTTCTCTTGTCACCTGTAAATCTAGTCTCCGTGCTTCTGCCAAGATCCTTTTCTTCATTCTCACGTCATCTACCACTGACCCAGCCAGTCTTCTCCAGAAAGTTCCTGTTTGTAATTTGAGAGAACTGTTAAGTGTGTGGTTCTGGTGTGAAGAATAGAGAGGAAGCAACCTGAGGAAGACCACCCCTTCCTAGATATTTCTGAGCTGCTCTGTGTGCCCTCCATCATAAGTATGAACTCAGCAAGTGCACCTCTCGTCTGGGCAGCAGGAGCTTTGCTGAGTGGAAGCCTCGGGTGCAGAGAATGCAGCCTGGTCCTGCTGGTCCTGCCTTGTGTGCTGTGCTCTGTGACCTCCAGCACAGGGATTTTCCTTTTCGTCAGTCCACCAGATCCTTCTGTATGGAGCATCCAGATCCCCTGGGCCTACCCTTCCAACAACTTGGGAAGATGTGTAGAAGGGCATTTGAAACTCACAAGATCATTTTCTTTTAGATAGAAAAGTAAGCTTTGAGATTTCCTACAAGGGTGGCGAGAGATGGACTACACCTTACATAAATGTGAGACATAATTTTCCAGTTGTAACAAATGCCAAGTACTTTGCTTAAGTTCAGAAATCAGTTTCACAATTAGAACATGAAGGTGACCCAGTTTGACAGCAGTTCATTTCAAAATTACTCCAGGGGGTTTTGTGTACTCTACACTAACAACAGTATAAAGTGACTGACAAAAAATATATTGATGGGAGTAGTATGGAGTGAAGGAGGTATCCCCACTGCTAAGCATTATCTGCGAAACTGTGCTTCCTTATTAGTGCTACGTTTTTTAAATCATCCTGTTGTAAGTAAATTGTGTGCTTGTGTATGTGCATGAGCGGTGGGGGGCGGGGGGGAGAGAGGAAATGGAGATGGGAAATAGGTAAGTGCCACAACATGCATATGAAGATCAGAGGACAGCTTTGTGGAAACAGTTCCCTCCTTCATGTGGGCTGTGGGTTTTGGAAATTAAACTCAATCAAATCTGTGCTGTGCTGTGCTGTGCTGTGCTGTGCTGTGCTGTGCTGTGCTGTACTGTGCACACTTCACACCACTCCATGTGGTTTCTCCGTCCATCCAGAAAGCAGCTTTCTGAGCTTAAGTCACATTTGGACTCAGGGAACTTCTCCAGATAATAAGAAAAAGGAACCCTGCTTTTCCTGAATACACAATTTAGACCACTAGGAGTTCAGATTAGAGAGTTTAAAGGTTTGAAAGAGGATGCAACCTAATAGCAAGATGGGCTCTTCTAGAAGAAAGCCCCCAGGTACCAGCCCATTTAATAGAAATTGATCTGTCAAAGGTATGGAGATGTCTGCATCAGGAGGAGTGGGAGAAGAAGGTACTTGAACCTCTGTTTCAAGTAGAATGTTCTGGAATTCCCTAAGACTTTAAGAAGGTGGCATGAAGTATAGGTGCCAGGCAAGAAGAGAAGACTACAGCTGCCAGCAGTTCATTTTCCTTGCTCAGGCTTACACATTACAAACCATTTATGCCCGGCTTTAGCCTAGTGCCCCTGTTTGCTCATCTCAACTGTCTGAACAGGCATCCATCTGGCAGCTTGTCTGTCAAGGATACATCTGACCCTCCTCCCATTTTTAATTCCTCTTCACTGCCACAGTGTGTCTTCCCTTGTAGGAGTGGATGTTCTAAAGAAGTCCCATTCCCCCCTCCTTACCTCCCTCTGGTGGTATAGACTCCCTGTCAGCAGCATCCACTGGAGGAAGGCTGGGGCACAGACATCCTGGTCCAGACAGAACTGTCTTCCAAGAAGGCAAGTTGATGAGGCTGTGTGGATCTGCATGCTCACACTGCAGCCTGATCGATGCCTGTCAGAGCTCAGCATCAGAGTGACAGCTGCATGCCGGGCTGTTTGCTGAACACAGCTCGTCCGTCAAGGGAAATCAGACGAAATCCATCTTCTTGTCCAAAGCACAGCCCGATGGGCTGTGCCTGGAACGCCAGTCCTGTATCCCATCCTATATCCTACATGCCCTGAAAATCATTGCTCTTGGAATTTCAGTGTTATATTGGTGGGTCCCTTGGGCAAGAGAATTAGAGTCGATGAAAATTATGCACAGGGACCAATACCTCTAGCCCCATCACTGTATCAACCTCCCGTTATTGCTAGTGTCTGTTGTCCCTGCTAGTGTTGTATAAATGGTGTAAGGGCCAGAGCATAAAAACTGACACATAATCACCCTAAACTGGTACAAGATAAACCATAAATGAGTTTTATTTAACAGAAAAAGTTGCAAGTGTATATTGAGTAGGACACGGCTAAAGTAGAAGTTGTAGACAATTGGTGGGAAGGGGGCTCTTCTCATTAGAGAAGCAATTATCAGGCTTTAAGGTTTTCAGAATTGACAGGGACACACTTTGGCAAAGGTTCTATGTTTGTAAACCATTTGGGGTTGCAGAAAGCTTTGCCACCCTGTGTCTTGGCTGCCAGCCAGCTACCGACTCTCTCCTTTCCCTAAAGCCTCTTTTATCCCCTACAAGCCTGTACCTGAACCTTCAAGGAGCCCCTCAGCAGCCCTCAGCAGCCCTTGGCTACTCCAGCACTTGCTTTTCCCAGGGCTGCTAGACCAGCTCTTCAGTGAAGAAGAGCAGGGCCCTTCCCACCTCTGTCTGAAGCTACGTTGGTGCATCTATCCATTTGCCTTCCCTCTCGTCAGGGTCTGAACAGTTCTTAGACTCCAACGGGACGATGTAGCAGGCGGCCTGTCACTTAGCAAAGTGGTATTTTTCCTCACTCCTTGGAAGGCCAAAGCACAAATTTGTTCGAAAGACACAAGTGGGCTGGCTATCTGGGTAGCAGAGGAAAGAGGTCAGTCCAGGAGCAGGGGGTGGATCACAGCAACTGAGAGGTGAGGTTTCTCTAGTGGAGAAGGGCTGCCTTGCAAAACCCACACGAATGGGGATTCTGGATGAATGGCAGTCCAGGGAAAAGCCTCAGTTCCCGAGGGCTTCTTTCTCTGCCACCCTCAAAGGGCCTTTCAAACCAGGGAAGGATTCTCCGGTATGACTGCCCTGGGGATCTGCTTGTTGGAATGGGCCCCCTGCATAGGCCTCCTCTTCACACTGCCCTACTTTGTCAGGCTGAGCTCTGTTCACCCCAGGCCTGTGGAGTGCAGCAGTCAACGCTTTATTGCCCACACGCTGGAGCTGCTCTGCAATAAAAGACAATAAAACAAGGTAATGGGAATGGCTAGTGCAGAGGGCAGCCCCCCAGAGACTGCTGCTGCCTGTCTCCCACCACCCATCACCTTTAAGATGGTTGCTGCGGAGGCATCAGTGGTCAGCAGGAACGGTGTTTGCACAGGAGAGCTTGTGCAGGGCTACAGACCCAGTCTGGGTGCATCCTCCAGGCTTCAGCCTCATAAGAAGGTAGAGAACAGAAAGCTGATTGTACCTTACAGGGGAAAGGAAAGAAGTCCTGCCCAAGAGAGTCCCAAAGGGTAACAGAAGTCACTGTCCAGAAAGCTGCCTGAGGCTATACTGTGTCTTCCCAAGTGCTGGTAGTAGAAAAACTCATTGGAAGAGGTGTAGTCTGGAAAAACCAGTGAGAAGTAGAGGGGCCCTTGGCCCTGGCAGACTGTTCTTCCCAGGTCCCATTTCACAGGAGAATTGGTCTGAACAGCATTTATTTATGCCTCGCACGGAAGATGGCATTAGCAGTGGTTCAAAGTCTCCAATGATTCTCATTTTGTCATGCAGTGTGTCTGGACCTTTGACCAGAGAGCTTTTAAATTCCTCTCCCCAGCCCCTTTTCTCCTCTCCCTCTCCCTGGCTCCTCTACCCAGACTTGTTGATGAGCCTCACCCCCCCCCACACCCCCACACACAGGAGGCACTAAATCTTGCCTGCCTGCCTTGCGACCCACCATCATTTCCCAAGCTCACCTACGCCCATGAATGCTTAATTTAAAACTTCTGCTGCCTCTCAGCAGTTTGTAATTCTGAGGCCGATCTCAGCAGAGGAGACAAAACAGGCTGATGAATGTACTCAGGAAAGTGAGCAGAAAACGATACATGGAGCATCTCTGTGATGTGAGGCCAGGCTTTCTTAACCGTTTAGTGTAATAAGATGGATATCTACAGTGCCGAGTTGTTTTAATAGGATGGATAGCTGCCCGATGTATCGGCCTGCAGTGCAGTTATGAGTTTTAAATTTCCTCATCTCTATGGCAATAAGTTCTCTGGGCTTTTCAATTATAAACTCACTTTTCTCAGTTGGAGAAGCCAGAAGAATTTTGTTTTGGTCAAGGTTAAAAGCAGCTGGCACAGTTTGGGCTGGGGAGACAGGGAGGCATGCAAGCTGAGCCTATACCTATGCTTCCCTCCTCAGTAGCCAGTGCTCTTCCCCCAGGCAGCTTCCTTTGCTCCTGTCAGTTAGATATTCCCACGGGGATCTAAAGGAGTCCCCATTGCTTCAGAAGTTTGGACTTACAAGGTTAACCCCCTCACTGGGGCTGCTTCACAGAAGGAGAAAAGCTGGGGAGAAATGAGATGGCAGCTCTAGGAAGGGATGCCCTGGCTCGACACCTCCTGATGGAAGCCCGAGAAGAGGCTACAGCAATGGCTCCTAGGCAGTCAAGGAGCTGACTGAGTTTCTGGGGCTTGGCCCATGCTGAGCAGCCAGCAGAGAATAGACAGGGAGAGTCCCCGAGGGCAGTGAGCCCAGAGCTGCTCAGTCAGGAGAGTACTCGGCAGGGTCCTGAGGGACCTGCCTTTCCTGATGGCTTCTCTTCCCACTGACACATCACCCAGGCCAAGAGCAGAGCAGCCAGGCCAGCAGAAAGACAGATGCCTCTCCCCAGGGCTGCTTCCTGGCCTCTCTCAATTTGCCTTCAACCCCACATCCTGGCCAGCATCTCTGCCTCAATTCCTTCAGGAAATTTAGGCATTCAGGAATAGGATGCTTCCAGATGCCCACAGAATCATTCTGCCTACAGGTTAATGACAAGAGCCAGGTTCTAAAAGTAAGCAAGATGAAGCTCGAATTCTGGCCTCTATACTTGCCAAATGACCTTGGGCAGATGTGTTCTTTTTTTCCCTTTTAATCTGCATATAATTAAATTTAACCACTACCTCTTGATAGAACACCATGGTATGTTTCTATACAATATACATTATATTGTCTTTAGATCGATGTAACATCTTTTTCAAACATTATTTATATTTTTATTTATTGGAGAAGAGCTTGGGTTTCTGTGCATAGCCCTAGCTGTCATAGATCTCTGTAGACCAGGCTGGCCTTGAACTCGAGATCCACCTGCTTCTGCCTCCTTAGTGCTGGGATTGAAGGCATGGACCACCGGGGCCAGCTTCAAAAATTCTTTTTTTATGATGAAAGCTGTCCAAGCCTTTCTCCCATTCTCTCTGAGAGGTAATAATGACCCAAGGTGGATCATTAGTATCTGTGGTCATGTCCCTATGCAGCAACACGTTAGAACTTCTTCTATCTGACTATAACGGTGCCCTTAGAGTACCCTTTCCTTTTCCTTTCCCATCCGTCCTCTTGTTCTTTAATTATTTATCTGTGATACTGGTGATCTAACACGAGGCTTTGTACCTGCTAGGCCTGTGCTGTACCATGGAGCATGGTCCCCACCCCAGCAGTACTCTCTGACTTCAACTTGTTTGAACTTGTGAGAGCCTCCCCAACTCCTTATCAGTAGAATGGAGCTATAAAAAAACATTTTATAAACAGGTGTGAGAACTAAGTCAGCCCAGGCTGTATCTAACGGATATTCTTCCATGAGTGGCTCTTATAGCCAGAACTTGGCAAATGATGGTTTCTTTCACTTATCCCTGATCTTCCTTTCAGATGTGGAATTGACAGGTCTTACCAAAATGTTTATAGTCTGCCTTTGCCATGCATGACCATTAGGTAAAACCTATATCCAGGTACAGCCTTAATGAGCTAGACTGTGGCCCCAGAGACTCTTTATATGGGCCCAGCCCTGTATTCCTGTCAGTTAACAAAACAAAAAGGAGCCTTCTTTTTCTGAGATTGTCCCCTTTTATGTTCTTCAAGCCAGACAAATTGATACATTTTTAAAACCCAAAACAAACTGATAAATGCCAGTGAATGACATGTGTATGTCCTTTTCATTCCACTCGTTTTATTTATGTTGACCTACTGTGTGATTCAGACACCATACAGGCATTGGGGTCCACAAAGTCAAGTATCAAGGAGCTGGCAGGCCGACCTCAGCAACCAGAGATGATGATCTATGCTCTGTGTTGCCCAAGGTTCATTCCCTCAGAGCACAACAGGGCACTGGGTAGGAATCCTTACAGGAAGTGTTGTGTGGCCCTAGTCAGTGAGGACAAGGAGTTAAGAGTAGGGCATGCACTCCCGACAGCGGTTACCAACACAGCCCTTAGGATGGCACCCAATTAGTCTGATTGCAGATCAAAGCAGTGTTTGCTTAAATGAGTAAATTTTTCTTCCTTCTCATAAAAGCTCAGAGGTAGGTGGCCAGTACCACTCTAGTGTCTCCCAGTGTCAGCAGGGTACATGTTCTCATGTGTGTAGAAGGGCCTCTTCCCCACAGGCTCCAGCCATTCATCTAGCCCGGGAGTCAAAAGAAGGAGAAAACACTAAGATAACAACTGCTTCTCTGTAAGTCCTGCCCCGGGATTTCTGCTAAATCTCACTAGTGTTACCAGAGAGAGAAGACACTGGGAACTATAATCTTGGAGCTGACCATGTGGATGCCCGAGATAACAAAACTAGAAAAGGGAAGAAGGAAAGGCTATGGGATATCTCTACCACAGACAGCAAGTCATAAAAGTGCAAGATTGCAGGGTCTGTCTAGGGCCAGATCAGAGTCCACCGACTCTGGCACGAGGGGGTAGGAGGTGACAGGAATGAGCCTGGAGGAGCACTCACACATGCCATCCCTTCCTGCTGAGCCTTAAATTCCGCTAATTCAGAGTTCCAGTGGCCAAGAAACAGCACCTCCAGTTCACACTCTGCTCCTCTCAGGGACAGGTTCCTCACATATTCTAGAAGCCAAGGCCCAAAGCAATCAAGCAAGTTAGGCTACATGCTGGCCAAAAGCCAATGTTTTTTTTCATGGAAAACTATAGAACTTGGTAACACTGTACAACAGAATTAGGTTTCCATTCTTTCTATGTGTGTGTAGCCCAGTAGGCAGGGTCAGCATTTGTTCAGCATTTACTGTATATTAGACATGGATTTAAGCTTAATATATATATTAGCTCACATTAACCTTATAAAGGAGACTCTTCATTTTCTTACTCCTATGTCACAGCTTAAGGATGCCTTTTTTAGAATTTATAAATGGCTGAGGCCGAATTCAAACCAAAGTAGTCTGACTATGCAGCTCTTACTGATAACCGGTGCAGTCAGTAGATGTCCCCAGAATAAAAAACAGAAATATGTGGGATGGAGATGGGGGGAAGACAAAGCATGGTACTGGTGCTTTGTGCAGGGAAGCAATGGAAACCGGAAACCGATGCTGACTCCCCAGCCTAGCAGGCCAGGGCCGTTAGCCTTGGTCTTGGACTTGTCCTTCCTTCCCTCTCTCTTTGATCTTTACCAGTATGTTCAGACTTTGGGTGAGTGTACCTCATGGTCCATCAGCAAGCTACCCTGGTACGTTTTTATTTCTTCTCATGCCTTTGCCCCTCACCCCGTCATGATTCTAACAGAATTTCCAGAATCCAGCCCCTGATTCATGCGTGTCGGACCTGTGTCAGAAGGGTTAGGTCCCAACATGTCCCACACCTCCTCTCGAGGACAGCTCTCTAGAGCTTTGGTTCTATCTAGTCTGCCTACACTTGCTCATGGTCCATGCTCACCCCACCATCCATCACTCTCTTCCTCGTGCTAGCATCTGTTTATATCTCCACTGATCTTGTCATCCCCTTATTTTCATGCTCATTCCACATTGCTTCAAAGCTTCTCCTTATACTACAACAGGTCTGTCTTTCTCCTCTCTCAGGAGTCAAACCCATTCTTTAAAGCCCCGCCCCTTTCTAAAGACTGTTGTGGCCCATCATGCCTCCCACAAAGCTGCTTGGTCTCCTCTGAACCCATCTAGTGTCGGCTGTCCATATCAATGAGTTGTTCAGTGGTTTACATGACATGTTGTCACTAATTGACATGATGTGACTTCATTGTGTCTTCTCAGCTGGATCTCAGGCTCTTTACATTCCTCCCCCCCCCCCCCCCCCCCCTTAGATCAGCCACTGTGTCCTGTGCCATGCTTTTCTTCTTAGCAAATGCCAAGAGACTCTCCTTGGTTGGTTGGTTGGTTGGTTGGTTGGTTGGTTACAGTGAGCCCTCAGCCATTCTATATATCCTTCATGGTTTCTCTATGGTCCTGTTTCCTTGGCATCTGTCTTTGCATTTTGAAGACTGATAGTCATAGTTGGGTATTATCACTCTCTTCAGCGCAGGCAGACATCCCTCTTGCTTCTGCAATTCTGCAGTGTCTTCCTGAGACACACTGATCTTGCAAGAGACACAGGACCCTGCTACAGTATGAACCTGTAATTTTCTGCTGCTTGCCTGGCCTGGAAACTATCTGTGTTAAGAAAGCTCTGGCTAGCAACCAGGAATATAGCCACCTGGAAAGCACTGCCCAGAAGCAAAGGAGCCCTGCCAAGCACAGTCTCTCCCCAAGGAGTGCAGGATCCTCCTTTCCCTAGCCCCTTCCAGCACTGCCTAGAATCCTGCTGCACTCAAACAATGGGTTGACCAGAACCAAGAAAGCAGCCTCATTCAGAAGGCAGAACAGGTAAACAAAAGGTCATGGAAAGCACAAGCGAGTTGATACAGGGTAGATCTGAACACCAAATGGAGTTGGTTTTTTAGAAAAAATGGGTGAAGGAAAGCTTCTTGGAGGACAGAAAGCTGTGGGTTGCACTTTGCAAACTACTGCCCATCGCTTCCCTCTAGATTGCAGATAACACCTTCCAGGAGGGCTTGCAGTACTGTTCCTCATTAGTAAGTGGATAGTTTCCTCAGATTGAGTTCTGTCTCCTCTTGCCCGTGTAAGCAAGACTCCTTGCCCAGCTATCACAACCCTGATATAGACTTGTGGCTCTGAGATATACGGGATTTAAGAGGTGAGAATGGGCAGCTCACATAGCAAGCAAAGCAGAAGAGGCAGCTGATCTAGAAGAGACGGTCCTTGAAGAGATGAGACTGGTAGGATGCACACCTCAGCCCTGTCTAATGTGCTTCATCTTGAGAAAGCAGAAGATCCTAAAATTCTCTTTAGTCCTTTCTTTTTTTCTCTCTCTCCCTGGTGTCCTTGCAGCATCTCAGTAAGTCCCTGCTCAGAAGGAGATTAGGATTGGCCTTTGCTTCTTGCTTGCTGCCTCTGACTCTCCCTCTCTGCATTTCCCTGTGCACTGACTCTGGGCATCAGCTCAGGAGCAACAGGCCATAGAGAGAGCACCCCCAGAAGGCATAGAAAGAAATGAAATTGCTTAAATGGTATTTACACTGAGTGGCGGGGTGGTGGCAGAAGTCTCAGAGCTTTGTCTGAGGGCACTGTGGCAGCAAGGCCACAACTGGAAAAGCTGTGTTGACAGCAGTATCTGCATTCAGGTGTCCTCTGTCAGAAGAGGCAGCTCAGTGATGCCAGGTCAGTATACTGTTCCTCCTTCAGGTCAAAAGGATTCAGATGCTAATTGTGACTTCTGGGTGATCTTGGGAGACACTGAGCATCCTCATTTTCTGTCTCTAATTTCAGAACACCCCTTCCTTAGGGGCATCTCCCTACTGGGAGCAGAGAGCATGTGGCGTCCAGGATTCTTCCTAGTACAACAGAGCCAGGCGGTGGAACAGAGTGAACGAGGCCAGCTATTCCCTGTCTCAGAACAGGGCAGAATCAGCCTGAGCAGATATATTAGGGCAAAGGGACCACCAACTGACTCCTGGGACTTGGTTGTACCAAATTATATTTGGGACATTTGAGATTAGAAGGAAGGAAAATGATCGAGATGAATGGACCACTAGTTCCAGTCAGGAAGACAGAGTCCATCCACAGCCAAGCTGTGGCTCTATACGCGTTCTTTCCCACTACTAAACATTCCCATTTTGCATCTAATCTCACTGTAGTGAGCTGAAAACTTTCAGAAGGTGATCATTAGGTCTAAGAGAATATGAAAGCCTGTATCATGGGCTATGAGTAAAGTGAAAGAAGAATGTGGTTCTAGTATAGGTATGCATACCACATGTCTCTGGCCATTGTTCCATTCCCTCTGTGGGCAGGAAACACTGGGACCTGCCACACAATAAGACAGGCAGAGCTCAGGGCACATCCAGAAGTGTCTTAATGTAAACTATAGCCCTGCACTAAGTGTTTGGAAGGGTTTATAGCCAATTAGGGCTCCAATTTCAGAGGGTAAGTGATGCCATATTTTAATTGTCATTAGCAAGAAAAAGTCAGCAGCAAGGAAGCCCAACCTCTCCACATAGAGGAGGGCAGGGCCCCATCATTAACCAGGCCGATCTGGCCTCTGGCAGGCTGCATTTATCCTTATTTCATGTGTATATACTCAAACCTTATAATGGGTAGCTTTTACCCATGGGCTTTTCTGTGCATTACTGAGATGCCAGAGAGATCATGCTCCCCTTGGGTCACAGAAAGCAAGAATCAAGTTGTTCTCTGTGCAGAAGGGTGGACACAGAACAGCCCTCTAGCACTGATACTGCTTAGGTTCAAAGACCAGTCTTCCAGGCTCAGCATCATCTCAAAGGATGTTTCCTTTCTCTGTGGTAGGAATTTGATACAGTTTGGAAGCATGTAGCAGACAGGGGCATAGCTCAAAAAATGCTCAGATCTCTCTTCTCCGGGGTCAAAAAGCAGCTCCTTAATGGGGTCCAAAGAGAACCTAGGATTTTCTGTTCTTTTGTGTTGGACTGGAAGTTAACAGAATTGTTGCCAGCCCACAATAGAACCAAACACAGACCAGTAAAGGATGCCTTCCCTGCATACAGCATCCACAGTGCATAGATTGGCACACAGGCAGGGTGGATCTAAGAGGGTAGGGATGAATGCAGGGCCAGGGCCTTCCTCAGGATGATCTGCAAGGGTGGGTGATAAGGGAAGTAGGCAGTTGCTGAAAGTGTAGAATTTCTGTCCATTCAAGCTACTTGCTGAGGCTCTTTTCATGGTCTGCAAGAGGAATGAGTATCTTTGTCCCTTTTGCTAAGAGGTCATGTGATAGTACAGAAAAGCACCCCAGTCGTTTGTGAGCAGACCTGTAGCCACAGTCTAAGTTTTCTGCATTTTCCCAGAGGCCAAAAACCTCCTGTCCCTCATAGGTGACCTGTAGCATAAAGCTTTCTCAGTCCTTGCTCCCTGAGTCACAGAAGCCTGACCGATATGGCCTAACTCCTTGCTTGGAAGATTTAGCACTGGCCTCTCCGGCCTCACCCCTGCATCTGCCCCATCCTCTAAGCTCCTGTACCGTGCGTGTGTCTGCTCTGGCTCTTCACCCCTTCCTTGCTGAGGGCTCAGTAGCCAGGAGGCAATGGATGTGTAGGACACTAGGAGGAGGTACACACAGCTGCTGCCTGCACTCATGCCTGGATAAATAAGAGGAATCCATCCTTGCTCCAGTTATATTCAGCCCAGACAAAGCCAAGTACAAACGAGCCCCTTCTGCTCACTGTGTCTGGGCTGCTTCTGAGTCATCACCACTGACTGCCCTGACCGAGCCGGGCTTTGGCCTTCTGGGCTCCCATGGGCAGGTCTGCTACAACAGAGCAGCTGTGGACTAGCCCCCATGACAGAGAGTGTCTCAAACAAGCGCCTGTCATCATTTCAATGCCACTGTGTATAGACACAGTTAAGTACTTGCTCCCAATCTGATGACGATGACCTAAGGAAACCAGGACCTTCACCTTCCAGCTACTTGCTGAATGTCTACCAGGGACCATTAAGACGTGTCGATTCTAGTGTTGACATGAGGTGAGCCATGAGAGAAAGTCCGAAGTATATACTAACATGGTTCAAGTGAAATCATTGGGACTGCCAGATCTTATGGCAGGAGTGTGCAGCCGCAGTAGTGGGAAGGAAGGAACATTCTAGCCGAAGGGAATAGCATGTGCTGAGGTCTGGAACAGCAGAGCATGTATGGAATAGGAGGCATTTGGCATGCCTGGATTAAAATAGTGAAGGGTAAGATCCAGCAGGCCCTAGTGATGAAGGTACTTAACACTGTACTGTGCTGAGAAATTTGAACTTCAGTAGAAAACACAGAACTTTAGCAGAATGGTGATAGATATAGATTAAAAAAATAATAACAACATGTGCTAAGTACTAACTGTAAGCCAAACTCTTTTTAAGTGTTTGACATAGTCTTTATCAAAGCCCTTTGGGGAGGCACTCCCTCATTATGCTCACTTGACATAGAGAATGTCCTAAGCCCATAATGATTAAATAAGTTATGTATAGTCATGTTGCTAGCCAGTAAAACAAAATTTGAAACAGATAATCTGGCTCCAGAGCCTGCATGTAACCATTGTGCCTCATTGCCTAGAAAAAGCCACACCCTGTGAGAACAGAGAGAGGCTGATGAAGACAGCAGTGAGGAAGGTGTTACCTACAGCCAAGACCCAACCTGAAGAGTGGGGCAGAAAAGCTACAGAAGGAAGAATCCCAATCAGTAGAATCAGTGTGAGTGAAGGTCATTGTGACAGTACATGGAACCCAAGAAATGTCCCTCACTGCCACCTGAGAAGAGAGGACTTCTAGTAAAGGTGGGAGAGGGAGGGTTGGACTCACTCCCTTTTTTATCTCTAGCTGCTGGGGTTGAATTCGGTAGTGAGGCCTGGGCTGTGGGTATTCTGGCCACTTGGAATAATAGACTAGAAGACCTCTCCACAGCTTAGAATGTACCCTGGGAATATCTATATTCAAAGGTCATGCTGTTGGGGAAGAATTCTCAGCTGAGATCAAGAAAAAGCCAAGATTGAGAATCAGAGATCTAAAAACAGACTGTTTCTAAAAGATAGGGGTTACTTAGCTTGGTCAGATCATTTGAAAGGTCAGAAATGATGAAGTCTGCAAAGAAATTATGAAAATGGCAGTGAAGAGGTCCTGAGTGACCTTGTGAAGTAATAGTGAGTGTAGGAATTATACCTTGGACAGGGAGAGTGGGATGGAGGGAGTGAGCATATGCAGAAAGCTCTGTGGATGGGGAGAGAGAGAGAGAGGTGGGCAGGCAAGGTTTCCTACAGGATAAGGTCTGGATGGCGGTGATAGGCGGCAGCCAGAAAGGCAGCGTAGAGGGTAAGTGACAGGAGCAGGTGTCTACGGCAACAAAAAGGGATGATTTAGTGCCTGGTGGGTTTCTTTTTCCCCTTTAAAATGGATGGAAAGGAGAGAAATAACCATGGATGTCAATCTGAGTGGGTGTTCAGTCTAAGCCAAGTAGAGGTCCTCTCAGTGAGCTTGAGAATCAGGTCTGCAGTAGAAAACTGCCATTGGAACATGACCTGTAGGACATTTAGTTACTTACAGTCCATGTAAGAGATTTGCTAGCCTTGGGCAGTAGCTACATAGATCATACACACATTGATTTTCCTACTGCAAAAAATAGGCTGGAGCCTAGCTCTGTGTCCCTTCAAGGCAGGTATAGCTTTTGAAGCCAGAGAACACACTGGCTAGGCTTGGGCAAGGCCATTCAGAATGGCCTTGTGGCCCAAGCCAAGGCCTCTAATAGAGAGTGTTGTCAGGAGGCACCAAACAGAAAAGTCCTCATGCTTCCCTTTGGCTAAGACCACTCTCCAGATCAGCTCCAAGCACCAGAAGGATCAGAACCATTCAGAAAAATCTCCAAGCATGCCTCTTGCTCAGTGAGGAACAGTACAAGCACCTTCCAGTTCTGTCACATTGCCTATGTGAACCTTGGGGAAGAGAGAGTTAACTCTCCTCCGGCCTCCAGCCTGGGGTTTTCCTGGGAAGATGAACAGTCTGCTTTCCTTATTGTCTGCACCAAAGGAACAGATTGCGTCAGTTTGTAAACTGTGTTACCGCTTGCAAAGGCCTGGAGTCAGCAGGTTTCCATTTCCCAGCAGACTCCAACGATGCTGATCGCCTTGGCTTCTGCTTCTCTGCCTCAGGCAGGATGGAAAGTGTGTTCCCACCCTCTCATCATCCTCACCATAGAGGTAGGGGAGAAGGAGGCCCTTATAGCCCAGTCATTTCTCTTGTTGCCCAGGCTTTCCCTGCATTTCCAGTAGCTTCTTGCCCCACTTTCTATTGTGCCAACCTGGCTGGACTTCTGGGCATTCCTAGGGCTTTGGCATGGCTCAGTGCTAAGATGTCAGAAAAGAAATTGTTTGGAAAAGCAATTATCAATATGAGTTAGTCATGAAAGATCATGTGGTGTAGAGGTGACAGGGCATCTCAAGGAGGTATTGGTGGGGACAGAGCCACACTGTGCCAGCACTGTGTGAAAGAGCTTACTGCTGCCCGCCTCTAGCCTGCCCACTCCTCACTGCACTGCACTGATGGTAATGAGACCCAGGAGGCCTTTCATAGGAACAGCCTCCCAGCTCCCAGAGCATTGAATTATTAATTGCATTGTGTTAATGTTCATCATCTCTGAAAGACGTTGGTATGTGTGTGGCCGCGAGGGGAGGCCTTGAGTTGGCCGTGTTAAACTGCTACTATGTTAAGGTGAAGTGTCTCTTCGAGTTCTCACTGCGGCGGCCTGGCAGCGTCACTACAGCTTTCATGCAGTCTCAGTGACGGTGGAAAGCCCAGCTCCTCAACACGGCTCCCTCTCTGTGTCATAAAAGGATCCCAGTTATGCTCTGGTTGCCCTGGAATTCTACTCACATTCTCACAAAAGGCTGGGCAGAATGAGTGGGTTGGCGCTGAGTCCTTAACTGGCTGGTGACTGGCTGGTGTTTCTAACAGAATAAATGATGCAGGTTTGTTTGAGGTTTGAGGTTTGTTTATTAGTTTAAGGTGTTTTGTTTTGGGTTTTTTTTTTTTTTAGGGTATTTTTATTTTGGTTGTTGCTTTGGTTTATTTGTTTGTTTTTAGTCAGTTTTTCTGGGAAGCCCAAGAGGATGCATTGTCACCCATCACTAGCGTCATAGTATGGATGGCATTCAGTCTGGAGCACCTGTGAGAGAAAAACAGTTTATGATAAACAGACAGAAAACAAGAGATGTGGGGAGGGAGTGGGCTTACTCTTCTGCAACAAGCTGCTCCTTCCAGCGGTGATAGCCCTGTAACCTAATTCCCTTCCACCAGGTCCCACTCTTGGTTGGCTGGCTGGCTGGCTGGCTGGCTGCTTTGGAGATAGTGGCAATTGTGTTGTGGCAAGATCTCATTATATAAACCAAGGTAGACTCATGATCCTCCTGCTTCAACCTCCAAAATTCTGAGATTGTATGTACATGCTACCATGCCCTCTAACCTACTTATAAAGATTCCCCACTTCTCAAACTACCATACTTAGGGTTCTGCCAGACTTTCAGACCAAGGTTGCACCATGAACCTGTTAGCAACAAGCCAGCCAAGCCACAGAGGAAGAAGCTAGAGTGTCCCCAGCTCACGATATTGGTTAATCAGTCGTTCTGCTCCCTGCCCTTCCCTTCCATCTTTTCTCCTCTGGGACATGACTAGCAAGCAAGGCGTTCCCACCTGCCCTTCTTCCTCGTGTAATCCATTGCTTTTCTTCTGACACTCCTCGCCTTCTCTCTATGTGTGTTCCTTTACCACAGCCTCAGAAAATCCAGACCAAAGAGAACCTCAGAAATGGGTCAGCTCACTTAACTGAGCCCAAAGCAGGTATGATGCACCAGCTAATAGGAGACAGTTATGTTGACCATTGAAGACCAAAGTATTTCTCTATTCTTCATCGGTTATATGGGCCCTTTAGCCTGCCTGTCAGTGATGACTTAAGAGAGTGGCCAATATGGGAATGATGGGGATTTCTGCCTCTAAAGCCTGTTGTTAGAACCCCCAACAAAATCTCCCTAGAGCTAGCCCTAAAGGTTCCTGGTCCACCCTCTGGAAAAACAAACCTGCACCTGTGCACAACCATGTACACAGTCAGTCTTCTTTCCAGGGGCCCTTGGGCTGGGGTTGGGCCACCCCCAGGGCTATCTTCCAGGCATTCTGTGGGCTCCCAACCCCTGGAGTTCAGGCTGACTGGAGGCTCTAGTCATTTTCTGTGCTGCCTTAGGCATTGTGCAAAGGCTATTCCAGTGCCCTCGAGGAGATACTTCTGTTCTCCATCTTTCTGGCAAACACACGAAAAGCTGGTATATATGTGTGTGGTCCTATGTTCATAGCCAGTAAATCCTACCTGGACTATCTCCTTTAGCTGCCTGCATTCATTGTATGAAATGTGGATTCCCCTTGCTGTCCTTCGCTGGTCTTCCTTTTGTCCTTGGTACTGTAGATATCTTACTTAACTCAGCAGAGGCGATCTCTAATGTATACTTTCCTCTTTCCCATGTCCTCACTGCACTGGGACCCTGAAAGAGCTTCAGGAGGAAGATGTAGCTATATACCTTTGCCTTTAGTATCATTTGGCATCCAGATCACCATCTGAATAGACGTTAGGACACACACCAAACCCCAGAGCAGGCTGAGCTCAGAGCTCCCTTTGTGGTTTAATACCTAAGCAGTCTTATAATTTCTCCCACCCTAGTGTACACACACACACACACACACACACACACACACACACACACACACACTTTCCACCACTCCTTCACTTCAGGAGAGAATCTGGAAGCTAAATGGCTCCTAAATGGCTAGGAAGTCCAAAAGTTAAGAGAAGGCATTAGCAAACGGTCAGCCTTGCCTGGCTTTTCTTTCTCTCCCTTCCTCCATACCTTTGGCAAACCCCAAGTGGCTCCCCAGCCTGCATTGCACCCCAGGCAGGGAATATGTTCCCGCTTAGAGCAGGAGAATGACTCAGCCCCACTGCCTGTCTGATTGAAGTAGTTCCTGTGTCAAGGAGCTGGACAGAATCCAGACAAGAGGGGAAAGGGGGACAATTTGAAGGCGGAGACAGAAACTGAGTATATATTTCTGGAAGTGAGGGCACAGAGCCACTGAAAGAGAAGCTGTAGAAATGACACAAATTGCTGGCCACCACCATCCTTCCTCTGCTCCAAGCCATAGCACTGGTGGTCGCTCCCAGTTCTCCCTCCCCTGCCTCCCTCCCCTTCCCTCCCTCTCCTCGCTCTTTTTGCCTTTCTTACCCAGCCTCAGCCAGAAAGAAAGAGCCCATAGCTCAGCTGGGTGGGCACCGAGGTATGCGTGTTGCCTGGGCACCAGGAGCTCTTACTCAGTAATTAGGAGACAAGCAGATTAACAGCCTGTGCTATTTTATTAATTTGGTAAATAAGCCAGAACAATTTCATTAGTGGCATATTAATGTGCTTGGGAGCAGGAGGGTGTGTCCCACTGTGAAGCAGAAGGTCCCTCTGACTGCCCTAGCCCACAAACAGACGGGTCCAGTGTATCTAGTATTTTGTCCCCTTGAGCATGGCTGGCTCTCAGCTCCCGCCCCCTTTGGCTTGATAATGAGAACACACACACACTAAGCAGGTAGGCATCTGTCTGTTTGGGTAAATTTGGGGACAGTGACCTATACCTGAGCAGTTCCTATCAACCTCATTTGGCTAACCTTCACTTGTTTATAAGGACCCCCAGTATAAGAAACCCAAAGATATTTAGGGAGGTCAGAGAATGACAGGGCTCACTAAACAGGGATTAGTCCCCAGGCGTGCAGAGCTCAGTATATAGCTTGACCAAGGAAAACAGCTTCTGCATATAACCCAGATGTGTAGAACCAGCCCCTAAGCGCTTGACATTAGTTGACAGGAGCAGAAGCATTTTCATGTTACTTCACTTAGTACACAGATCTACCTCTCCTTGTTCTACAGTTAAGGAAACGAGTCCAGAAGAGGTTGTTTGTCCTGCCCCCAAAATCACAACTAGTGCTAAGGGTTCAGCCACAGCCCTTCAGATTCCCAAAACCATGTCCTTTCTAATCCCTGGACCCAAGCAGCAGGTGCTCTCAAGCGCTGGAAAGTGTTTTGAGTATAGGAAAAAAGCTTCGTTCCCTGGTGGAACTAACGTTCTAGCTGTAGGATGAAGACATGTGAACATGAAACAAGTGCTCCTACCAGGCAGCAGAGCAAATCATGGAGAAACATTTACATATCAACACTCTGTGTATTTAACATATTTATATTGAATTCATTTGATCACAATAACAAACCCTCTGGGTAGGTATTGTTACAGTCCCTCAAGTTTCTAGCAAGGTTTTCGGTTTTTGGTTTTTGTCTTTTGTTTTGTTTTTAAGGCTCAAAGAAATCAAGTGATTCACTAAAGTGCAAACAGGTAGTGATTGGATTTGAACTCAGGCCGCCTATCTCCACACTCTACATTCTTAATCTCCATGCTGCATTTAAGTCCCTAAAAGTCAGAAGAAGCAAACTGATTCCCCAAGGATTCATAGGGTGGCCTTTTACAAGTGGTGCCAGAAGAAGTGATGCTGAAACCAAGCAGAACACAGCACACTGGGACTGGTCTAGCTCAGGTGTCACTCTGTCACCATCAAGGGCAGAGGGCATAGGTGCTGACAGAACAAGTAAGGCAAACAGGAGTGTCTTTCAACTCTGGTGTGGGGCGGGTCACACCTCTGCCTTTACTAGCTACCCCAAGCCACTGCCTCTGGGTGTGGTGCCACCTGTGCCTTAGAGTCTGTCAGGAAGTCCTCGCCTTCCCCGCTATCATTTCTCCTTAGGTCTCAGCTCTATCATATACCCAACAGGAGACTCAAGAGCCACCATCTGTCTACTTATGTGTAAACATATGCATACCCTGGGGTACCTGCAAGACCATGACCACCCTGTGCATACATGCCCGCTCCTAGAGTATGACAGTCCATGGTGATCATGCAAGATCTCAGTTCTTTGATGTCACCTGCATTGTAGGAGTCCTCCCACAGAGACTATTGTGTCCAGATCATTTCAGAAACACTCTAAGATGCATCATCTAAGAGACTGCATCAGTTTTGTTTTGTTTTTTTTGTTGCTGTTGTTTTTTTTTTTTTTTTTTCAGTTTGCACAGCACTCCATGGGTAAGATCTCAGTTAATGCTTGCGATTGCCAGTTGGGCAAGAGGAAGTTTCTTGTATATTTCACAGGAATAAATCTCCAGTAGCTACTGTCTGTAAATCTGAGGCAACTTGTAAGGAATAGCTCTCCCTAGACAGAGCTATATGTAGTCAGTCCTCATCATTTGCAGGTTTGGTGTTTGCCAATTCCATGCTCACTAACCCTGAGATCAACTCTTTTTCAGCCATTTGTAAACATGCAGAGTGGCAAGGAGCCTGCGTTACTTGTCAGGCGTGTCCCAGCTCAGGTGGAGCAAAGCAATACTGAGCCTTCTTTTTGACATAGAATCTCATGGAGCCTGCTGTGGCCTCAGACTTGCCACATACTTGAGGGTGACCTTGAACTGCTTGTCCTCCTACATGCACCTCGCCTCCCCAGTACTAGGGTCATAGGCGTAGACCACATTGCCTAGGGCTTTGAAACCTTTATTTATCTATTTGTTTTTAGATTGGGGTCTGATTTTGTAGCCCTAGCTAGCCTAGAACTCTGTACAGACTAGCCTGGCCTAAAATGCAGAGATCTCTCTGCCACCCAATTGCTGGGGTTAAGGTAGTATGCCTGGGTAATTCAACCCTCTTGTTTTAGCTCTCAGATTATAAACTTACTCTCTTTGTGATCTGTTTAGTGTCTTGAGTTTTGGGGAGAGCAATGCTTTCTCTTAGTGATTTTTTTTTTTTTTTCCCATAGAAAAATGGTCCCAGTGCTGCTGGTATATACCGTAGAGAAAAAGTACATATTACATAACAGTCATTCAAGCCTGATTTCTTATGGTACTATTGTCTGAGAGCTCAATGTAAACGAGCCAGTGATACATATTAAATAAGGTATCCTTAAACAGAAACACATTTAGAACAAGGTTAAATATTAATCATTTGACAAATAGGTAATAATAGGCTACCAGGATCCTAAACCTTTTATTCTCTCTAGGAATAATGGTTCAGTACTTTCTCTTTTTTTCTTTCTTTCTTTTTTTGTTTTTGTTCTTGTGGGTTTTTTTTTCCCCTTTTTTAAAAAAGATCTTTTTATTTCTTTTACGTATGAGTGCTCTATCTGCATGTACACCTGCATGTCAGAAGAGAGAAACAGATCACATTACAGATGGTTATGAGCTATCATGTGGCTGCTGAGAATTGAACTCAGGACCTCTGGAAGAATAGACAGTGTTTAACCTCTGAGACATCTCTCCAGTCCTCTGTTTTGTTTTTTTCAAGACAAGGTTTCTCTGTATAGTCCTGGCTGTCCTAAAACTTGCTCTACAGACCAGGCTGACCTCAAACTCACAGAGGTTCTCCACCTGCCTCTGCTTCCTGAGTACTAGAACGAAAAGCTTGCACCACCAGGCCTGGCAGTTCAGTGTTTTGTAATTCACTGTTTATGGTCACTTTATAGCACTGCCATGGTGACAAGAATGGACTGTGCAGGCTGAGGCTGTACCTCAGTAGTAAAGGAAGAGCCTAGTACGCACATGACCCTGGGGGTTCCCAGCACTATGAGAAGAAAGAATAAAACCAGGCATAATGTCACACTCCTGTAATCCCAGAACTTGGGAGATAGAAACAAGAGGGTCAGGAGTTCAAGGAATTCAAGGCCATCCTAGCAACAGAATGAGTTTGGGACTAACCTGGGATGCATGAGACCCTGCCTCCAATTTAAAAAAAAAAAAAAAAAAAAAAAAAAGTCTGTATCTAGTCTCTTTTCTCCCTCGTATTCTCACTGTGAGCATGTCTGTTTTACACAGCTGCCTGTGCTGCCTGTGCTAGACCTTGAATTCCTGGGCTCAAGTGATCTTCCTGCCTCAGCCTTCTAAATATTGAACTAGAAACAGACACAGCCATTCTTGGCTCTCTCCGGGGAAGTGAGGAGGAAATCCCAGAAGTTGGAATCCTGGAGCTAAACAGAGAACTAGAATGTGTATAGGTGCAGATTCTGTTATAGTTAAACCACAGATTGCTGGCGGTCAGTCAAAAAAGAAAAGTGGAGGAGGCTGCACATTGACTCCACTCTGGGAGCTCCCTGCTTAACCTGTGCTCATGAGGCCTACAATTCGCTATGCCAAAAGAGTGTCACAGACTTCCGGCACCTATCCAGGCCAAAGTTTGTCTAGGAAGGTTGGACCTATAGCATGAGACTTGACTGCAGAGACCAGGAGCCTGCAGAAACAGGAGCCGGGCCACTCTCCCCTGAGAGCCTTTGTTTGATTGAGAAATTACTATATCATTGGCAGCGGTAATGAAAGAGGAAGCTGAGCCCCACCGGCGACAGCTTTATCTCCCTCTACAACCCCAGATAGAACCGGTGGCAGCACACTGCCCAAGGCCAGAGATTTCTTTCCTCTGCTGCTGGCTGGGCCTAGGGACTTGTCAAGCCCAAGTTAGCACATCGATTGCAATCAGAAAGAAGCTGGATACATGTTAGGTCTGGGCTTACTTGCCAGGGAGAATCCACTGCTCCTTGGTGGATTGGTCCCAGGTATATCCACTAGTCGTAGATTCTTCCTGGCAAGCCCTGGAGAAAGCATCTGGATTCTGGCTGGCTTCAGAAAACTTGGTGTCAGGTTAGGGTTTGCCATGTGTAGTGAGGTCTGAGCATGGCACTGTGTAGGATGAGCGAGATTGTTCCTGCCTGGTTGCCTCAGCAACCCATTTCTGTGCTTCTTACATCAGTGCCAACAGCCCAACCCGATGCAGAAAACCACACTGGCCTACTGCAAGCTGCTGGGGGCGGGAGGGGAGCCGGAGCTGTCAAGCCTGGAGGGTGCTATGTGGCCATGTAGGGGAGTCATTCTCAATTTTGTTTGTCTGTCAGGGGGTGGGGGAACTCTTGGCTACTGAAAGTATGAAGCAAGACAGGTCAGGGAGAGAGGAGACTGACATAGGCTTGGACTCCATGTTGACTGGGAACTGAACCAGCCCCATTTGCTTTTGGCTGGGCACATGTCCCCTGAGCTTCCAACTACAAGGCAACCAACCAGCCTGTCTGTTCTTCCCACTGCCACCCCCGAGTTCCTCTGAGACCTACTGCTTTTTGGCCTTTGCCTGTTTGGTAAAAGTTAGCAAATTAAGACAAAGAAAAGGTGGTCTTCCCAGTGACATCAGGCCCGTCACACAGGTCTATCTTGTTACTGCAGGCCTGATGGCCTCTTCAGCTCACCCAGTCCTCTCCCTGCAGTACACTCAGGCTTTCGGGGCCCTGGGCTTTTGCAAGGTGGATCAGAGCATCAAACTCTTACGTACCAACTGTTCTTCTTCACAAGCTAATTGCTAGACTCGGAAAAAGGAGAAACCTGCCTCAGCATCTACCAGGCACTAACTGCTGGTTCTTCCCACTCCACGTAGCTCTGATGAAGAAAGGCAGGTCCTAAGTCTGGATGCTGGAAGGGCCAGCATTATTACCTCAGTAGAAGGAGGGACTGCTTCCTGAGACAAACTATTGGAGTCAGGGAGAGGGTGAGCTTGGCCTATTGGATGCAGTGTAAAAAGACAAGTCAGGTCGCCTGCTGTGTTACTGGTTCTGCCCGTCTAGCCCCATGTCCATCCATTCCCTCTCAGCGTCCCTACAAACTCATCCGGAAAGCCAGCTGGAATCTGCCTACATTCTTTCCCTCAGACGTTAGTGGGCTCTGCATATCCCTTTTGCCACACTCCAATCTAAACTGCCATTTCTCTTCAGAGGATTAGGAATGGGCCTAAGGACCAAAACAGTGGTGAAAACTAGGGTGAGTTCAGGGCCCTGCCTCCTGGTCCTCCCCCTTTAACCCTTTATCCCCATCATCTTGTCTCTGCCCCTCCCCAACCCAGGCACCTCTATCTTCTTTGGGGAGTAGCATCACCGGACACTTCCCCACTGCCCACTCTCATTCCTTCTAGCCCTCTGCCACTGGCACCAGCTCAGGCTTTGAGAATTCCCAGGTATTTAGATGTTCGTTTTATTGCTTAATCGAGCTTGAAGCCATTTAAATTAATACAAGTTTTTACACTTAGCAGCAAGGGCTTTTATAGGCCCCTATAGCTGAAGAAGAACGAGAGTCTAGAGAGACTCAAGGAAGAAATTTATCGTGGCCTATTGCTTTTCTGAAGTAGGGGCAGGTCAGCCTCCCCAAAAGACACAACCCTGGACCACCCTCTTGGAGGAACTGAGTCTGTGCCATTTCTGGGATCCTAGGGACAGAAGCCTCCATGGAGAGTGTCTAAGGTCCGTCAATACTCTGATCCAGTGTTTAGGCTTGTGCTCATGACCACACCTGTCTGCTTTCCTCCCAAACTGCCCCTGTGCTGATGCAGCTCCGCCCACACCCTTCTGCCTTACCTGTGCTCTCCTGTTTTCCCCTGGCTTTCTGGAAGCCTCCTTAATTGCCTTCATTAAACATTAATTCTTTCAGTTCTTCCTAGAAGAATTCAGTCTCCCTCTCCCCAGGGATTATCTTGTTCCTGAGCCTGCCTTCCTTCCCCACAAAAGCTGGGGTGGATAAGAAAGGGTAGGGTGTACCATGTTCAGCCTGCTTCTCCCCTCACTCCTGCACACACGCATGCACAGCTAAGCATAGGGCCTCCTTCAGCCAAAGTGAGTCAAGTGCACCCCAGCAGCCATCTGCCAAAGGGGGGGAGGGGGGAGAGCTGAATGATGAGTCTGGAGTGCTGCGCTCTGCACAGCTGCAGGGATTGACCTAAGTGGGTCGGTGAGAACATAAAGAACAGACAGACACACAACACAGAAAAGCTGGGATCTGGTGGCCTGGGCTCTCTGATGGAGAAGGTGAAGCAAGGTGTGTTTAATTCTATCAGTTGAACCAGGCCGCAGGGTTATTGGACTGAGATCAACAGGAAGGCAGGATTTTTACGTACAGCTGAACAAGGAGACAGGCTTAGCTAATCTCTTTAGGAGCAGTCTTCAGGCTATAAGTATGGGTGGGGAGAAAGTGACAGTGGAGATTTTCTGCACCCTGTCAGCATTCACACTCTGACTCAAGAAGGCTTTGCCATCCCTTAGAGCCTCGCTTGGGAAGGTTTTGCCACTTCCATGGGGCAGAGGCACTGGGGTCCTTGACATGGCTGTACCCATGTCAACAGTACATTCACTCAGGACTTCTCTGGTTCTAGCTGCTTCTGCTACATAGAATGAATATAGAAGTGAGCTTGGTGCCATTCTCAAGCCTCGAACCTGCAGAAACGTGCCCATGAGCTGACACACATACCCTGTCTTTTGTTTCCAGGTGGAGGTAGAGGTAGAGAGCATGGATAAGGCCGGCAACTTCATTGGCTGGCTGCACATGGATGGCGCTAACCTGTCTGTCCTGCTGGTGGAGCAAGCGCTTTCCAAGGTCCACTTCACTGCCGAGCGCAGCGCCTACTACAAGCCTCTCCTGTCTGCTGAGGAAGCTGCCAAGCTGAGGAAAGAGAAGGTACCAAGTACAGACTGTAACAGTCAGTCCCTAGCATGTGCTCTTTTCTTACCTGCTCCTTCACACACACCAAAGGGCCAAGGGTAAGGTACTACCTTAGGCACCTTTGATCCTAAGCCAGTCGCATACCTCCAGTGGGCCAGGGTTGCCAGTCTGGAAGATTCCCAGTGGTTTTCCCAGACCTACAGCTAGACAGTCTAGAAGATGACATCAGAGCAGTGGAAGAAATGTTCCGGGCACCACAGGTAAAGAGCCTGGGGGTCAACCTCAGTGTCCGCTGGTCAACCCACCTCTGAATTTCCTTATTTCTGCCCTTTAAGGCAGCAGTCCAGCGAGGTGCACGGAGCCCTTAGAACTGCAGATTTACAGCCAGTCTCAGATACTACATTGAAGAGACAAGGGAGGTGGATCCAAAGAAGCTTTTGGAAACAAATTGACTATTAAGGAACTCTGGCTTTGGGGTGGGAGCTGGGTGGCCCCTTCCCACACTAGCTTGTCTGCATTGACTTATAGCTTGCCTAATAGTAGGATGAATCAGCCAGCCATCAATCTGTCAGAGCTCCTCTGTGCTTGAGGAGGGTTTCGTGGGACAGCCATGCTAAACCATAAATTGTTCCAAGAATAAATATGTTCTTCCCCATAGGGCAGCCATCTGGCTTGAGATTCGCTTCCCAAAGCCAAGATAACCTGCCAATAGGAGTTTGGGGGCTTTGTGCCCCTAAACACATCCTATTCTTCCTCAGGCCAAAGCAGCCACCTCCTGGCTCAGGGCCTCTTTCCTCTTTTAGTACTGGACCTAGGGATCCCTGTCTTAGTCATCCTCTGGGAATCGGGAAAGGTGTTGTCGCATACTTTGGTGGCAGGAGAACACAGGTGGACAGACTCCAGAAGGATGTGGCTCAGAAACCTAGGCTGAGCACCAGAGCCTGGCTGCCATCTAGGGACGCTAGCTACCTTAGGGCGTCAGAGGAAATTCCCTTCTTCATTACTCCACTTCCTACTCACTTTAAACCCTGCCTCCTGAGGGTGGCAGGAGAAGTAGGCAGCCTTGGCTTTCAAAGGGAAGGAGAGTGTGACTTTTTGGACTGCCACCCTTGTGTCATCTGTCTTCAGCAGGGTCCTGGAGGGCAAGGATAGCAGCATTGAGGGCCAAGGCTGTGAAATAAAAGCATCTCTGCCTAAGGCACAGCTCCACACATGAAAATTCACTGGGGCCTAGAAGCTGCCTCCTCAGCTCTGTCCACTCAAGAGTGGACGTGGTTGAGGACAGGGAGTGGTATCTGCCCTGAGGGGCTGACTAGATTCCTTGCCAGGGACAGCACAAGGCGTCTTTATTTACTGCACCGTAGGCTTGTCTGAAAGAACCCCAAGTTGTCATTCTGTTGCTGCCGCTTGATGATGCTAAGGAGTAATTACCAGTGAGTAATTACTTACATGAGCTGTACGTTTTCTTCCAGCCCAATTAAAATGCAGTACCCAACCCTCTATACTGGGCCACCTTCCCCATTTCTCTAGGATCCAGTGGAACCAGCTTGGTCTGCCGCCTCCCAGGGAGCTCATTCTGGGGAGCAGCTCTGTCTGCAGAGCCCTTAGTGACTCTGGATGAGGGGAGGAGGTTGGAAGCCAGCTGGGTGGTGGTAACCTGTGTATCTCAGGTGTACTCAGCATTTCCCACTTGTAATCTCCTGAAGGCCATTTCACTTCTGAGGAATAGAGGATTACGGCTCCTTCGCAATGTATAGATGTTTATATATAACGGCCTAAACCATGAAAGGAAATGCTGAGAGACTCTGAGACCAGTTGTGTTTAGAACCATTGGGCAGTGACTTGTGCTTGCATGCAGTAGTGAGTGTATCTATCTGGAGGAACCTAACAGTGCTGAAGCCTAGAAGCTGCCTCCTCAGGGGGCTATCTAGAGAACCCAGCTGCGTCCCTACTGTGTCCCATAAGACCCTCCCTTTCCTCTATACTAAGTGGTTCTAGGCAGGAACAAGGAGGAAATCATAGGTGGCAGGTACCTACATACAGATATATATATTTCCCCCACCTTTCTCTCCTCCCCCCTTCCTTCCTCCCTTCCTCCTCCTTTCTCATCCCAGCAGGGCCTTGAACAGGGCCTGATTGGCCATTGATTAGTTTTTATTGAGCTTGGCCTCCCTGCTGTGTGTTTGAAGGCCTCTGCCACTGTGGCTCCATGCCAGCCACACCCTTGGAGCTTAGTGAGTAGGGGTAGTAAATAGGATGTAGACAGCCAATGGAGTCCCTGTATACATCTCTGTCCTGTCAGGAGGAGGAGGGTCTGGTACTTCCTGGAAAAAACACACAAAAAAGAGAAAGGATGGAGGGTTAGAAACCAGGAGGAGAGACAGCCTCTGCTCTTTCTAACCCACTCTGGCTTATGCCTCTGCCCAGTAAAATAGGGTCCTTCCCTGGTGACAGCTGCAGCAACAGGGGAGCCTAAGAAGTTCTAGATCTAGAAGGAACCTGACAAAATCAGAAACTTGCTTGGCAGAACGTCGTGCAGCAGGAGCAGAGGAAGGAAGAGTCACGGCAGTGCCTTGCCCCGAGACAGATCCACCATGACCCTCGCTTGGCAGCAGAAGAGATTCTGTTCTTTAGCCTGGCCATAAACCCTAACTGCCACCATCAGAGTTCAGGAAGACATCTCCATAGGAACGTACTCACAAGTGGCCCAAGATCAGGATAGACCAACTACCAGGCTCCTCATGTGCCTGGGCCCTGCTGCTGAGCCAAGATTCATACCTCCTTGGCCATATGGGGGTCCTTCCAAGCCCCTTCGTCTGCCAAGAGCCTGGGAGTGACTCTGTACACAGTTACTGCTCCTTCTAGAAAAGGCCTTTGAATTTTCCTAGTCAACTCCCATGGGTCCAGGAAGAGCAGCATCCACCCCAAAGATTCCGTAAAACAAGGACATAGCAGGGATGTGAGCTCATGAGGCTACTGAGGCTGTGTGCAAGTAGCGCCTGTCTGGCAAGGGGCCTTACCAGTGTGTCTGTCTTTATTGCTTTGCACAAGGGCATACCAGTCAATAGAGGCTTGTTCTAAGGATGAGGACCACACCCATCCCAGCAGGTCCCAGCACACCAAAAAGACACTGCATTTACCAGCTTGCCTGGGACCAATGGCTACCAAGTCCCAAGGAATAGCTGAACTGTCGTCTCTCCCCCAAGAAAAACAAGGACCGATTGTGGCTCCACTGCCCAAAGAGCCAAATCTAAAGAGTCGAATTCTCACTTAGATTCAAGGTTCCTTTCCTGGGGAGCAGATCTCCCTCTTCTTCTGCCCCCGGATTCTTAGCAGCCCGCCTGTGACATCTGCCACTCCATAGGTAGGCAACTTGTTTCACTGTCTTCTCAGCCCAGGTGGCAGTATGTACTCCCTTCTGCCAGGTGAACAATCCGACCTGGGGGGGGGGGGGATCTGTCAGGTTTTCATTTGCATCATTGGTGACCTCAGCATGCTGCCCACCTGAGCCTGTGATGAACAAAGCTCCGCCCCCTCTCCCCAGGGAGGGAACCTGGTGCTGTCGCCTGGGGCTCTTTCACTTGAGGACTCATTAGCAGTTTCTGCTCTCACCCTGTCAGTCAGCTCCAGATTCATCAACGCAGCTGAGGAGAGCCCTCCTCAACAGCCACAGCCCAGGAAGTAGGGTGGGGGAGGATTGGTCTCTGAATGAGGCCTCATCTCTTTACCAAGCTGCAAGCCAGGAGAGGAGGCAGCTAGAGGAGTAGGCAGAGCAGGGAGGGAAGGAAAGGGCCACTGCAGACAGCCCAAGCACAGCACCACACCAGGGTGCTGAGAGATTGAGGGTGAGAAGCATGGGTGCTGTCACGAAGGGGAAGACTGCTGGGTCAGAGAGGTGGCTGGCAGCAGCTCAGCCCATTTAAGGCAGTGATGACAGGCTTGTCTTAGAGGCTGTGTGAGTCCTATTGATCTATGGAGTTACAAGGGCTCTAGAGGGCCTGGGAGCCCAGTCAATAAGAGTGACTAGCTAAGCCGACCCCTTCCAGCCAGAGAAGCCTGAAGGAAAGAGCTGAAAGCCTTGTTTGACAGCTTCCATGACTATCCTGTTCTGTCATAGGGAACTTGGGAGGTGTTTGGGCCTTTGAACCCTTAGGGAAGACAGAGCATGCATTAACACTTCACTGCCTGCTTCTCCTGGCCAGCCAGGGCTGGGCCTGGTGTGTGCCTTAAGTCCCTGGGTGATGGAATGAGAAGAGCGGTAGTAGTAATGGAGACAGATGTTGGCAGCTGGGACCCAGCCCGATTAAGCCCTACATGTGCCCTTGTGGGAAGCATGGTGGAATACTTAGGCATAGATGGGTCCTAGCCATTCCCTTCGATATCCCCTAAACTCTTGCCTCTACTTTTGATAGAGAGGCAAAAGTGTAAGCTTGGGGTGACTCAAAGAGGTTCCATAATTGTAGTATGCCTGCCCTTCAGCTCCTTCCAGGGGCCACCCAAGAATCTGCTCATTAGCTGAGAATGTCGGTGGCTGGATGTTAATGTTCTAATCAAAGGAAGTAGGCCCAAATGATCACTTGTTAAAGTCAAACACAAGGTAAAGGGTAAAGGTGTATGCTGTCTAAGCTGTTCCCAGAGCCCTGTGCTGCCTGTTGTCTCCAGACACCCAGCCATCACCAAGGACCTACTTCTAACTGCACACATGTGTACCTCAATGTCCCCATTTGCAAAAGAAGCATAGTGGTGTACTCACTCAAAAGATTGTTGTGAGGCTCAGCTGAATTGGTACTTGGAGAATGTTTAGAAGGTTCATGGCACTAAGGAGCATGCTGGTTTCTAGCTAACACCGTCCTCTACCTCTATACATGTCTTCACGATGCCATGTGTGGTCCTGTCTCCTGACTCCCCATCCACTTCCTGCTGCTCAGCTGGAGAGCCACCTCCCTCCCCTGCTCTGACAGGCCTCACTACTTGGCTAATCTCCTGGCCGCAGGATTGGACTTGACGCGCTGTCACGTCGAATCAGCTTCTGAGCTGCTGCAGCTCTGGCACAGGGCTTGGGGAGGGAAGGAAGGAAGGAAGGAAGGAAGGAAGGAAGGAAGAGAGGGAAGCATGGAGAGGGTGGCTCAACCTCTGAGCTGAGGTCAGAGCAACCTGCTGGAGGTGAGGAGTCCAGAGCACAGGAGAAACAGTTCTGCACAGAGTCAAGTCCCCCTTTCCCAGCTGCAGCTTGGAGTGTCTCAGGGACAGTGGTGGCCATAGAAGTGACCTGAAGAGGGACATTGCAGAGCATTGTGGGAAGGGAGATGGAGATTTGAAACTAGAGGGACTAAGCAGGCAGCCCAAAGCCAATGCAGCTCTGGTGGGATCCTCACACTCTACTCTGTGGGTTCACCTGGAGCTCAATTTGATTCTAATTTCATAAGCCTGGGGTGAGATCCTGAAGCCTGTTTTTAAATAAGCTGCCAGTTTGCTATCTGTCAGAATCATGCCTCTCTAACTCGGAACTTCAGAGACTCCACCTTTCCTGCTCAGAATCAGCCCTGCAGTGACCCCAAACTTACCCAGGGGCAACACCTATTTACCCAAAGCCCCTGGTTGGTCTCTTCACCAATGTCCTCAGCTCCCCTGTCTTCACTCCCACACCTGTAGGTCTGGGCCCACTATGAGGAGCGGCCTGTGGAGGAGGTGATGCCTGTGCTGGAGGAGAAGGAACGCTCTGCCAGCTACAAGCCCGTGTTTGTGACAGAGATCACAGACGACCTGCACTTCTATGTGCAAGATGTGGAGACTGGTGAGTGCCTGTGTGCTGCCCCCTCACAGATCTCAGCATGGGTATGGGGCCCAGAGTTCCCCCAAAGAACTTAGCTGATGCCCCTGCCTCCATCTCACTGGACCTACGGGTCACCTCAGGAACCCACAAGTGAGCATTGGAGTGGACATGTGGCAGGCCAAGCAGGTCCTTTGAGGACAGGTGGCATTATAGATTCATCTGGGTGGTTCTCTGAGACTCTTAGGTAATGGTTTTACTTGCAGACACCCCTGGCAGGGCTGGGCGTGAGGATTTGTTGCCTGAGTGTGTCAGGAATCATGGAGCAGATTGTCTGATGTGGTTAGGAAGCCCTCTTCTTACAGAGGACCAGAAGGGTGCACGCTTGTCCCTCTCTTGAAGGGGTTTCTCCTTCAGAGGTTAGTTAGTATAGAATTGTGGTAGTCAGTTTCCATGGCAACAAGCAGGCTCTAGGGGAAGCTATCCCCTGGCAGTCTTTGTGAAGGACCATCTCGTTTCTCCTGTCCTCAGTCCACCACCCAATGGCCACCTCAGTAGAGACCATTCTAGCAGCAGCCACATCCACCACTCTTCCTTCCCCTGACCTCCCTCCTCTTCATGCTCTGGGCAAGAAGCAGTTTTGTTGGGAAGAAAGGGACAAGCTCTTAGAGCTACCCTGGGTCCAAGGAGCCAAATCCTGGCAGAGGGGTGTGCAGATATGGGCAGCCCAAGGAATGGCAGGATACGTTTTTTTGCCTGGCTTCCTCAATCCTATCCCCAAACCTTCTCCAAGTTGCCAACAGCCTGTCTCAGCCACTTCCCCTCTAATGATATTTCCCAAGCAGCTGCTTTTGTGCCACTGTCATTTCACCAAGGAAAACTTCTTTCTTCCTCATCCTGTGCTAGTTTTGTTTGGGGAAAGGCGGAGGAGAGGGGAGGGTTGATGAGCCTTGGGGATTCACTTCTCCTGAGGGCAGCCAGCTTTCAGGACTAGGTGGCCTAATGGAAAAGGAGTCTTAACTTCACAAGGTCTCAGTCGAAATTAGGTCTGTGAGTGAGCAGAGGAACAGCTAAAATGGCCGTTGGAGAGCCTAAGGGAGGAACTCAGCAGTCCCTGCCCCAGGACAAGGTCCACCCACAGCCTCCCCCTAGGAAGGACCTCCTTAACTAGCCCCACTGCATTCAGAGGCAGAGCTTACGGGTACAAGTTTCTTGCCTGACTGACTCTGTCATCAGGGAACCCTGTCAGGCTGTCTCTGGCTGCTCAAGAAAGCTAAGATACTTGGGGAGAGTATCGTCCAGGGCAGGAATAGGAAAGAAAAAGGCACAGAGAAAGCTAGCATTCCTAGAATGTTGTCACTGGCATCTAGTAGTAAGTACCAGGGAGGATGCTGCAACCTTCAGGTGCCTCTGTTCAATCCATGAAAATAAACCCAGGGTCTTTAGCCTCCTTCTCTGAACCTTTGGGACTCCTCGAGGCACATCCTCTCACCCTGCCCCCTTTCTATTAAAGTCCACCTTCACAAAGGGTCTAATCAAAACATTAACTGCAAGTGACCAATCAGACCCTATATAAGGACCTCCAGGAGGCTGTGGCTGCTGGCAGGAGGCATGAGTCTGTTTCTGTTGCCTGGGAACCTAAAAATCCAATACACTAAAAGTAGACCAAATTCAGGAGCACCTGTCAATGTAAAACCTGCTTCCCTGTACCAGGAGCTTGGGTATCTGTGGGCAAGGAGCACTCTGGAGGAGCCCAGAGGCCTCACCACTCAGTTGACTGAGTGCCAGGACCGTGGGTGCACGGCAGCCCAGGAAGATGACATGTGTTGCATATGCAGAGATCATTTCAGGATGGTTGAATTATTAAGCACCCTGCATGCACTGGGGATCCTACCAGACCTGTGGAAGTAAACAATCAAGTGAGCTGTGGTCTGTGCCCTGAAGGAGCTCACAGTGTAATGGCAGAAACATAAACACAGACAAGGAACTTATACAGTGAATGGTAGCAAGTTTAACCACAATAAACATGTGTTCTGCACCTGTTACAGTGTGGCCTCAGCCCCGAAGGGAAAGAGGAATGCCACACTTAGACTACACATCACAAGGCCTGTCCTCACCTATGGGGCAGAAGAGAGCAAGAAGGCTGTGAGGCTGAACTAGCATCTGTGCAAGAAGGGCCATAAAAGGACAGGCCACAGGGATCTGATGCCCAGCAAAGCAGGGCGAGGGAAGGCACTGCAGGAAGGAGCCAGAGAAGGGAAATGAGACCTCAGGTACTGCCAGAGCTGCTCATGTAGCTATAGGTAAGCAGCAACGGCTGTGACCCTCAGCCAGGGAGATGAAGCAGGATAGCAGGCACTGTTCCCTGCTGAGAAGAGAGAGAGGAGGGGACCTAGCCTGGCAGCAGTAGAAGTGCTGTTCCACATGAATTTCACAGGGTGACAGGTCAGAGTGTCTTGTGAGTAGGTGGAGCCTGGCCCCACTCAGAGAATCACTTGCCATCTTTTAAGGCTCTGACTCTGAGATCCTTTCCTGTCTGTGGTTGTAAGTGATCCATCCTTTTGCCCCCAAGAGACCATGGACAAAGTGGCTCCTGTTAATCATGGGGTCCTGAGTCTCAGCCCTTATTCTAGAAGCTTTTTCCTTCCTCAGTCAAGACCTAGTCACAAGAAATGCACCTCAGTAGTAGGATAGTTCCCCGGCATGCACAGGCCCTGTGTTCCATCCCCAGTACTTGAAAAGGGATTTAGAAGGCCCAGGCAACTCCCCAGGGCTCCTTTAGCTGTGGCCGGTACATTAGAACATGGCCAATACAGTACATGCAAGACCCCTGGTATTAGCAAGTCACCAAGTTTGCTTTTGAATATGGCTGTCATGAAGCCTCTTGAGTGAGAGCCACAAAGAACTCGGTTGCATGGGCTGAGGTGGCCAGTGCTCAAGCCCCCTGGAACTTCACCTCATGCTTAGTCCCCAGGTTCACCAGGAGTGAGGCCCCCAAGTCTAACGCCCTCTTTTTCCTGCAGGCACCCAGCTGGAAAAGCTGATGGAGAACATGCGCAGTGACATCTCCAGCCACCCTCCTGTTGAGGGTTCCTACGCCCCCCGCCGGGGAGAGTTTTGCATTGCCAAATTTGTAGATGGAGAATGGTGAGCCCCTTGGACCAGCAGGGCAATGGGGCTTACATAGGATGGAGAAATATCCTGGGCACAGGCCTGTAAAGCTGCTGTTAAATGGCAGGCGTTCACACAAGCATATCCTTTCTGTGGGGTTGTTGGTAACAGCCTTTGCCAGGTCTTCAAGATATCCTTCCTCAATCGGGGGGTCGGGAGCCTGTCATCTAACCAGCCACCAGAGTTGGTAGGATAAAGTGGTGTCACTCCCTCTCCCCTGAGGACACCAGGATAGTAATGCTGGCAGCTGATACCTTCCAACCCAGCCCTTGCCCTCACAGGAAGAATGATGTCAGGAGTCAGTTGGAGGTTTGTTCACAGTGAGCACAGACCAGCCAGCCAGCCCTGCACCTCTGCTGTCTGGGATACAAACAGTTGAACTTCTAGGCCGGAAGGTCACTCATGTGTGATCTACCAAGGGTAGAGCCCATGGTCTTCCCAGGGTGACAAAACAACTTGGATGTGTTCCCTGCTGAGGCTCCCAGACAGATCTGCCAGCTAATTACAACTGCTGTTTAGTGTGCTGGGTTTAAACAGCAGACATCAATCTAGTCATTGCTCTTGTTTCTTTACGCCCTGAGGACATATTAATCTGCTCCACATGCTCCCCTTCCTCCTCCTTTGCTCCCAGCTCCACTCCAACTCCCATAGATGCTGTCCACAGCTCCCTGAGGCTGGGCTTCCCTGGGCTAAAAGCTGTGCCTGTAACACCCAAAGACCCTAAGCAAGAAATGCTGGATCCCCAGGGAGATGAGGTTTTTAGTGCTATCTTACACGCTCTGACCTTTATCATTGCAGGTACCGCGCCCGGGTAGAAAAAGTGGAATCCCCTGCCAAAGTGCATGTCTTCTACATCGACTATGGCAATGTGAGTGCAGGGGACCAGGGTGGAAAGCAGGCAAGGCAGGGACCATCAGGCACAGTAGGCCCCTTGGTCAAGTCCATCTCTCAAAAGTCCTGCTAAGCTTACTGATGAGACATATATATGTATTGGTCACCTCTACTCTTCATGAAACAGGCCAGGCCCCCTGAACAACTAGAAAGCACAGGTAAATGTGGCCAGAGGCCTGCAAACACTGATAGATAAAAGAGACTTGACACTCTTGAGGTATGGCAGTGGCTGTCTACTGTCCTTTCATCGCTCAAGGATAAGACATGAGGATCTGCTGGCAGAAAATCCAGAATTAGGGCCATGCTCTCATCTTGTTACCTGGGAGCATGCAGTGAAGAGGTTTTACCAGGCTAGAGTGATTCCACCTACCTGGATAGAGAACCATAAGCATGCCCAGCACTGCCAGGATCCTTCTTGATGTGAGTACCGTGCCCTGTGGAGTACTAGAGCCCATGTGCAGAGAGAAGGGCACTAGAGGGAAGGGGAATGAGGAGGCAAGCCCAGGTATCTGCGTGACTGTCTGAGTTAATGGGAGCTTCCCAGCATGCCAGTATAGGGCCCACAGCACTAGAGAAGCCTATGAGACTAGCAAAATGGAACTGAGCCAAGGAACGAGCTAGAGAGGCCCAAAGTACAAGTGTCCAGCAGCCTGGTACAGAGGGTTATGCTTGAAGCAAGGGGTCACCATTGTAAGTGTGATGTTGTTCTGGTGCTTCCTCTATAGAGAGAGATCCTACCGTCCACCCGCCTGGGTACCCTACCACCTGCCTTCAGCACTCGTGTGTTGCCAGCTCAAGCCACAGAGTATGCCTTCGCCTTCATCCAGGTGCCCCAAGATGTGAGTACAGACACCATCCTCTTGAGAGGGGACTGACTGTGGACAAAGCCATTGCTGCAGCTTGCTGCCTGGCAGAAGATGGAAATGTGCTGCATCGTCTGTTGTTGATAAGAGCAGGAGCTGTGACTGGGTAGCTTTGACTCTGGAAATTGAGGGAAGGTACCACAGACAAGATGGCATGATAGCAATTCACTTAGTTCTTGAGCAGTGGGTAGACCTGAGGAATTAGGTGCACTGGAATAGACTCCATCCCCACAGCTGGATACTAGTGAGTAGCGGGCAGTGGCAAGAGAGAAGAGAAAGGTAATTTCAGGCCTGGACATTGTGGTCTTGTCTGTCCTGGCAAGAGTTTATTCTCTGTGCCTTAGGCAGGGAGGGAAGTGAAACATGGTCAGATGTGTTTCTGATAGCTTTGTAAGTGGGAGGAATGGTTGGAGGGTTAGGGAGAAGAGAGGACCAGTCTCGGAGACACGGGATAATATCTGAGAGGTGGGACAAGGCAGAGGAAGCTAAGATGCCACTGAAATCCTGACACACGGATATGTTGCTCTTGGCCAAGGGAAAGGAGGCACACTTTGGCCGTGTGGGATCTCCACAGGGCTGCACAGGGTCCAGTGTAGAAGAGAAAGAAGACCTAGCGTTCTGGCAAGGAGACGAGGCTTTAGCTTCAGAGAGAACCTGGTGCTCAGAGCTAAGGTGTGAGCCACGTGCACAGAGCTGCCTCCAGCAGCAGGATACAGGCTGCTAGTGGGAAGGTGGGAGGCCTCACCCTTAACTTCCCACCTACTCACAAAAGCATGCCGAAGGGAAAAGAGACCACAAAGGCGTGGTGAGCTGGGTGTGTGTGTGTGTGTGTGTGAGGTTGGAGAGCTATGTGACGACAATTCAGGATGCTAGTACAGTCAAGACAACAGAGATCTGATAGGGTCAGCATGCTGGAGCCAGACTAGAGGTTTAGAGGGGCTAGGGCAACAGTCATTAGATAAGTTTGGGGCAGAGAAAACCCATTTTTTTCCTCAGAAACAAGCCAGTGGGTGGGTGCCCAAAATTTAGTTATAAGAATGGTTTCTGTGCAATTGGTTTGGGTACGGGAAGAGTTTTCTTCATGTCCAGGACCCGTTTGCCACTCACAGACACCACAGAGGAGTGTCACAGGCTCTGCTGGAGGTCAAAGGGCTGGCCTTGATAGCTGTTATTTGACCTTCACCTATCCCTCTCAATAACATGACTGCATCCCTGTCCAGGAGGATGCTCGCACAGATGCAGTGGACAGTGTGGTGCGGGACATCCAAAACACGCAGTGCCTGCTCAATGTGGAACACCTGAGCGCCAGCTGCCCCCACGTCACTCTGCAGTTTGCGGATTCCAAAGGCGATGTGGGCCTGGGCCTGGTGAAGGAAGGGCTGGTCATGGTGGAGGTGCGCAAGGAGAAGCAGTTCCAGAAAGTGGTATGTGATTCGGAGAGGGGCTCCATCCTGGAAGCAGGCCCTTAGCACATACCCTGCACCATCAGCAATATCACAGATGGGGGGCTGGGGACTACACCCAGAGCTAGAGAGGAAGCAGAGAATCCACCAGCCTCCTGGTCCTGCTGGGGAAAGATAATGGATTTGGGTTTGTTGGGTTTTTAAAAAAAATCTAATTAAAGCACAAATTAATTGGCTGCGGGTTTGGCTGAGAATGCAGCTGCAAACTAGAGCAGAAAGTTTCCCTCTGTTTGTGCCCCAGTCGACAGGCTAGGGAGCTTTGCCAGGGGCGATGCAGAGGGTCAAAACCTGGCTCCTCCAGCCCTTTTTGCTAATATACAATCTTCAAGTCCTATTACCCAGGACCACCCTAGCCATGTGGTAACTATAAATGTTCCAGAAGACTATCACAAGGCTCCTCCAGCCTACTTGGAAAGCCCTGGAACCCAGGTTACTGGGAACCACCATTGATGAGATGGGAGCTCATTCTTGAGAAGCTGGGCCTTGGGCTGATGACACGAAGAGACTGTTTATTAGCTACCCTCTGGAGTTAACCACAGTCCGTTCTCCTTGCTCTTTTCATCTGTTGCCTGCTATGTGTGGATCTGAATCACCTGCAGCAGCTCCATTTGGTGCCATGAGTGTCTCCTAGCCTCCCATAAGCACTAGCCATGGCCTCATTGTAGGCCAGCCTACCTCCCTGCTGAGGCAAATACCTATGAACATTCCAGAGAGACAGACTGATAGGATGCTTGGCTCCGTAGCTCCCAGGCTGGAACTGGCAAGCAGGTAGCCCCCACTTCCTCCCCACTGAGAAACACGGTTTGTGGGTACCAGCTTCTCCACTTTGCATCTCTTCCCTCAGCTCATTGCTCCCCTTCCCAGGCCCTTTTACCTGGCCTTGTTCCTCACCCCATAGGTCCACATGGTGTTTTGTTGGTGTGTAGGTCAGAGGCATTGGTTATCTTAATGTTCTCACATGAAGCTGTTTATAATATCTCTGAAAGCTATAATTCCTTCTGCCCACTATCTATAATGAAGATTGACAAACCCTAGTCCTACCTTGTAGAACTTATATTCCAGCAGGAGACAGTGAACATAAGTTAAATAAAATGTCACAAGGTGTTAACTGTGGTAGAAAGGGGAAACAGAAGTCTAGTCCAGAGGATCAGAAGCAGAATGCATGCTTTTAAATGGGGGTCATTGCACTTGGCATGAAGAAGGTAGTATTTTATTAGAGAGTTGAGGGCTGGAATAAATCCCAAGTGGGACATGAAGGGATGAGACCTATGAGCACATGGATTGATTAGCCAATGCAAAGTTGAGCAATCCCAGAGAGCAATGTGACTGTAGATCCTGCAGTCTGCCCTAAGTACAAAGCTCCCCGGGGGCCACTGACCTACAGCAGCAGTTTTTGGTTGCTCATTCAAGAACACCTCCATCTTAACCACTTCCCATCTTCTTATGTCCCTCAGATCACAGAATACCTGAATGCCCAGGAATCAGCCAAGAGTGCCAGGGTGAGTTCTTGACTGGGGGTCCTGGAGATGTTGAGTTTGAGAGGCACTGCCTTGTGGCTTCCATTGGGTCACACATCCGTGAAGAGCCATGTTCTGTCTCCCTCTCTTACAGCTGAACCTGTGGCGCTATGGAGACTTCCGAGCCGATGATGCTGATGAGTTTGGATACAGTCGCTAAGGGGAACTGGCCTGGCCCCCAGCACCGCTGATGCCAGACCTTCTCCCTCTACCAGGAAGCTGTTTTCAACTCCAGACCTGGTCGGGGCAGTATAGATTGGGTCCAGCTTGCTTCAGTGTACAGAAACCTCCTCTGTCCTGGGAAGCATTGGAGCTGGGGTGGAGAGCCCAAGGGTTGCTGGGGGCAGCCCCTCACAGTGGTACTGCCGTCTAGTCTCTCCCAGATGATTTTGTATTTTTATTTGGGGGGGGGCTGTTTTTTTTAAAATTGTCTTCAAATCAGGAAAGAACCATGAAAGACTTTGTGTTAGTGAAGGGTATAATCGTGACACAGAGGCGGCAGCTGTCAGCTGGCACCCACCTCTTCCCCCAGACCACCCTTCTTCCCAAGCTCTGTCCAAGTGTTGATCATGTGACTTCTGATATGTCTGTTCTCAGATTCCAGTGTGTCTATATCTGCCCCCTCACCAGCCTGTTCTGTATTTAAAGCTTTTGAGACCCAATAAAATAGTACCTGCTGTCTGCAGCTCCCCTTACTGTCATGGTAGAGCCTGAACACTGGGTTCTTGGCCCCAGCCAGCCAGGAGGAAGCCTGACAACAGTCCCCGAAAGCAAGGCTGCTCATACAGTTCTAAGTAGCACTGAGGCCTGGTAAGTACCACCACAGCCATCCTGCAGTTGAGCAGATATCTTCGACTCACTGAATGTGACTGTTGTTCAGGATCTCTGCTTCAGAGTTAGCATGGCCTACAGGGTTCATTGTCCCTCGGGCTCATCCACAGCATCCCAGCAAGGACCCCAGAGGAATTCCCGGGAGGACTCTCAGTTCCTACTGTGGGCTCACACTAGATTACCAATAAGCTGGACCTGGTAGTTCAAGGTGTACCCCAACTTCAGGAGACTGAGGCAGGAAAATCATGAATTTAAAGCCAGCCTGGACTACATTACGTTTAAGGTCAGCTTGAGCAACTTAGACCTGTCCTGTCTCCAAAAGAAAGTTTAAAAATGATCAGGTCTATACCTTAATGATACAGTTGCTTGCCTAACATGCATGAAGGCCCTAGGTTCAATCCCTAACACCATTATTGAGAGAGAGAGAGAGAGAGAGAGAGAGAGAGAGAGAGAGAGAGAGAGAGAGAGAGAGAGAGGCAGAGGCACTCTGACAGGCTGTTGTCCCAGATCTAGTGAAGAAGGCCTGTTGCTCAAGTGTTCTCAGAATCCATGGAGAACCATTTGTAGTCCATAACTGTGAGCTGGAAACGGCCTGGAGCAGCCATGTGTTGGCAGTGAAAGGCCCATCACTTGCAGGTAATTCTGAGGGATGGGCAAAAAAAAAAAAAAAAAAGCCTGGACACAGGCTACCTGCCCTTCTTAGACACATACTTTGAGGAAATCCCATGGCTTGACTTTCTGCCTCTCTGACCTATGATGATGCTGCAAAGCTGCCTCAGCCTTAGTGTGAGGCACCAGTGAAAACAGGCTAACTTTCCCTCATAAGCCAGACATCCCACCCAAACTCTGGGCAGCCTTCATATGAGCTTCTGCTCAGGACACATCTGTAGACAGAGGGATATTCCTCTTGGTCTTGGGTGCCTGTGTAGGATGAGAGGCAAAAATGGTAAGAACCACAAATTACGGGCTGGAGAGGTGTCTCCGCAGTTAAAAGCATGTGCTGCTCTTGCCGAGGACCTGAGTTGAGTTCCCAGCACTTAGGTGAGACAGCTCACCGCCATCTGTAAACTCCAGCTCCAGGAGGGTCTGACATCTCTAGCTTCCAAGGGCACCTGCACTGTCATGGCTGTACCCACACACAGACACATACACATAATTTTTAAAAACAATAAATTCATCTTTGAGCTTGGTGGTGGTGATGCAAGCCTTTTAAGTCCCAGCACTCTGGAGGCAAAGGCAGGCGGCTCTCTTGAGTTCGAGGCCAGCCTGGTATGCAAGTGCCAGGACATCCAGAGCTACACAGAGAAACCCTGTCTTGAAAAAACAATAATAGTACATCTTTGGAAATGAGAAGCAAGAGGAATGGTTGGGGAGAAGCAGGGAGTCAGTTCAGTCCAGGAACCCTGTGCTTGCCTTTCTCTCTTGAGCCCCTCAGGGCTGCTCAGAACAAGGACTGTGTTCCTCATCTCAGACCCTCTACAGACAGGGGAACTGCATCCCAGGACCCGTTGCAGCCCTTGAGGTTGTCTGCCAAATCCTCAAAGTGATGATGGCTTAGGTGGCCCTGTCACCCCCAGTAGGCTGCTAGTACGATGGCTCTACTTTGCTTGGTCCATAGAGAAGAGATTGAATGCCCAGCTGATTTCTTAACCCTCCACAGTGCTCCCGGTAAGGCCTCAAGGCAGGCTGCTGTGCATTCACAATGAGCGCAGCCTGCAGAGGGGCAAGATGCCAACCTACTCTTTGTTAAAAGGGTCTGAAATCATCTCCTCGTCGTAACCGTTGCCTTGGTTACATCTGCACCCAAGGATAAGCCTTCCATAGTTTTCCAGATGAGATTATGCCAGAGCCTTCCCACTTCTTACTCCCATTCTCTTCCAAGGCTAGTTTAGACAGAGGTCAGGGCAGTCACCAGGTAGGCAGCCTCTGCTGTAGGCTCCAGCCTGCTGTGCCTCTCTCTGCCACGTCTGTTGAGCTGCTGAGTCCCCGTGTTGAGGGTACAGATGAAGGAGACACTCATGTGCAAATGCGTTAGCGTGTTCTTGTCTCCATCCATGCTGGTCCCGCATCGGCACTTGCAGGCAAGCCCCAGAATGCCTGGGCTTCTAGACTTGCTCCTGGGGTTTGGAACCACGGATTATGCCCCTCCCCTGTGCTTTTCCAGGCTTGCCCCCAATTGTTCACCCCCTTCTTGCCTCTGCTAGACAGATTAATACCCAGAAAGCACTTAGCATGGCATTAGGTCCAGCAAAGTGTCAGGGCTGTTTTGAGGTCCTTCAGGACCTGTAGGCTAGGCAAGAAGGCAGCCAGTGCTGTACAAGAAGAAAACCCAGTAATGTCCTGCAGTTTCAAGGGTCTAAGCCCCTGGCTCAAGTGGCTAGAGAAATGTCCCAGGGGAAAAAGAGAAAGTTGGTCTGACAGGTAAGGAAGGGTTTGCTTATCTCTGACTTTGTACTGGGAATTCCTAGAACTCTGGGGTTTGATGACTGACAGGGAGATTCTGATACATGAAGCCCCTTCTCAGTGACATCATCTTCCTCTCTGTTACACACAGGGCCAGCAGAGAAGGCAGGCAGTAGAGGGAAGGCCTCACCAGCTGCCTCCCTTTATTTATTGGCTTGATTATTTCTACATCCTGGGGAGAGTTAGTCAAATGGACCCCCTTTCTTGCATTAGCCCATGTTGGGAAGCGTCAGGGAGGGGCTGGAGTGCTGGAGCCTCAAGAGTGGTTATTGATGTCCTAATTACAAGAGGATGCTAATTTAATTTGAACCTAATTACAGTGCACTACCCTGGGTGGCATGTGTTTTAATAATTAACGTCCTTCAGATGCGTGGGAGTGTAATAATATTTACACTAGGTTGGCCAGCAGCCTGGGGAGGAGGGCTGGGGGCCCATACACCACCCTCTACCCGGCAGCTTGGCTGCTGGCAGGTGGGGAAGATGGCGCAGCAGTCTTGGTCCCCTGGTGTCTTGTCATCCTTCCCAGGGGATATCCTTGGGTCTCATTTGCAACCACTTCCTTGGTCCAGCTGGCCGCTTCACTCTGCAGGGTGCCACACTGGACTTCTGAAATCCATCAGAGTTGAGCTCTAGCCATACTCAACCTCTCCCACCTCCCAAACCACAGCAGCGAGGGTGCTGTATCTGCCTTCCCTGCAGGGAAGGGCTTGGGTAAACAGATGCACGATAGGAGGATGGAAGAAGAGCTACTTGGTACTGCTCCTTCCCTGATTTGCAGGTATGTAAGTTCAGAAAAGTTTACCAGGGGCATAGCTCAACACATGAACAGAAACTACACAAACTGCACTACACTCGGCCCAATAGAGTCAGACCCTCAGCAGCTCCTTCCCAGTCAGCCACAGGCGACCCCTCTCCGACCTCTGTCCCGATGGATGACTTTGCCTCTTTTGTGCTTTTCGCCTTTCAGCTTCACCTGGTTGTGGTGTTTTATTTAGGGGACTCCCACTGTACAGATTCCTGCGTGCTCACTTCTTCACCGAGGTGGCATCGCAGTTTACATTCTCCTTTGAGTTCTCTGAATACAGCCACCACAAATGGTTACAAAGAAGGCAGAGTCCAGCCGTCTGCTGGAGCCATAGCCACACCAGTCCCTTAAAGGAGAAAGCTCAATGTTAGCACCTGAAGGACTGGTCACACACTTCATAAAAATGTGTCACACTTCATTAAAAAAAAAAAAGGGGGGGGGAGCAGAACAGTTCGACAGCCCACCCAAACCCAGAGCAATGTGGTTACCAGCTTGATGCCGGCAACCAGCCTTCTAGAACATTCAGAGGTAGGAAAAAGACCTATCAGCAAATCTAGAAGCCAAGCAGAATCAGAGGTCAGCGCTGGGTGCAGCGCTCAGCTGGACAGCGCTCACCTAGCACGAAGAGAGGCCTGACTCAAACCCCAGCACTGCAAAAGGGAGTGGGGGAGGGGGAAGGTGCATGAGAGAACATGGGTGTCTACTGAAAAATCTCCCCGGGAAGTTTCCTCTCAAAGCATGGCTGGCAGACCCAGTCTATCAGAATCACTTGGGGTGCTCATTAAAATACAGCTGCCAAAAATAGTGTGAGGACTATATTGGGAGTGGGGTGGCACAAGGGAGCTAAGCCCTCATCTATCAGAGCAGGAAGACAATGGTAGTGTTTGAAGTCGATAAAACAAGAGCTGGCATATTATTTAACAATAAGATGGTAACCCCCAGAAGATCAAAAACAGATGATTAGAAGTGGTTGCCTGTAGATAGCACTACAGGGGGTAGGCAGCGCTATTGAATTTTTTAACCATAGGCAAGTGCTTCTGATGCTCCCTTTTTTTTTTCTTAGATTCATTATCATATAAATATTGTACTGATCCATTTCACTCTGGCCTGCTGCCCCAAGCTGTGTGGAGTTGGGACCTAGGAATCACTTTTGTGTCTCTGATGAGTTCTCAAGTTCAAGCATTAGCTGTCACTGTCCAGACTCATAAGATGAGAAAAGAGACAAAGTGACTTACCCAAGGTCACCCAGCTTATTAATGGCAGGCCCAGGAATAGAAAGTAGCTCTCCTGGCCCCAGGCCTGTGATTTTTCTCTACATCATGGCTCTCACCTTGGTGGATGTCCATCTCAGCAAACTTGACCCCTGGGGACCTGCAGGGTGAGCTGGGGTCCTGGCTCAGGAAAGCCAGAGTGCCCTTGGCCATATACAAACGAGGCAGTTCTTCCTGCTGCAGACCCAGAGTCCTCAAACAATCATAGCATGTTCACGGCGCCTGCGGCATGTGTGGAGCCATTGTGGAAACCAGCACATGTAAACGTTTACAGCTGCTTTCGATGCCAAACAGTAGCAAAGTCTTGGCAGGTTTTCTCCCTGAAAGTGGGAATGAGCCTATTTAGCATCTCGGGGGCAGCCAGTTGCAGGAAGGTACTGTTCTGAGGGTTGCGGACCAAAAAGGTCCCTACTGTTATGGGGCTTATGAACAGAGCAGACTCGGGGAGGCTAATACAGTAGGTGGGTGAGCAAGCGCTAGCTTAAAGTCACACTGTATGCCCCAAAAGTTCCTTCACTAAGAGGCAAGAATGAGCATTACAGCCATGGCCATGTGGCACCATGGCATCATGCCTTAAAATGTTAAGGCAGATGTCAGAGGAGTTCATCTCACTTAACACCATTATTCAAAGAAATAGGTGGTGTCTTCCTTAGACACATGATGTCCAAGTTGGGATGTCTTTGGGATTGACAGTAAATACTTAAAAGTCCATGTGTTCGGACCAAGACTGTGACACCACTTTGAGTAAACTGCAGCATATAGAGACCTACTCATGCATAATAAACTGAAGGAAACGGAGGAGAAAGGAAGATGCTGGGGAATACAGATTATGCATTTATACGCTCTGCGGGAGCTCAAAGGAAAGGGGATTTCCTGGGAGATGGAGGTAGAGGCATCACGTCTGGGGAGCTGTGGCAGGTTTCAAGGGAGGGGACTTGAGCCGGCGGTACCTGATGAAGTACAGGTCTGACAAAGCTCTGTCCTTGGAGAAGGTTGCCCACAGCCCAGTGGCTACAAAGCTAGGGACCCTCATCAACTGTCAAAGCCTCACCTATAGGGAGAAAACAGCTTCCTGTTCCCTTCTCAGGTTGGAGAGTAATTCCAGGTTTACAGATCTTAAGTATTTCTTGTGGGTTTCAACAAATCTCATACTTCTGCAGCTACCGGGCTGGTCAAACTATATAAAGTGTATCCTAGTAGCTCCCTGCCAAGATTTTCAACCTCTGTCACAATCAAATGTTGGGGACCCCAATCTTTTTAGAGACATTTCCCCTGAAACAGTCCTAGGGGATCAGGGGGCCCTGACACTCTGGAGACCTTTGCCAGAGCCACTAACCTTTGGTCTAGAATTGACAGTGGGTAAGGTGGGATCCTTAGAGCCTCACCAAGCTACCACTGGACCCTGGTCAAGACTATCAGAACACAAGGGTCCTGAGGCCTGCCTGAGGGGCTGGCTGGCAGCGCAGATCTATCATCCAGGCTCCATGAAGTCATTGTTTGGGCCCTTGGGTAGTAACTGTGTCAGGAAGTGGGTACTACTGATGCAAATCGGTGAGCGAGTGATCTCACTTGCCACCTGATTTGTTGGGATCTAGCAAACAGGCCAACTATCTCAGGCCTTGTCCCTCAGCCAGCCACATAGATGTAGGCCAGATGAATGTGACCCAGGGACTGGTAACTGTCTGGTCAACATTTCTTATTCTTAGTTGTGGGGAAGAAGAATTCAAAGTTATGGTTAATGTAAATGGTACATGTGTTTGGCATTCGCTGAGCTCTGTGGTCAGGAGTGTCACTGTAGTGGGAGCTACACTGCAAGGGCCTGAGCCAGCCTCTTCTCAGGCTGCCTTCTCTCCAGCAAGTGGTCAAAGAATTTAAGTTTCAAAGAATGTCTTGCTGAGCCTTGGGCTGGGACCAGAGACTGCTATGGATAGATGTCACCCAGAATATGTGTGTTCGTGCACGTTGAGAACTTGCAAATGAGATCTGCCTCAAGGAGCTTTGCGACATGGTGCTCGAGAACATTGCTTTAATGACTGTGTCCTGCATGCCACATGCTAGCTGAGGACCCTTAACCCGGTTAATCAGCCTCTCTGAGGCTGTTTACTCCTCTGTAAGAAGCTGAAGACAAAAAAAAAAAATTAGGGCTGGGCTACATGGCTACATGGCTCAGCAGGTAAGTGCCACCAAGCCTGGCAACCTGAATTCCATCTCCAGGACCCATATGGTGTAAGGAAAGAACAGACTCCTACAAGTTATCTGACGAATGCACACACACACACACACACACACACACACACTTTTAAATAATTCTTAGGATTCACAAAGAATTTGGTGAGACATTTGTAAGACCCTTTGCACAGGAACCAGCACAGATCAAGAACTGAGAACAGTGCAGCCTTCCTTGTACCCATGTGACCAGTTCCTGGCTTCCTACCCCGGGGGAGGGGGTGGTGAAGCAGCCCTGAACTATTCAATGAGAGGAACTAGTGATACCATAAAATCCAAACTCATGAGAGCAGACTTGCTCCAGCGAGCACTGGGTGGCCAAAGCCAGATGGGATTCAGCGTGTCAGGAAAGAGTTCTGGGGCCACTTGGCGGAACCACTGGGACTTCTGGCTGATCTGGAACTAAGGTAAAGGTAAGTCTGTCCCTGAATTCTGAGCATTTGTCAAACGCCAAGCAGTTTAGGTGCTGAAGGAACAGCGGAGTTTTTGCACCATACTCTGGCAAAAAGAGACGCTGACCAGTCAGAACCTGCCCATGGACATCGTTCTTGGGACCTAAAATCTGGACCCAGCAGACTAAGGGGCAAGTTACTGTTGGGCTGGTGTGTCTTGAGCTGCCTTTCTGATGGTAGCCCCGATTGGAGCTCATGAACCCTCACAGATGCACAAGTCCCTCCCAAGAAAGCCCTTCCTCAGCCAGCATGGGAATTCAATGCACATGAGAGTACACGCAAAGGCTTCATTGGCTATGAAAGGAACTTGTCTCCAAGGCCAGGGATGAGAACAGCAAATAAAAGGGACCCACATGACCGTCACCCTTTCCCACAGTCTGGGTAGACATCAATAATTGATGTCAGCTGTGTCTTTCTGACATGGCCTTACAGTTGTGTAAAGGATGCCTTCCAGGCACAGAGTTACCATGCCAGGCAGAAATGTTGACACCCATGTAAGGCACCTTTTGCCCTTCTGTGTCCATTCCCCAAAGCTCTGGGGGCTGAGAGGCACCACAGTGCATGATAGTTGGAAGTATTGCTCTTTAACAGGACAACAGACACAGAGAGGTCAGAACCAAGGTGAGGGTATATACTGGGCATGAAAAGAGATTGCATGTGAATATAGAAAGCTACGTAGAGGCCTATATTCAACTACATATGTGAATTTGACCTATAGGGAGACCTGTGTGCAAAGGTGAGCCTTGCTATGCTCACCACCCAGCCTTGAACAGCTGGGGAAAGGTTGTTTATGAGGCCCTCCCTGGGTGCAACAGCACACATACACAATAGGCAGTTCGGTGGGAGTGGGAGCCATGGGCATCCTTGGGCTCTAGCCTGACTGCCTTGTCTCATGTGCACTGATCTGTGGAGGGCAGCTCCCAGGAGGGAGTCCTGAGGCGAAGATCACAAACAGTGCCACGTCTGATCAATTGATAGTTGTTCCCTGGGGTTCTGTGAGAAAGGACTGGAAGGTCATGCCACAAAGTCAGCTGTCATCAATTATTGATGTCTACCCAGAGTGTGAGAAAGGGACAGTCATGTGGGTCCCACATATTTGCTGTCCTTGGCTTTGTGCATTCATGGACAGACGGCTTAGGATTCTGTCAAAAATATCGCATCCTGGGCAGGAGATGAGGTGGGTAAGGGCACTTACCCTCAGACTGGACCACCTAAGTTCAATCCCCAGGATCCATCCACATGGTATAAGGAAGGAAGACTGACTCTCTGACTCCATACAAATGCTGTGGCACCTATGGCCACCCATATACATAGAAATAAGTATAATGGCAATTTTTATTTTAAAGACTAGAAACCACACAGCATCCTGACAGCAGACATGGGCTTATGAAACAGAGGACTGGGAACCTCAGAGCTGCCCAATTCAGGGAACTCTTACCCCACTGTCATGTTGCATTTGCCAGGAACGGGTCGGTAAACATGGGCTAATCACCTCTGCTGTACTGGGTACAGACCCACACTTGAGTCCATCATGGCTTCTCCCCTGTCAATTGATGTCATGGGTAGGCTATCAATAATTCGGAAGATATTTTCTGGGGGAAGATTCTAAGGACAAGGACAGGAAGTCCCTAGAAATGAGAAAAATGAAGGTCCTGAACAGAGAGGTGACTGAGTTCTTCAAGCATCAGGGTATTTTCTGAAAACCACTCTTCCATTTTGTCTGGTGGTGAGGCCATTCCAGGCAGCAGACCCATACATAGAACAGCCTCCCATACAGGGTCAGCTGATGAGTCATTGGAGGGAGGGGACTTGTTAAGATACAGGCTCTGATTCAGAAAGGATGCTGTAAGACTAATGACCCCCCCCAGGGGGGGGGGGCTTTGTTTTAAGACATGGTCTTACTGTGTAACCCTGGCTGGCCTGAAGTTAGCAATGTATACCAGGTTGACCTCAAATTCACAGAGACCTACCTCTGCCTCCGGAGTGCTGAGATGAAGGGCTTGGCACATTTCTAACAAATTCAGAGGGTGCTTGGAGCCCCAGGCCCACATGAGGGGTTGTTGCCTTCCTTCTAGTCTCCCAACAGATCAGAAACTAAGAGCAGAAGTAGGTTAAGTAGAGGAGCCTGGGGAGTCAGAAAAGACCTGAGTTTGGAGACTCTGACTCTCTCTCTCTCTCTCTCTCTCTCTCTCTCTCTCTCTCTCTCTCTCTCTCTCTCATTCACATATATATATATGCCTGTCACCAGAACAGTGTCCATCAGCAAGCATTAAGCAAGCGATTACAAATGAGTGAATAAACGTGATTTGTCCAGGCAGATCCAGAAAGATGAAGCAAGGTGCCCCCTGATATGATGCCACCCTCCTGACTTCCACACCAGACCCAGGCAAGAACTTGATCTGCACCAGATGGCCTGGAAGCCTGTAGCCTGGCTTTCCTTGTTGGGATAGCTCCTTTAGACCTGTGCTGGTCCAGGTTGATGCTTTCTCAAATCTTTCTGGGAAGTCTTAGGTTTATCTGCTGCAGAACCTAGCAAAATTTAGGGCTGATTAGGTCCCCACTAACCAGATAGCTGTATCCATGGGGCTCTTCCCTGTGTGGTACTCTGTGCCAAACACATCACATGCCTGGATCCCACCGCTGCCCTGCTGTGGTGTTACAGGGTATGTATTCTGGCCCAAGGTCGATTCTGAGCCAGAGAACCACGCCCTTGCTCGGGAGACAGCGCCCCCTAGAGGTCCAGGCGAGGCAATGTGATGTCCAAAGCGCCGGCAATGCATACCCAGCTTGTTTGTACCAAACCACCAAGCTGGGAGTCGTGAATGGAGCTTCTTCCAAAGACACCCGCTTCTGGGTTGCAAGTAACGAGGAAATAACAACCGTCTGAGCGAGGGTGCCTCTGTGAAGTTAAGGTCCCCACAGCCCAATCCCAACCAAGATCCCATTTTACAGATGGACAAAACAGGGAAGCGACTTGGCCAAAATCGCGGGACAGTTAGCGTCATGGCGGGACTGGAATCTTGTCCCCTCCTCCCTCCGTGTGTCTCTGCCTACAGGAGCTTGTTCTCAGCACCCAGGGGTAACGACCGGGGACCAAGTTTTGGTCCAGAGAGGCCTCACAGCCTTGGCTAACTGTGCGCCCCCATGGAATTGGCGATCACCTTGGAGCCATGAAATTTTGGTTCTTGCTCCTCTTTAACAATGGCACGTTACACACTGCAAGGTTGAGGAGCCCCAGGCCTCCAGGATCCTGACTCAGGTCAATCTGAAGTCCAAAATGCAGCAGCAGCCAGATGAAAGCTGATAGTAAATCTGGGGTAGGCAGGTTGCTATAGAGAGGGCGGCAGGATCGGACTCCTCATCTCTATATTAATCTTGTTTCGTCTCTGGAAACCTCTACCAACTCTTATTTCACATTTCCCCCATTACCAAGCCCTAAGATCTGGGATGCAGCCCAGATTATTGGCCCTTCAGTTGGTCTACACTACACACAACCCTTTACAATTGGCAGATAGACTGACCTGAACTCAGCAAGTGGCCCTCAAAGCAAGGTTCCCAGGTGGCAAACACCGCATTCTGGGTCCACTCCGGATCTGCAAAAAAAAAAAAAAACTAAGAAGCCTAGCAGATGCTTTTGAGGCACGCTAATGTTTGAGGGCTACTGATCTACACGTTTCTTCACGTATTCACTGGTCCACCCCAAACTGTCAGTAGAGGAGGGGAACCCAAGCACCAGCCTGGTGGCTTTGGGTTAGCACACAGAGATACTCCAAGCTGGTTCAGTGCAGTCTTGGCATCTGAAACCATGGAGTAGGCCTCAGATGCAGACTAAGAAGGGGCTGGATAGAAGGGAAGGGCTCTCAGAGTGAGAAGAAGCTGCCTGGTTTTGCCTCCTGCTTACCCTTAGTTCCCACCCTCAAAACCGGGAGGACAGGGAAGCATCCTTTCTTGGTCCTCACAAGAGGACACTCTCTGGAAGTCCAGGAGTTGGGGAGGATGTGGGGGGGGGGGAAGGGGTTATGGGTTTGGGGGTGGGGATGGGTGTAGATGAAGTCCTGGGTGAATTATATTGTCGACATGAGCACAGCACTTTCAAGAACCCCAATGCCTGAGACCCATGGAAATGGCAAAGCCTTCCCCAAGTGAGACTCAGATGACAAAGCCTCCTCTGATCCAAGTGTATTTGTTGACTAAAGATTGATCTTTAGATAAAACCAGTGAGTGTACCAACTATCAGTCACAATCTCCTTCTCTCAGATGTTTTCAACCTGAAACTATTCCATTACAGAGATCTCCTACCAAAACAAGCTAACCCCTCCTGGTGCCGAGTTCCTGGAGTTTGATAATGGGTGCCCTTCGTCAGAGTGAGCCCAGCCTACCTCATCCCAACTTTCCACGTGTGTGTCTGTTGTTTCTTCATTCCTGAGTTGCCCCAGCCAAGTTTCCAGGACAGACCCATGCAGGACAGAACACCAGGGTCTTTTGGAGTCTTTTGTTTTGCAGCAGAGCAGTAACCAAACAGAAGCTTAACCGCAGGGCAGGGCTTTTGACAAGGGAGGCCACACATCCGTGTCTCCCTAGTAGAGTTTGTGTAGGCTTCTCTCCTTTGGCGAGAACCCAGACAAAGACAAGACCAAAGTTCTGGCAGAGAAGCTTTTCTGGGTTGTGTGGTCCTCATAGAACGAGGATGGGCAGCAGCCAGATGGGTCAGGCCAGTGTGGCTTCAGGACTACAGACCAGAGACCAGCTTTCCTTGGTTTCCTTGTATTCAGGCAGACAAAGGCCAAGGAGATGAGGCTGTAATGCACCCTACAGGGCAGTTTTCAGGGGGAGGAAATTCCTGTCCTCACTGAGGGCTTCAGATGAATATGAAATGGAAGCCTCAACCCTCCCCTACCCCCCAGACTGTGGCATCACAAGGAACCTGGTTTTGTTTGATGGCATCCTGGTTGCCCTAGAACCCTGCCTGTCATAAAGTGATAGCTAAAATTTATGTTTTAGCCTTGCTCTGATCTTAGGCAGAATATCTCACCATAAATTGGCATGCCATGGCAAACAATTAAAAGAGAAAAATAAACCTCAGTGCAATCTCGGGGTGCTTGGAAATGAGGAATTACAAGGTGGTGGCATGAAAAAATTATATAAAAATCTATTTTTACATCACAATAATGTGCTTTTATACGGGTTGTAATTTCTGGATGTGCAATAAAGTGGCTTTTACATCAGGCAAAATCAGAGTTTATAGGCAATCGGTGCTTTTATCTGGGAAAATATAACTCACCCTTCTTCATGCTATCCATCTTGCAGGCAGCAGGCCTCATCTTCCCCAGCACCAACATTACTGTGAAAATAATTATGCAATTAAAGTGTCAGACCTCTGGCCCCCCAGGATCCCTGCACTACATCTTACAGCATCTGTCACTGGCTCCTTCTGAAAGTGGGACAAGCTACGGGTCCAGACAGGTCAGGGAGAGGTAAATGTTCACTACTGGTGGGCTCAGGAAAAGTACTGCAGGGCCGGCAAGCACTGTGTGAGCGTGCACTCGAAGAGTCTGCTTTGGGTCAGACACTGGGAGAGGAACTGAGTGCTCAAACCTGGCTTAGAGCAGGCAGCTCTCTGTGAGTTCAAAGCTAGCCTGGTCTACAGAGTAAGTAAGTCCCAGGGAAGTCGGGGCTACACAGAGAAACCTTATATCCAACAACAACAACAACCACAACATCAACAACAACAACAACTGAACAAACTAGAGCTGACAATCCTGTAACCACCATGATACAGGCACCACCTTTGGCAGAAGAAATCAGAGATTTGAATAGGCCCAAATGAGGAGGCTAAGGCAGAGTGGGTCATGACACTGACCAAAGGCCACTTTGGGCTCTGGAGACACATGAAGGTAAGTGTCTCTCAGAGGAGAAGCTGCCTCTGGATATTGTTTGACTGGAGATTGGAGGGAGGAGCTAGATCTATGCTCAAATATCACCCAGACTGGCCTGTCATTTCATGTACTCTGTTGACACTCTTAGCCAAAATGCCAAGAAGTGATTGTACATTGCTTTAAATATCTGGCACTGTGTCACCAGCCAGGTCCCCATGGGAAGCAGGTCACACAGTGCCTTCAGTGAAGGGATGTGCACAATGATGAGTGGGCAGGGTTTAGGGAAATCAAAAAGGGATGTTGCAGTAGCTCACAGTGACAAGAGAGAGGCACTGATGCCAGGAGAGAGAGAGAGAGAGAGGAGAGCAAGAGAGAGAGAGAGAGAGAGAGAGAGAGAGAGAGAGAGAGAGAGAGAGGGGAAGAGAGAGAGCTAGATACTTTGATGACAGATTGACAGATTGGTCAGAGGTAAATCCTCACTTTACTCTCCTCCTGTCTCAGGGTCTTCTTCTAGTCCCCCCTTCTAGTCCCCAGTGCTATCCCTCAATGGCCTCAACCAATCAGAAGACCAAGTGAGTCTCCCACACAGGTTAGCCTAGAGAAGCATGAGAGTAGGACTTACCAAGTGGAGCAGGCCTGAGCAGGGGTAGCAGGGAGAGCAGGGAGGAGCAAGAAGAGCAGGAGATTCAGATGGAGTGGGAGGAGCAGGTGGAGGAGCTAGAGGAGGATCAGATGGAGTGGGAGGAGCAGGTGGAGGAAGAGCAGGAGGAGGGGGAGCAGGAGGAGGAGCGGGAGGAGGAGCAGGAGGATCAGATGGAGTGGGAGGAACAGGAGGAGGAGAAGGAAGAAGAGCAGGAGGAGGAGGAGCAGGAGGAGCAGATGGAGCAGGAGGAGCAGAAGGAGGAGGAGTGGGTGCAATAGAGTGTGCAAACAGAAGAAACTCAGCATAGCCGTGGATTTAAGGCAGTCTTTTGAGAATGGAGCAGTACGGTAACACCAATATTCATTTATGTCTTCAAGCCGTCTTCGTAGGCTTTCTCTTCTCATATCGTTGGCTCACCAGAACTTAACCTCAGGATCAACATTAACAATCTGATGGGATGACGGCTAGGGAGCCTGAATGACAGTGTGGAAAAGAGTCCTAAAGGTAGTTATTGAAGTTTGTGTGCAGTACGTCCTCTCCAGACTCACTTGTCGAGCACTTGCCACTCAGCAGGTGACAGAGTCTGTAGAACCTTCTAGACATGATGCTTAACTGTGCTCCCAAGACTTGAGAGTTGCTGACTGTCTCAGGCCTGCTGATACAAGGTAACAACGACTCCACACTCTAGTTACAACCTGCCACCATGCCTTTTTCTCCACAATAGGCTGTGTCCCTGAGCCCGGGCCAAATCAATCATCCCTCTCTTAAGTTATTCCTCTTGAGTATTTTATTACGAAGACAAGAAAAGTAACAATTGCAGTATTATAGGAGGGGTGTTGACCAAAGTGACCATTCTAAAATGGAAGCAGCTGAGCTAAAGGCAATAAAAGCCAGGCCCACTCTGTGACCCAGCTATTTCTGCTCCTGGCAAGTGCTTCAAAGGAACCCCCATGAATAGCCTCATAAGGGTCTGAGGGCATCTGTGGCACTGTTTCTTGTGGTGAGGGATGAGGGGCTCGTGCCTAGGAAATTAGTCAGGATGTCGTGCAAACCATAGCGGCCTCTGCACAGTGGGAGGGAAATTGCTCTTCAGAGTTCTGGAAGAGTTAAAGGCAATGCTGAGCGGCAAGAGAAAGAGATCTGTAATTCTGAACGAGTCAAGTAGATAAAACACCGCACACACTCCATTTTGCAAGCATCCTTACAAACCCCAAACACTTCAGAGCAGTTGGCTTTAAGAGAGGGAACTGAGAATGGTGGCTCATGCCTGCAGTCTCAGCACTGAGGAGTCCGTGGCAGGAGAATCACAAGTTCAAGGCCAGCCTGGGCCACATAGGAAGTTTGAGGCTAGCCTGGACTGTATGAGACCTCTCTAACAACAACAAAAGTCCACCAAGGAGGAGAACAGGAGAGGAATGGCAGTGGACCAACACAAGTACTGGCTCACAGCAAAGCTTCACTCCACGAGACATTGTAAAGGATGTCACTGTCCTTTTGTCTGTAAAAGACACAGCTGTGAGTAGATCCTTCAGTGTGTGCAGTGTGACCCAGACCTGTCTGAAATGCTGGTCCATGGACACTTGTTCCCAGGTGAGGTTTCACAAAGGCCTCTGGCCCCATTATGTGCAGGCCAAGAGACTACCTGGCACTGGCTCCCTAGCAGGCTCTTGTGTGGATGCATATGTGTGTTCACTGGGTGGGGGTATGATGTGTGCACACACCTGAACACTCTGGGGATTCAAGCAACACACAGGAGATGAGGTTCAGAGCCCTGATAAATGTCATAGTTTTAACTCATGGACTGGAGAGATGGCTCAGTGGTTAAGAACACTGGCTGCTCTTCCAGAGGTCCTGAGTTTAGTTCCAAGCAACCACATGGTGGCTCACAACCATCTGTGATGGGATCTAATGTCCTATTCTGGCCTGCAGGTGAATGTGCAGATGGAGCACTCATATACAATAAATAAATAATAGATAAATCAATCAATAAATAAACTCTTAAAAAGAAATGTAGCTCACTGTGCTGAGAATCCCCCACCAACACCAACTCCTCTCTTCAGATCCCTTCTGCTTGAAAATGAAAATGTGCGCCCAGCAGCCCGTGTGGTTGGCTGGCTGTTTCAGCGGTTTCCCTCATTAACTCCCAGGCGGGTTTGTGTTTGTTTGTCTGGCAGATTAGCTCCTATCACCTGGAAAACTGAGAAAATCAAGCCTCAAGGGGTGAGCTCCCGCTGCTAGATCCGGGTAAGAGCAAGAGAGGGAAGAGGGAATCCCAGGGATACAGGGGCAAGGGAGGGAGGGGCCAGGCTCCCCAGTGGAGGACTTCAGGATATATGGTCCAGCCGGTGAGCGGGTGCAAAGGGCAAATAGGTGAGTTTGCCAGGCGATGCTGGGGTCCCGGAGGCATCAGCCCGCCTCCTTGCCCAAAACAAGCAGTGCGGTGGGGGCGGGGCCGGGCGGGGCAGGGCGGGGCTACAGCACCAGAGAGGGTTCCAGGCCTCTTCCTGACTGAGCCTTGGTTTATTGTCCTCCTTCTCTGCCCAGATGGCACACATTCTATAGGACTCTGTTCGATTTAACCCTATATTCTTTACATATCTTCATATCTTCTCTTTCCCGTGACTGAGGGAGGAGACAGGCTTGACGGGGGGGGGGGGGGGGGGGGGGGGGGGGGGAGGGGCCTTACCTCATGCTGGTGGCTCAGGTGATGAGTACATTTCCCATTTATATCAAGATAGCTAGTGAGCATCTCAGGAGAGAAGCTGATTTCTGGAAGCAGTTCTTTCTAGAAGCTTAATGCCCTCTGACTTCGTGCCCTCTGACCTCGTGCCCCTGTCACACACCACACTAGGGACTAGAACCTAGAAGCATGTCCATAAGGACTTGGCCGTGGCAGATTGAATACAGTCCTCTAAAAATACACCTAAGTCAGACTGGAGCCTAGGACTGTGCCCTCATCTCACTTATGTCCGGAAGCACTCTCTAGCACTGAACTGTATCCTCAGCCCTGGAAATAAGGTCCTTACGAACAGTTAAGCCAGTGCTTGGCTTAGTCCATTTGAGCTGCTGGAATAGTAATGCCATATTCCAGATGGCCTATACATAATAGAAATTTATTGCTCATATGTCTACAGGTTGGAAATGCAAGATAAATGTGGTGCTTGGCCAAGGTCACTCTGCTCCACGGGTGGTCTTCTCTTTCTGTATCCTCACGTGATGGCGGGGCAAGGGCACCCTCTGGGGTCTTATAAGAGTTCTCCCTTCTTCCTCATCACCCCTTAAAGACTCTTCCAATACCTTCCAGTACCTTCTATAGCAGCATCCTCATGTGACATTAGACTTCCACATACAAATAAGGGGCCAGGATATGGCGGATGACATGAACAGTCAGGACCTGAGGTCAAGCAGACAACAGCCAAGGAATCCCTGCAGTCACCAAAATCTAGAAGAAGCAAGGGATGGTTTCCCAGTGGTTTCCCTAAGGGAGCAATGACCCTACTCATTTTGTAGAAAAGAGAAATTCCCTGGGCATGAAGGGCTGAGCCTCCAACTACATCAGCCGGGGCCAACGCGGGTCTAGAAGCTTCTTGCCTGGCGATGCTGGCCTTCCTTTTGTAGCACCTCTACAGGAGACTAAAGTACAGAGTGGTGTGGAGATGCTAGAGAGCCTGAGGTCCTTGGCAGGAATCATCCTGATGCTGTCTTCTCAGCTGCATCCTAGAGTCACTTCCAGCCGCCTCTTGAGCTGCATCGAGGGCAGTGCGAAGCCCACCCGCCCGCTTCAGGCGGTTTCATGCCCCATAAGATAGTCGATCAAAAATAACGCGCACAGCAGCCTGCCTGGGGCCTAACGCTACAGTGGGCAGCTGCTGAGGTGGCTGCCGAGAAGATAAACTAATTCCCAGCCCTGGTGGGGGAGAAATAACAGCATCAGCCATGAACACAAGCAGAGCCCTTGGTCTGCAGAGCCCCAACCAATAAAGGGAGCTAAAAATAAGCAGGCGGTCTGCAGCCGCGCCGTCCTTTCCTCACCGCTGGCCACATCGCTTGGCATGCTGAGAGAGCTTCATGTCCAGGCAGGTGTCTGTCTGCTCTGCTTGATGGCCTTGCCTCAGGCATGGCCAAAGTGGCCTGTGCTGGGAGGCACAGGCTTGAAGGTGGGAGAAGAAGACGATTGGGTGGTCTCTCTGGCTCCCAGGAGCTCCTGGTGAGTCCCGGGCTTGTCCGTGTAGCCCCAGGCTACTTCCTGTCTGCTGTGAGTACTGTCACTGGTGAAGGACTCCAAATTTCTGTGTTGGAGCTGGGCTCTTGGAGCTTTTCTGTCTTCACGTGTGGGACCAAACAACCCCACATGGATTGGGTCTCTTTGACAGTGGCCTGTGGCCCACAGAGGGCAGATTCTATCACGGACCTCTGGCTCTTGACAGAGCTTGTGGTGGCATCCAGCAGGCAAGATGTGTAGCCTTGAAAAGATACACTTAAGCAAGATGGGGTGGTACATGCCTATAACACCAGCACTCGGAGGATAGACTTAAAGGGGGTCAAAGTCGTCCTTAGCTACACTGATGGTTCAAGGTCAGCCTGGACTGCCTGAAACACTTTATTTTAAAAAAATAAAAAAAACAATCCACCAAAGCAAAAATAACTAGTTAAAAAAATATATATCAAAGTGCTAAGTTAGATAAAGTCCACCCCGCAAGACTCCCACAGAAGTTGTATTCTCAGAGTCTTAAGTTAGTGGTATTAAAAAGTAGAAGAGGGCATCCCTGGAGGGATGGCTCAGTGGTTAAGAGCACTGACTGCTCTTCTAGAGGTCCTGAGTTCAATTCCCAGCAACCACATGGTGGCTCACAACCATCTGTAATGAAATCTGATGCCCTCTTCTGGGTGCATGAAGACAGAGCACTTATAAACATACATACATACATACATACATACATACATACATACATACATGCATACATACGTTGTGGATCCCAGCACTCCCACTGATACAGTTCATGAGGAAAGTGGGCAGTGGGAGCAGAGAGTTGACAGGGGGTTCAGAAGCTCTGTGAGTGTGTAAGGTGAATAAACCACCCTGGAACCCACAGTCAGTAGGCAGGTCAACTTTACTTAGGGTGATTTAAGGCTTATAAAGTTTTGGGGAACTGAGGGTAGGGACATCCAGGATGGGCAAAGGCTGGGGGCTTAGGGTACCTCATATACATGGGGAAGCATTTCAGGAATCTCAGGTGCTGGCTGAACAGGTTTTGTCAGGAGAAAGGAAATTCATCCTGTAAACTAATTGAGGATACATGATGTTCATCAGGTAGAGACAAGTGTTGGGGCTTAGAATTCCCCAGACAAAGCCAGAGAAGGAGAAAAATCCCCTAACGAAAGGAAGTCTCCCAAATTGCTCTGAGCCTGGAGGCTATTGATCGTGGTAACTTCAACCTTAATACACAGAGTTTTCACACAGTAAGTAAACAGACAAATCTTTTTTTTTTTTTTTTTTTTTTTTTTTTTTTTGTGACTGGAAGAGGTCCTGGAGAGATGGCTCTGCAGTCAAAAGCACTTGCTGCCCTTGTTGAGGACCTAGGTTCGGTTCCCAGCACCCACACGGCCACTCACAGCCATTTGTAATTGCTGTTCCTGGGGAATGTGACACCACAAGGTCACCACAGGCAAGCACATGGCATGTCTGAGAACATGTAGGCAAACACTTATACACATAAAAATAAACAAATCCTTAGAGGGGGCTGTAGAAGCTTAATCCACACACAGTATGGCCACGTGAGGCCTTTGGGGAAATCATTCAGATAGGCTAGGATTGAGTTAGGATTGAGTCCCCAAGACTAAAATACACAAACATGCCGGCCACGGTCTGATGAAACCCAGTGGACTCTCTAGTGCCCCTACCCTGTAAGGTACCTCCAGAACCATGAGCCCAGATAAAACTCCAATCTTCGTTTGACTAGTTTATGCATTCATATGTGTGCACATGTGTGTTGATGTATGTGCATGTGTGCACACAGAGGCCAGAGGCTGCGTGACCTTCTGCATCACTCTCTACCTTATTTGTTGGCCCAGCTCCAACACAGGAGTTGAAATCCCTCACTGAGCCTGAAGCTAGCTGAGTTTGGCTAACCTGGCTGGCTGGTGAACTCCTGGGATCCTCCAGTCTTTACCTGTCCAGGGCTGGGATCAGCGGTGCATGCTGTCACCAAGCCCAGCTTTTCCGTGGTGCAGGGGATCACTCGGGCTGTCATGTTTGCACCACAAGCACTTCACTGATTGAGCCATTCATTTCCCCAGCCCCAGCCTGTGCTCTGTATAAAGTAGCTGGCCTGCGGTATTTCCTTACAGTTCTGAAAAGCTGACTGATAAGGAGAGCTCTGTAAAAGCATCCACCTGGGGTTAAGTGCTGGGACGTGGATTCGTCTCAATTATGCTGCTATTGATTAAAAAACCATTTCACTAATTCCTCATTCACACTGAATCTGACTTCATTTTAGTTTCATAGAAAACCTCTTTAGACTGCTCTTGGGCCCTGAGCTACATGAACTCTCAGCTGGAGTTGGGGAGGGTGGGGACCACTGTCCTCTCCTGTCCTGGGATCATGCTCACCCAACCCTCAGCAGCCCTCCCCAGGTCCTCACCAGCCTTACCAGCTTACAGTTGGTATTCAGGTGTACAATGGCTCTTACCTGTGTAGCTGTAAGACCCGTCTTCCAACCCTCTCTCTTCCTTCAACTCTGCTTCTCTTCCCTTTCAAAGAGCTGTTTAGACCGACCTACCATTTATAAGAGTTCACCCGTGTCTCAGGATGTTTAGCCCAACTCTTTCCCCTCTACGGTCCTCTTACAGCTGTCCTCTTGCTTGCCTACCCTCTCTGTTCCCCAGCCACCTGCCTCCCCTAAAGGACCCTCGTCACTTTATACCCTTGAACTCCTGTTAAAGATGGCTCCCACTTTTAGAACATGCTTACCCCTCTTTGATGTTTCCTGAACTCTATTTTTTCCCCCAAAGCTCAGCTCACTTGCTACCCTTCCTCAATTCACCCTGGTGGTAACAGTCACTCATTCTCTCTGACCCCAGTGCTTTGGGTAACTCTTGGGTTTCTTATTAAAGGGTCTTGCACATCTTTCCTGCTGGTGGCTCATCCTGAAGTTTCTGCTCAATGTCCGTGCCTGGCACAGCTCAACTGTATGATAAATGTAACCAAGCTGTAGCTGGCCCTCAGACCCCTGATAGCAGCATGTGCTGTTTCAAGCCATGGCAGCTTCGTAATGATGGTTTGCCATGTTATATAATTGCTGAGGGATGGCTGGGACACCTGCATCCAGGGAGCCCCAGGAATGATGAACCCAGGCTTGTAGCACCGACCCAAAACTCTATCGCATGTGCACTGAACATCTGGGTGCTGATGCTATGTGGGAAATACGGCTGCATTTGATGGAGTGATAAGACCACGTGCAGCTCTGAGTGAGTCTCTGGTCACGTGACTCAGCCTCTCGATGGCTCCGTTCCCTCATGTGACAAAGGGCTGGCAAAGCTGAGTGTGTCGGCATGCACCCGTAGCCTAGGTATTCGGAAGGCTGAGGTGGAGAACTGCTTGAATCCAGGAAGCCAAGACAAGAATGGGCAGCGGAGTGATGCTACATCTCAAAGAAAGGGGAATGAAGAGGAGGGATAGTGCAAAGATCTGTCTTCGTTCTCTGATGAGAATCAAGATGAAGAATACCAGGGCTGATGCTGGCACATAGAAAGGGCTCTGCGAGTGTTTGCTGTCAGTAATTACAAATAATTAGGAAGGATTAGCCATCATCTGCTGCTTCCTCCCTGTGAGTACTGCGTCTGTTTGGAAGGGAGCTTACAGAGGATGAGGTGGCTTTTTCACTGCTCACTCTGTTTCTTTTGAGCTTCTGGGGTGGAGGTTGCCTGAGCCTGCTTCCAATAGGAGAATTAAGTATGGATACAGATGTTTTCCAGAAAGTGTGGAAAGAAAGTCTTCGCCTCAGAAAGAGCTTGATGAAAGCCAGCAACATGAATGGAAGTGATGGGTACACCTTTGCTTTCCCTGTCCTCCCGTGACCTGTACATGCTCATCCAAGACCACCAGCCTGTAGATACAGACCAGAACCTTCAAGGGTCCACATTCACCTTCTTATTGATGATAGTCACACAGTTACATCTTCAGGAACTGGGGAGCATCCAGCAAGATGGCAGCATAAACCTTGCCTGCTGCAAGCTCTCTTCTAGCTGGGTGGTTTAGAGGGACACAGGAAATAACTGTGCAAATCACAATGTTCTGTTAGTCGACAGAACATCCATAAGAATGCCAGAACCTGGGCTGGAGAGATGGCTCAGTGGTTAAGAGCACTGACTGCTCTTCCAGAGGTCCTGAGTTCAATTCCCAGCAACCACATGGTGGCTCACCAACCATCTGTAATGGGATCTGATACCCTCTTCTGGTGTGTCTGAAGAGAACCTTGAGAAGGCCCAGAAGGAAGGACTGGGCTTGGGCAAATGGAGCAGATGGCTTTGCTGTACCCCAGTCCCCTGGGCTTCCCACTATGCCTCTCCAGACAGCCCACACTGTCTGGAACACTGAATCTGGCTCAGTTTCACTAGAGGCCCCCAAAGGGAGACACACCCCCTGGGGAGCTACCTAAAGACTCCCAGCATTCCTGTGGCTCATATGTTTGAATACCTGGTCCCTAGTTGATGGAATTGTTTGGGAAGGGCTATGAGTTGTGGCCTTGTTGGAGAATATTTGACACAGAGTCAGGCTGTGAGGTTTCAAAAGACTTGAGCACCTCCCCAATGTGCTCTAGATGTGAGCTGCTTCCAAATGTTCCTGTCACCATGCCTTCACTGTGCCATCGTGGAATTCAAACTTCTGAAACCGTAAGCCTAAATGAAATGCTTTCTTTTGTAAGTTTCCTTGGTCATGGTGTTTTATCACAGCAATAGAAACTCTCAACTAAAACAACCCTAAAAGTAGGAAAGAAGAGAGCAAACTCCTGGAGACATCCACACCCCCTAGGCTGTGATCTGGTAAGAGTAGAGTCTTCACTCATGAGACTCTTGTTCTCACTGATATCACAGAGAGTGATGCTTGTCCCTACAGTCTGCCTCCAAGGCCATGCTTGTAGCCCATAATAAGCTGCTTCTGCTCCTTTGTGAGCTTTCCTGGTAAATCCTGGAACTGTCTGATCAACGCTTTACCCTATGCTCTTTATAATTGGCAGGCCAGAGACTGTCTGAGGCCTTAGGGGTCACCACGGAATTATTTCTGCTGTGCACTGCTCAGTAGATTCACAGAGAAGGGCTTGGGGGTGAGTGTAGAGGCAAGACTAAGAGACTGGCAACTGGAAGAGAGAGGGAGAGGCATTTGGAGGCAGACTAAATGGTCTGAAACCAACAGATGCATGTGGAGCTCAGAGCAATGAGAAGCCAGGGACAGTGGGGCTGGGAGCTGGAGCGAGAGAAAATGTTCCTTTCAAAATGATCTTGAAGGGAAGGGACAAGAAGGACCCTAGAGAGGCAGATGGATAGGAAGCAACAAATGGGCTGCATGCAGCCTGCCTGCCCCATGAGGCCTCCGCTCTGCTTAGCTCGTGCAGCCTGGCTGCCCCCAGAGGCCCCAGAGGCTCTGATTAGCTCACTCAGCCAGACCCCAGCTCCCACCCAGGTACCACCAGAAAAGATGCTTCAGCATGAGATGCTGTCTCAGGTGAGAAAGACTGGATAGAGCAGGCTTGCTGGTCAGAGCCTGAGGTAAAGAATCTGGGGCTGTCAGTCATTGACTACAGGGTTCCCATGGACACAAAAGGCCCTGTTGTCAGGACCTACAGACTCAAGATTTGTGGGCTGGCTGAGGGGAACTCAAGCCAACCAGTGGGAGAGAGGAACTGTTTTTTTCTGGCTAGGCAGACTGTAGATATCTCTACCCATCATGGCTTCCGGCCTGGCGTGGCCTCTAAGGAGAAGACACAGTGAGGTGAGGATGCCAATAGTCATGTCTGGTCTGCAGTTCAGGGGTCAGTGGGGCAAAGGTTGAGCTGGACAGCCCAGGGGCACACCAGGGTCCCCCAAACCTGACCGTTGTATCAATGTGTTGTGGTGTCCCTTTTTATGCCTGTCCTTCGTGGTTGTGAGCTCAGCTGAGGTGGTGAGTCTTTCTATGTGATGATCCCACGTGGGTCATTGTGGACTTCCTCATAGCATCTCGGAAGCCTCAGGACTTGGTGTCCTATTGCCTACTAGCAGTCAAAGCTTGCCAGACTAAGAACTCATGCTAGACAGCAAAGAGAAACTGCAGCGTCTTGCCAGTCAGGTAGCACCACTTACACTCTCAGCCAGCAATGCCTTCCAGCCTCATCAGGCACAGAGATCCAGATCCAGGGGATGGTCCAAGGCCATATAGTAATAGCTTATGGGACAAGAGACAGTACTACAACTGACCCTGGAGTGGAGCCTATACTACCAGATGATATCCACAAGGAAGGCTTTCACACACATGTGAGTACCGGAGCCATTACCATCATGAAATAAAATCAACTGTGATTCCCAACACACACACACACACACACACACACACACACACACACCTGCTAACATTTCCTAATGGAAGGGTGCTTACACAGTTCATAAGTCTCTTCCCTTCCACGAGGGTGTATAAATAGTTAATAATTGCTCGAAGAGGGGCTGGAGAGGTGGCTCAGTGGTTTAGGGCACACACTGCTCTTGCAGAGGTCCTGAGTTCAGTTCCCAGCACCCATATTGGACAGCCCTCAACTGCCTGTAACCTTACCGCCAGAGGATTGGATGCCCTCTTCTGGCTTCTACTGGCATTGCATTCAGGCATACATACCTACACAGAGAAACAAATATACATATAATTTTAAATAAAATACATTTTGCTAGGAAAGGGAGTTTTTTTTCCTCTCTGTGATATAACTGCCTGTAAGTTCTACAATGTATAGCTAGTAAGTCACCCTTCACATACACTTCTGTAAGTAAACTCACTTCTGTAAGTAAACTCAGGCTAAAGAGTTTAGTCAAGCCGTTACCATTTCTTTGGACTGTCACTGATGCCCTATAAGGGGGAATAGATATTTGTTCACAGCTCCCCAGGAAAAGTTATGGCTCAGCTGAGGCTAGCTTGCACAGAGCTGGAAGGTGCTATGCAGACTGCTAGGAAACACAAGTTATTAACGGTATTGCTCTGCTATGCACTCTGCCAGGTAAGGTATGCCCACTGGTATAATAGTGGCGTGACCATTACAGGAGTAACCAACAACCTTCTAACTGGATTTTAGGCCCTACATCAAAGATTCAGACCCACTACTGTAAACCTGGCCAAAGATCCATGGCTTTGGGAGACCTACTCCTGCTGTTTCACTAAATGGACCCACCTCTCCCTCCCACTGCCCAATCCCAGGGTCTAGCCTTTATTTGACCTGCTAAAAGCCATCTCCTAAATATTTATATGTACGCCCATAGACTAAGTTCTGGTCTCAGCCTTTGTCAGAGAAGCTTCTGCACACTGTGGTCAGGAGCATGCTGGGAATAAGTGACCTTAAAGAGAACGTCTCTCTAACCAGCTCCAAGGTTCAGGAAACAGCAGAAGAGGGGCGGAAAGAACAGAGGAGGTGAAGAATCAAAGGAGTGCGGTGAAGCGTTGTCTATTCCTGGGCTATGAGATCCCTTGCTACTTGCGGTTTCTCTGGGCCATATGGTTCCGCTCCACCTTCCTTCCACCTCCTCTCCCTCCATCTTCTCCTTCCCTCTCTTCTTCCCTCTCTTCCCCTACTCTCTAAAACCTCCAGCCCCACCTCTCCCTTCCACTGCCCAATCCCAGGGTCTAGCCTTTATTTGACCTGCTAAAATGGCAAGAAGGTTCACGTGAAATCACCTGGGTACGTGACCCACTCCTCACAGGGCAGCCCCTCGTGAGGAAACAGAATTAACATCAGAATACAAACAGCACCAGGGTAACCCACAGCATGTTGTACCCATGAGCTCACAGCAGCAGTGACTACCTACTTAAACCTTGCATTAGATTGAGTGCATGCACGAGTCGAACAGTCTTATAGGAGAGGTTAAAAAAAAAAAAAGACACAGAGACAAGAGATAGATTCAGGAGGGTTGTTAGCGAATACCAAAGTAGCCCCGTGTTTATTTTTCATAGCCTTTTTATTCCCAACGGTACTGGGGGAAGCAAAGCCACAAGCTAACAGAAACAATTGCTGAAGTATACACAGGACATCTGTTCCTACCCAGAGGCCTTCCTGCTCCTTCCAAGGTCAATAGAACATTCAGCCCCTCGCCTTGAGTCTCAAGTGCAGTCTCCTTCCATAGTTCCGTGTCTCAGCAGGCCAGCAAATCTTCCAGCAGACCCTGACCTGCCTCGACTCTGCCTGGCAGGCAGACGTTTTACTCAGAAGCAAGCAAACGGCTCCAGACAAATGAACCCATTGTCCTCGCTTCAGGGATGGAGGAGGGGCCTTAAGGTTGCACTCTGCCCTGAGGAGCTGTAGGCAGTTGGTGCTTGCTGGGAGAGAAGGACTCACACTCATCAGTGGTACAGCCACTGGGAAGCTGCTCTTATTCAAGGAAATAATCCTCCACTGGTCCTCATGCAGACAACCCTAGGGCTAAAGGGAAGAAAAGACACGCAAGTTGGTAGTGTCCAGCCAGGAAGAAAGGGTTCAGTGGGGAGGTGATAGGAGTCGGTGGGGAGAGTCATCCAGGTACAGATATGTGTATGAAATTGTGAAAGAATCACTCAACCAATAGAGTTCCCATCAGGACTTCCCCAGGCATAGAGGAAGTACCCTGTAAGTGCCTCAGGGCCACTCCATCTCACACGTCACCTAGAAAATCACCAGCCAAGCAGTGGTCACATATGGGATAGAAAGACTCACAGAACAAAGAACCCTCACGTTATCCAGGCTAGACCAACTGGAAAGACACATAATGAAGCAAAGGGAGATCAGCAAGTTAAAACAATAAAAGAATATTGCTGATATATAGGAGGAGAAGAGAGCAAACAGCAAGGTACCTAATACCCAAAGTTCACAGATCAGAGGAGAGGCAGCTCATCCACTCAGTTCCTCATTCAGATGGGGTTCTTGTGGAGAAGCAGGCTCACACATCTCCAGTTCTAGGACACAGGGCTCACATGTCCTGTTTTGGTTGTTTTCAGCCTTGTTTGTGGTGGGGTGGCTAGAAAAGGTCAAAATAAGTGAGACACTCAGCAGACAGAAAGTACCTGGAAGCCAGCCCTGTTTGCTCGATCTAAGGGGTGCACCCCCGACTGTCCCTCGCCCAGCAGCCTCATAAACAGCTATTTGTTTTCTTAAAGATCTGAGCCCATTGATGCTTTATTTAATTATAAAAGGTATTTTCCACAAGGAAAATGTTAATAGAACATCTGGGCTGTTTTAAGTAAAGAACCGACTCATTTTCTTAGGCTCAGGACATGTGGTTTCAGAGACAGTGCTACCAGAGGCTGTTTGGCGAACTAAGATACTACGAGCATTGAGGGGGGCGAGCTGCCTCTCCTCTGGTTTGTGTACTTTGGGTATTAGGTACCTTGCTATTTGCTATTTTCTCATTCTATATATTGAAAGGGTTAAAAATTTTCAAAAACTCCTAGCAGGCTAAGCAGAACCAAGAGTGCAGGTCAGCTTGGTCATGACCTCTGTGTTTCAGGAACTTGGCTGACCATGAGATAGATGGTTGGTTACGAATAGGCTCTTAGAGAATAGCCTATACAAAATGTTCTCCATGACTGTTCCTTGGACCCTGTCACAAACTGAATCATGGGCTGGGACTTTTCACAGGTACTCTCCAATAACCCTCCTTCACTCCCCCTGGGTTGTGGTTTTTGGCTTTAAATTCTCTCTGTCTCCAAAGCCCCAGGGTCAGACACCATTGCCCCCGTGTGGGCTACAGGTCTTGACCTCAACATGTTGATCGAAATATACCTCTTGCTGATTGCATCAGCAAGATGTCTTGTGAGTTATTGGGTGGCCGAGAATTCCCGAGGCTTGGGTGAAGTCCTCCCTTCGTGGGGGCCTTATAATATCAGTACTGTTAATTTTTCCTTTTTCCTTTTCTCTTTCTTTCTTTTTTTCCTTTTTTTTTTTTTTTTTTTTTTTTTTTTTTTTAACAAGGGTCTCAATATGCACCCTTGCCTGTCCTGGAACTCATCACATAGAACAAGCTGGTCTTAAACTCATGTAAATTCAGCCATCTCTGTCTCCCAAGTGATGGTAAAAGCATGTGCCACCACACTTAACTTGGTGTATGTAATATATATTTACATATATATGTAAACATATATATATATATTCATTCATTCTATCAGTTCTGTTCCTTCAGAGAACCCAGACTAATACACAGAGTAATACTCTCACTATCACATTATTTTAATCTGTTACAATAAATGTATGTATATACTTTATCATGTTTCACTACTTGCTCCTATATTTTATATTAGAATATAATATTTATTATTTGTGAAAGATGTTTTAATTGTGTCTTTGAACTCTTGATTCTTCTGCCCAAATCTCCGAAGTCCTAGGATTTTAGAGGATGCCACCATGCCCTGTTACAGAATTTAATATTCTTAAGGCAACTCACCCACTTTACATACACAGTTTAAAAATGGCCTCTCAAGATGTTTAGACTTGAACTGTGTCTTCCAGTCTCTGCTCTTCTGTATACCAAAGCCTGTGCCAATGGCTGTGACTAATACCCTTACTGCAGCCTCAGTCAATGACCACTCTTCTACTCTGATTCTTCTTCTAAAACCTGAGACTGGCTTCTTCCAGCTGAACTGGACATGGCTGTCCTTGATGCTAACAATCCCTCACCGGCTCTGAGCAGGCTGGCTTCCTGACCAGCATAGTTGGCCTCCACAGTGAAGAGAGTCACTCACTGCCACCCGGAGACTATTCCAAGCAGAGCAAACCATAGCTCAGCACAGACCTCTCCATTCCCACCTGAGTCTGCTCACTGCCTACAGGGCCAGCTATGCCTGTTAAGGAAACCCCAGGAGGTTGTGTCTGAGTCTGGCTGTCTGGCAATGCTCATCCAGAGACTTCCTGATGCAATTAAGTCTCTGTGTAAGATCAGTGACCTTTCACCCATTTCTTAGCTAGATCTTTCTTCCAGCGAAGTGAGAACACTGGGTTTGCGCTCCTCTCGGGCCACATGCTTATTTCTGATCCTGTCTCCTACAACAAATACTTCCGTTTAACTCAGCCATGCAACCTTTGTTGCATCTCTGCTATGTGCCTGGCGTTACCGTCGGCCTAATTGATTGAGCAGTATTGATTCAGACAAATGTCTCCCACACGCTCTTCTACTGGGGAAGGTTTATAATTGAATGTTTCACCCAAAACATGTATGTTGAAATCTAATCGCCAGTGTGAGGGTATTTGGAATACATCTCTGGGAGTTATGAGGGTGTGGGCCTCGTACATAGGATCAATGCCATTCTGAGAAGAGCTCAGAGATCTAGCTAGCTCTTCCATCGTGGCTTGGAGAACAGTCTGCAAACAGATACCAGTCATCACCAGACTTGCTTATAGACAGACCTTGACCCCAGACTAGAAGTGTATGGTACAAGTGTTTGTTTACTGGCTGGGTGCCAGTAACTAAGTCAGAAAAGCACACAAGATGCCACACAAATATATATTACAATGTGCAGATTGAAGACCCCCTAAGCCAGAAATTCTAAATTTGAAACGCTCTAGAATTCAAAGCCTTTGAGCATCAGTAGGATGCCTCTAGCCTGATGCTTTGGCACGCACGAGCTTTCTTATGTCTGCTGGGTGTTACAGTATACACCAGACACAAATGAGGTTTGTGTTTAGACTTGAGCTCCCCGCCTGTAATATCTCATTAGGTACCCAAAACATTCCTAAATGCGAAAACCTCTGAAATCCCAAACATTGTTTGCTCCAAGCATTTGGATTAACAGCTTTCTCGTGCCATGATAAGGGGTGGTAACTGAGCCAGATAAAAGAGTAGAGTCTAGAGGTTAGGGCTTTGAGCTGCAAATTTAAAGAGGTCTAGACAGAGAAGGTCTCACTTAGAAGGTAAATGTATTAGTCAGGGTTCTGCAGAGGAACAGAACTAATAGAATTTGTGTGTGTGTGTGTGTGTGTGTGTGTGTGTGTGTGTGTGTGTGTGTAATATATTCATATACACATGGAATTTGTTAGGTTGGCTTATGTGATACAGTCTAGGTAGTCCAAAAACAGATGTTTTCATACTGGAAAGAATAAGAATACAATGGTCTGCTCAGTTCACAAGGCTGGTTGCCTAAGCAGTCCCAGTCAGACACTGGAGACCAGGAGGATTCCTGTAGAGCCGCTGGTCTTCAGTCCATGTCAGGAGGCTGAAGAAGCTGGAGTCTGATGTTGGGGGCGGGGAGAGCAACAGTGGCACAGAAGCATCCGTAATGTAGATGCACTCACAAGCAAGAAGCAAAGGCCGGTAAGGAAAAGGTAAAAGCCTTGTCCTGTTCCTCTCTGGGCTGTCAGCAGAAGGTATCACTTGCTCCGGGGGGGAGGGTCCTCCACTCAGTTAAGTAAGCACTACCACTCCATGGACCAGAGTCCTAGATTGAATATGAAGGAGCCAGTGAGCTGAGCACCCGCGTGCATCCCTCTGTGTTTCCTGGCTATGGAGGCAGGGCGCCTCACCCTCCTGCTGCCATGCCTCCTTCCTCCCCTCCTCCCCTCAGCCCCATCATGACAGACCGCAGCCTCAAACTCTGACCTCAAACAAACCCCTTTGTCTCCATTTCTTTTCCAGTTGCTGTGACAAAATACCCCGCTGAAAGCAACTTAGGGGTGGAAGAGTTAGTTTGCGCTCACAATTCCTGATTGCAGACCATCACAGCAGTCAGGGTGACAGAACTCGGGGTGAGGGATGGGGGTGTGGGAGGGTGTTGGTCACACCGCATCAATAACCCGGAGCAGAGAGCAATGGATTCTTTGTCTTAGGGCTTAGCTCAATTTTGCCACTATTTACATTTTCTTCTTCATTTTTATTTTATGTATTTGAGTGTTTTGCCTACATGTAAGTCTGTTTGCTATGTGCATGTGGTCCCTGCGCAGGCCAGAGGAGGTAGTTAGGCATCCTGAGATTGGAGTTACAGACAGTTGTGAGCCACTATCTCGGGTGCTGGGAATCAAACCTAGGGCCCCTGGAAGAGTAGTTAGTACTCTTAAATGCTGAGTCATCTCTCCAGCCCCAACTTTCAACACTCTTACAAAGTTCAAAGTCTCCTGCCAGGAAGTGATGTCCCCCACACGCTGGGTGGTTCTTCTCGCCTTAATTAACATAGCAAAAATAATTTCTTACAGACATGTCCTCGGGCCAGTGTAATCTAGATAGTTGTCTTAGTTAGGGTTTTACTGCTGTGAACAGACACCACAACCAAGGCAAGTTTTATAAAGGACAACATTTAATTGGGGCTGGCTTACAGGTTCAGAGATTCAGTCTGTTATCATCCAGGTGGGAGCACGGCAGCATCCAGGCAGGCATGGTGCAGGAGGAGCTGAGAGTTCTACATCTTCATCTGAAGGCTGCTAGCAGAATACCCAGTCAGCTAGGATGAGGGTCTTATAGTCCACACGCACAGTGACACACTTATTCCAACAGGGCCACACCTTCTAATAGTGCCACTCCCTGGGCCGAGCATATACAGGCTATCACAACAGGCCCCCTTGAGATTCCCTTTCCAGGTGACTACACTGTCAACAACCCAAACTGTCACACCTTCCTTTCCTGTTGTCACAGCAAGAGAATAAATAATTGATAGAACATGAAAATGTTGTAATGAAATGCATGGCTTTGTGTGCTGTCTAAGCCTTTTTTTTTGGTAAAAGAGCATTCTTCCATTTGCATTTGGAAACTGAAGTTCAGAGCAGGCCACCCCCATGCTTGAGGACACACAGCTGTCTCTTAATAGAGCACAAGTGCATGCTCAACTGGCTTCATTAGTGGTCCCCATCTGATTAGAATGCCTTTTCCCAGAGTTGATGTTGGAGGTTCAGGCAGAAGATCTAGAGAACCAAGCCTGGGAAGCCTCTCTGGCTGGGAAGGATGCCCAGGACTTCCTACTGAGCCCAGTGACTGCTGGGCCCTCTACCCTATGGCTGCCCAAGTCTCCAGGCATGTTTTCCTGTTATTTCTCCTTGTTCTTGACCTCTTTGTAGTTGGAGGCTGTGTTTCTTTGGCTTTACCACTTGGCCTCGGAGCTGTAGTATGTTCTTCTGGGTAAGGGATGGGTCTTCTGCTCCCTCCTGGTGGGGGCAGTGAAGAAGCAAGGCAATAAGGAACCCTGGTCTATATCAGGTGCCAATCAATGGTCAATGCTGGCACCCTCTGCGTCCGGGTAATGAAGGAGTCCATTAGAGGTGTCGGTCCCCTGCTACCCCTCCATCTGGCCTTGAGATTCCAAGAGGACACACAGGGTTCAGAGGTGGGGGGTGGGGGGCTTGGGATTGGGTTGTGTCCTCCAGGCCATCTGACCATTTTCTGTCTTATCTTTTTTCAAGAGCTGTAATAATTTAACAACCTTGGAATGAGAAAAGATAGCTGGGAGAGTAAATGCTGAATGGCTTAAATTAAAATATAATTGAAATAAATTAAATTAAACGGGCAACTTTCCGGTGCTCATCTCTCAGGCCAAATTATTGTGGCGTCTTCGAGCTGCAGAGGATCCCTGGTGGCAGACTCTAGTGCTTGCTATAGCTCCCCCTGAGGCCAGCAGAGGAAGTGACCCTCAGCCCCAGGGAGACTGCAGTTCCTACTAGGTTGGGGAAGTTCTGGGGGACCCAGGGAGCCAGAGCCTCAGGGCTGGCCATGGCTACCTCAGCCTCTTTCATGCTTTCTGCTTCACTATGAAGATCCAGGTTAGGTGGAGACACCAGGCAGCTCCAGACAGGCCACGCCCCCAGGTTCTTGGGGACCTGGCTTGGAGAGTTACCTGTCAGATTGGTGACTGCAGGACTCAGAGGTCCCCTAAGGAACACACTATCTTGATGCTTTGGTTTTTCGAGATTAAAATTAGAGTGGAGAGTCAAACCTGTAGGCTTCCTCAGCTGCCCGCTCCCCTCAGGCCATAGCAAGCCAGGTCCCCTGCTGGCTCAGGGGTTATGAGCTTCTGGTTCTCTCAAACTGCCCACCAGGTTTCCTTTGGGTCCAAGGCTGGAGGAGAATATGTCCTATGTCCGAAGCACAGCGTTTTTTTTTTTTTTCCAAGTCCCAGCTTTGGGTAAAAAATTCATGTGCATTTTGCACTCTGCAACAAAATGCATCCCTGTTTGTTTTAATGTGTAACGTTTTACAATATTTACCAGTGAGCAGAAGTGACAAGCCTGGAGGCCATGTTCTTTATCCTTTATCTTCCGGGACCCCTTGGTAGAGGACTGGCAGCACCTGCCGGAGAAACAGCTTCATGGCCCAAGGTCCCCTCAGCAACACCCCACCACTCCCTCCACCCACCCCAGCTGGACTCCTAGAAGGAAGAAGGCAGGGAAGCCTCCAGTCACAATGAGGTGGAGGAACCTAGACATTATGCTGGGCAAAGCAAACACTGCACAAGAGCAAATGCTGCCCGTTCCTGCCAGCCTGGTGTACTTACGTTCCTCAGACTCTGAGACCCAGAAAGTCGGAAGGCAGTGACCAATGGCCTTAGGGGAGAGACGAACAGGGAGGGATTATGTTTCCTGGATGCAGGATCTCAGTTGGGAAGATGAAAGCATGGTGGGTAGAGATGGTTGTGAGGGCTCCGCACAGTGAGGCTGAGCACAGTGAGGGTGCGCTGTTCTTCAGGCTACGAAGCCATCCAAGGAGGGGTGTGTGGGAGAGTTTGGGGGGAGGAAAGAGAAGGGGGGAAATTATATAATTATATTATAATCTCAACAATAAAATAAACAATTAAAATGTCTACCATGGTAAGTTATATATTATGTAAAAAAGGAACAAGGAACAGAAGCTGGACAGATGGTTCCCCTGTTGAGAGCATTTACAGAGGACCTGCAAGCAATTTCCAGCACCTGCGTAGACCAGTGCACAACCACCTGTAACTCCAGCTCCAGGGTATCCAAGACCATCTCTGGCCTCCTCAGCTGCCTGCATACACTAGGATACAGTCACTTACACACATATACATTAATAAAAAGAAGAGAGGGTGTAACAGCTCAGAGGCATGGACAGTTGCCACCAAACCCGATGACCTAAGTGCAACCTCCAGAACCCCACCCATAGCAGGGGAGAACTGACTCCTGTAGGTTACCCAGTCCTCCACAGACATGAGTATTCGCATTCAAAGATAAAAATTAAAAATAGATCTGTTTAAACAACAACAAAATTATTACATTAGCTAAAAGACAAAAAATGAAGTGATTGAAGGCCAGATCTCTGGATAAAGCCAAACTCTCCTTGCAAGGCAAGCCCTGGCCCCTCTTTCCAGAGAGCAGGGTCTAGAATCAGCACATATGACCCTCTGGCTGCTGGAGTCACATCCAGCATGGAAGCTGAAAGGCATTCTGAAAAACAACCATCCTTTCTGAGTATTTCAGATGAGAAAACGGAGCACACCCAGGAAAGCCAGCCGTCTAAGCCCCATAGCCAGGGGCTGACACAGACGGATGCTTCCGAAGGCTGGGCCTGGAGCTCTGTTTGGACGGCCTGTCTCCTACCAAGGTCCAGAGTAGGCCAGGCAAAGCCTGTGGCAGAGCACCATTTCTTTTACCCATGGCACCCCTCTTCTAAAGGGGTGCTCATCACCCTGGTCTGCTCCCCTAGCTGCAAAGAAGCTGATTAATTAATTAATCCTTGTTAAGGGCTCAGAAACAGGCTAATGGGCACTAGGCATTCTCATTATTATTTTTAATCAGACTTTGCAATTTTATAGCTCCCATCACCAAGGGCTATCGAGTGTTTTGTGGAGTTAATTAAGCCTGCTAGGGATGGGCTCCAAAGGGGGTGGGGGTAGGGGGCTCAGGCTGAACTGTAGGAGAGCCCAGAAGTCCTGATTCTTCTTAAACCCCCCACTTTAGAGGGAGATGAGAGATGAGTAGCCGAACAGGACAGCTTCCGCTAAGCTCTGGTAGAGTGAGCCCCCAAGGGGGCCAGGGATGGACAGGAAGGGATGACTGTGGGGCTTTGGGATCGGGGGATTCTGGGTAGGATTCTCCTGAGGTCCTGGGGCAAGACAGGTTGTTCTGGCTTCTGGCCCGGATGAACAACTGCAGAGGTTCTGGAGTGCTGGGTTGAGGGGAGGGATGTCCCTTGCACGGAGCGGACTCCAGATCCTCCGCCTGCCCCTGATCTCCAAGACCTGCAGTCTTCGGAATGAAGCCTTCAAACTGCCACCAGATCATTCCCAGAACCGGAGGCAGAGATGGCATGACCCACCCGGGCTGCATTCCAGATCTGTTTCTGTGGAGGCAGTGGCAGGGAAAAGCTGTCACTGACTTGGGGTGTTTGGAAAGCAACAGATAATTGGGAACTGGCTATTCACAGAACTCGGGGCACTAATGCGAGGCCCCACAGTGATCATGTTAATGGAGGGCTTGGGAGTTCCTGCTGCCAGACACCCCGGTGACGCTGTAGAATTTTGGCAGACAGAATGCACTGTGGAAATCACTAGAGCGTAGAGAAGCCAGCTCCCACAGCGTTCCCCAGCAGCTATATGTGAGCCTCGGAGCATGTATTCTCCCAGGCAAGGTCTCTCTCTGTGTATTCTTCTTCAAAGTCCTGCCTCCCCAGAAACAGGACCCTAGAAGCAGCCTGGAGAAATGGATTCATCTGAAAGTGCTTGTCCTGCCCTGGCCCAGCTCACAAAATAAAATGGAGAGCAGCTGAGGAGGAGATCTTTGATGAGCACACATGTGCATACACAAACATGTACACACAATAAATATATACATTACACAAAATACATATGCATATAAGAAGATGGCAAAAAGATTTGCTGAAAATTCGAGTAGGTGAGAGCTGTGTATGGTTTCTTATTAAATGTCGGTAGGCATGGTAAACCGTGAGCAATAGGTAGACCACACCAATATAAATATCAAATAATTTTATTATCTGATGTTTGAGTTCCTTTTAATTACCAAAAGCTCAGCAGTACTCTTGTGTTTCCTTTCAGTTACTCGAAATTAATCATGCTCCAAAAATATTAGATGGAAAATTCTAGAAATGAACAACTTGGCGCTGGCGAGACAACTCAGCTTCTGCCATGCCTGACAACCCCACTTCAGTCCCCAAGAGTTACATGAGGGATGAAGAAAACCAATATTCCTGTGACATCTATACACTTGCTATGTGTGGCACACCCTTGTCACACCTCTCCCCATATAAAATAAATGAACAGATACTTAAAAATAATTTACAAGGATTAAATTCTGTATCATTTTGAGCAATAGTATGATAAGATCTCAAGACGCCTGCTGTATGTTGACTGTAATATCAGTCCCACCTTCTGTCCAGTGTGCCCACCCCAAAATTCTATGGTAGGACCATCACTCAGCTCTCTCATCTTGAGACTGAATGATGGGTGTGGTGATAAGTGCTTATGTAACAATGGCCACAGAGCCCAGAAGTGATGATAATACTGAGACACATATTCCAAAGAGAAGCTGCAAGTATCTTCTTAGTATACTTCTTAGAATACTGAGAAGTAGAAAACTACAAGTTTTATTACCAGATAGTTCTTATTAATAGTTCTTAGTCTCATCCTGGACCTACTTTCCCCCCCTTTTTTATTGAATATTTTATTTATTTACATTTTAGATGTCATCCTCTTTCCCCATTTCCCCTCCCTAGATCCCCCATCCTACTCCCTTCCTCCTTTTTGCTTTTATACCATTTTAATTACATGCATGTGCTAAGGTCAGTTCTAGGTTGAGGATCTAGCAATACAACAGATGAAAATAGTCAAGGAACAAGCAAGACATTAAACACAAATAGTCAAAGAACAAGCAAGGCATTAAACACAATTCCATAAACACCCCCATGATCACTGTTTCTAAGAGCTTATCAGGATAACCAAAATATCTGAGCCAACTTCCCTGTCCTAGACCAAAGTCATTTTAATGTCTGAAGGCTACTTCCTTGTTCTAGCCTAAGATTTAGATTCCTTCCTAAAATTACTTCTTTGTTCTAGCCTAATGTCAGATTCCTGTCTGAAGCTTACTTCCTTGTCCTTGGTCAATGTCATATTCCTGCCAAGCAGCCCATTTACTTGTCCTTGGCCCATGTCAGATTCTTGCAGTCTCAAAGGCTCTCTGCCTCTCTCCCTTTTTTTATTTCATTAACAAGACTGAACCTGTCCTAGGTTGTTCTGACAAGAATGCCTTCCTTACCCATCATGGAATATGCATTATTCAAAACAATGCACTTCTGCCTTAGGTTGGTAAAGCTCTGTGCAGAATCTTACCCATCCTTGGCTTGCCAGCCTGTTAATTTAATAACTCTATCTGAGGGGTTTATTTTCAGGTTCAAGCCATGTACTTTGGCTGCCAACATGTTGATGTTGTTAAAGACAAGCTTTAACATGATGGGCAGGAATAAAAGTATTCCCAGGACAAAAAGGGCTAGCATGATCAAGCTATATATGCCATTCTTGAAGCTTGACCAAAATAGAAATACTGACTTCAGGCCATGGGTAATTTTATCAGCAGTATCTATTGCATTAATGCTCAGCAGAGCAGCATTCTTGAAATTCATAAGCTCACCATGCAATGTTAAAACTTCCAGAGAGGCATTAGAATTCTGCCAAATACACTGCAGGTGTCTTTAAACTTTTTTTCTAATTATAACGACTACCACTGTAAATTTTAGAACTAACATGAATCCAATGGTATTTGGCATGACACTCTAGATGGCTCCTTACCCTTAAATTCTGAACCTCCTTCCAATAATTTGAATAGGATAAAGAGCATCAATTCATTCTTCCAAATGCCTATCTAAATCCTCTTGTATATTCAACACATTAGTAACATTTTTTGCTAAATGATTAACAAAAGTAGCTGTCTTAACTTCTTGTGTCACAGTAATTGCAGAAGCAGTGGTGCTAGCAATTAATGTAATTAAACTGTTATAGCAGCAATAATCAAGCCTACTACCCTCTTGCTTCTGCTTAAAGCCTGACTCATTTCTTCCAGTACTTGCAAGCTATTTTTAGAATACCAAGGTTCTGTGATACTCAGGACACTAAAACAAAAGCTGGTAGATACACCTCTGTAACTGACATGCTGGATTTCAAAACACAAACACAATTAGAAGGTGTACAATCAATGCAACTTACATTAAATACTGTAAAAGAAACAAAAGGAATTTTAACTTGACAATTAAAAGAGCCTTAATACATGTGCTAACACCGGTTTGAAATCCCAGCTCCTGCCCCAACTTTATCTCTTCCTAACATAACATCTTAAAGACCTGCAGCTAACTTCCATATATGCCTCTGAAAATGTCCAGAACCAGACTTCCAAATGAAGACTGTTATTTCCAATATTGAAGTGATTTCTAGACCAGTTCATGGTTGATTCTGAATAACTGGTCACATTTAAGAACAATACAAGAGTCATTATAACTTCTCTTTTTGATTCTCTGTGCCACAAGGTCTAAAACATTGAGGCAAGACACTTGTCCCATCAGGGGTATAGGTGAGCAATGGTGGGTCGGGAATGTATGTCCAATACAGCTTCCCAGTCACCATTGTCAGGGCACTCAGTAAGCTCACATGTCAGCATCATTCTTTGTCCTAGCATCAGCATGTCTCACCCATCGCTCTGGCAGCCACCATGCTCCTTTAGCATCCTTCAGAAAAAACACAAATGTGCCCTCTTCCCCATATTAAATACCTGATCAGGATCATGCCTTGTGCCAGTAAGTGGATCCTTCCCTTTCACCTATGCATAAGTATGCCTAGTTGTAGAGTGCCATAGACACTCAGCAGAAAGTTTCTACACTCCTGGGCATGTTAGAGCTCCTGGGAGTCCAGCCTGCTCTGGGTTTTGGGGAACTGGGTGCAGAGCTTCAGCCTTAGGGCTGCTCTAGGCCCAGGCGCAGACCAGAAGGCCTGAACCTACTTTTATAAATTAAAATTGATCACTGTACACTTCCAGAAGGATAAATGCAGTGCAATATGTTTAGAGTTCAGATACGCCCCATGATTTCAGACACTATAACCTACAAGAATTTTAGAATTGATTTGTCAGATTCCCGTTATGTCAAGAAAACATCTTTAATTTTTAAAAACTATTTTGTTTATCTGTGTTTATGATTGCCACATATATGCAGATGCTCATATAAGCCAGAAGAAGATATCAGATCTCTGGAGCTGGAAGCTCAGGCAGTTATGAACCACCTGACATGACATGAGTACTGGAAACCTATCCCAGGTCCTTTGGACAAGCAAGCAAGATCTTTTAGACACTAAGCCAGCTCTCCAGCCCCATAAAACTCTGCTATATGGCTTATAGAGTATGTGCTTGAGTGTGTGCGTGCGTGCGTGTGTGTGTGTGTGTGTGTGTGTGTGTGTGTGTGTGAACTTTTTGAAATAGGGTCTCCCACTGGTCTGAAGGACAGACACCTAATAGTCCAGCCATGCTAGCTAGGAAGCCCCTGGGATGCCCTATCTATCTCCCCAGTGCCGTGATCGTAAGTGTGAGCCACCATGCCTGGCTTTTAAAAGCAGGTTTGGGAGATTAACTCAGGCGCTGATGTTTGTGAGACCAGCACTTTACTGCCTGGCTTTCTCCCTGTCCTTGCTCATGTTTTGAGAAAGGGTCCAGCTAGATAGTTCTGACTAGCCTGGCACTCATTATGTAGTCCAGGCTGGCCATTCTTCCAAAAGTGCAAAAACACAAGCAAACAAACAAACAAACAGTTGGTTTTTTTAAGCATTAATAAGCACAAAGAGGAGGAAATAATGTTGAAGTCAAGTGGGTCTTGGCCGTCAATATGAACTATCAGTGTTACGCATGCGTGGAGATGGACCGAGCAGTGGGAGGAAACGAGTTGCCACTTCCTTTGTGTTGCTGTGATACAATACCCCGACAAAGGCAACTGTAAAGGACACGGGGATTATTCAGCCCACAATCCCAAACTACCATCCATTATTTGAGGAAAGACGATGCAGAAACTTGTAAGCACTGGTTACATTCAGTCAAGAGCAAAAAGAATGCATGTGTGCTCGCCAGCGATCTGCTCTCTTATTCCACTCCGCGCTCCTGGACCCAAATCCAGGGATGATATCACCCACTTGTAGGGTAGGTCTTCCCACATCAATTAATGCAATCAAGACAATCCCTCAGTGAGACAATCTTCCCAGATGATTCTAAGGCGACAGTGGGGGGTCTTAGTTATCATTAACTGTCAACTAGATACAGCCTTATTGAGAGGAAAACCTCCAATGAGGAAATGCCTAGATAGAGTGGCCTGCGGACTTGTCCACGGTCGCTTGTCTTGACTGATATAGGAGGGCCCAGCCCATTGTGGGCAGCGCCATCCCTAGACAGATGTGGTCCTGGGCTGCATAGGAAAAGTGGCTAAGCGTAAGCCTGTGAGCAAGCCAGAGAGTGAGCCAGCCAGTAGTGTCCTCCACGGTTCCCACCTCAAGGTTCCATACCCTGACCTCTCTCAGTGAAGAACTGTGAGTCAAACAAATGCTTTCCTCCTGTGGTGTTTTTGGTCAAAGTTTTATCATAACAACTGAATGAAAATGCAACAGTTAACAATTAAACTATGAGACAGAGAGAGAGAGAGTTCTCTGTCAACTTGAGTCCCAGAACATCACATAGCAAAGGGCCCCCTAAAAGCTTAAATTATGGTTTCTAATGATTGAACAATAAAAAGAACTATAATTCAGTGATGAAATGGTACAATCCAAGGCGGAGGAAGGAAAATTGTAAGATATGTCTGATATGTCTTATGCTGGGAACCAAGGATATGCTTAGATACATAGAAAGCCAATATGAATGGCTTCTCACTGGTAAATATTTGATCAGCAAATTAAATTTCAATAGCACATTATAACTCAGTTATGATACGGACAGGAGGAAAAAAGAAGAGAGAATGGTTAAGCCTTGTCTTTTTCTTTTTTGAAACTGCATCTCACTGTGTAAGCCAGACTGGCCTCAAACTCACAGATATTCTCAGGCCTTTGCCTCCCAAGGGCTGGGATTAAAGGCATGCACCACTGCATCTGGTTATGTTTCTGAGGTGGTAGGGATTGAACTCAGGACTCCACACAGGCTATGCACTCTACCGTGAGTCATAGTCCCAGGCCTGCGGCCTTTTCTTATTATAGAACACCAACTAATAAATGCAGAAAGACTGATGAGTCAGAAAATTTGACAACCCTTATAGTAATAATTACTGCAGCTAAGAAGCATCATAGCTACTAAAACTAGTGAGTGGAAAATGAAGAATGACGGGTATCACAGAGCGTCACAATACTTATTGATCACCTAAGGGGAAGAGAGAACTTCAGAGGAGAAGCCTGGCAGTCGCCACCTCAAACAGCTAATCAAGGTTAACATTATCAGTGTGGGACAAATTGAATCTGCGCTCTCCTGCCAGGCCTCAGGGAGAAGAGCGCTGAATTGCTTCTGTGCCTTCCCGCTCAGAGAGGCACAGCCCAGGTGTGATCTGAGAAAACTTCAGACAAACCTGAACCGAGGGCTGCCCTGCACCGGTGCAGATAAGTGCGCTGAAATCACAAAGCGGTCCAGGTCCTAGAGGAGACCAGATGCAAAAAACAAGATGAAACGTCGCCACCTCAGGTTGGGGACTCCGGCAGAGAAGACACAGCTGGCTGGGGCAACGGCTAAAATCTGAATGAGAACACAAGGCAGAAGACACAGAAGGCACATCTCAAAGCTCAAGTCCACACACAGCTGACGTTATTATGGGAAAATAGTCACTTTCTTTTTTTTCCATTTAAAAAGATCGTGTGTGTGTGTGTGTGTGTGTGTGTGTGTGTGTGTGTGTGTACACGTGTGCCTGCCTGTGTGCCAGAAGCCAGAAACAGGTGTTAGGGGCCCACCTCTACCCCTCCCCCCCGCCATTCCTTTTGAGGTGAGGTCTTTCTCTGAACCGGGGACTTGTGCCTTCTCAGCAAGGCTAGCAGTTAGCAAGCCCCCAGTGAATTTCTCTCTGCCCTCCTCAAAGCCGAGCTTATAGGCCATAGTGAGGCTACCTGGTTTGTTACATGGGTGTTAGGCTCCAAACACTGATCCTTACAATCATAGTTTTAACTGTTTCTCCTAACTTTTCTTCCTTCCTTTCTTCCTTTTTTCTTTTCTCTTCTTAGGGTTTCATGTAGTGCAGGTTCGTCTCTAATTTCCAGTTCTACCTCCACCTCCAGGAAGGGCCGGGATTACAAGCATGTGCCACACCTAGCTGAGAATGTCTTCTCCTCTTCCTCTTCCTCCTCCTCCTCTCCTTTTTAAATAAAAAGACAGACATCTCACCAGGTTGGCCTTGAATTCATGCTCATCCTCCTGCCTTAGCCTCCAGGGTGCGAGGCTCACAGGCTTGCAACCACTATGCCTGACAGAGAATAGCCTTATTTGTAGAATACACACACTAACATGTTCTTCAGTGGTAAGGCATTGTCTCAACAACCTATATTCAAAAGCTCAGGGGAAGTTTGAGTTCATTTAATTAATTATTTCTAGTGTGTGTGAAGGCATGGGAATGGGTGCCATGGTATACATGTGGGGGTCAGAGGGACCTTTATTTGGTTCCAGAGGTCAAACTCAGGCCTTCAGAAACAGACACACATGGTGCCTACACATGGTGCCTTTAGTTGCTGAGCCATCATCCCTGTTCAGGAAGCTTTTTTAAGTTTAAAATGGTTTGTTTTTTTTAAAGATATCTTTATTTTATGTATATGAGTACACTGTTGCTGTCTTTAAACACAATGGACAAGAGCATCAGATCCCATCTGTCTGTGAGCCACCATGTAGTTGCTGGGAATTGAACTCAGGACCTCCGGAGAAACAGTCAATGCCCTTAACTACTGAGCCATCTCTCTAGCCCCAAGTTTGAAATGTTTTAATTTACTCTTTTTTTTTTTTTTTCTGTGAGAAGAGAATAACAGGGAAGGGTTGGAGGGCTACTCTAAGAAGGTTTAAAATTGAGGAGCAATAAACCAGTGTTGATTCCCATTCCAACAAACTGTCTCAAAAAGCACATGGCTGTCATCTGATGTCAACTGTCCCCCAAAGGTTCATATGTTAGAGGCTTGGTCCCAGGGTGCTGGGATTAGTGGGTGTAGAACCTTCTGGTCCCAGGGTGCTGCGATTAGTGGGTGCAGAACCTTCTGGAGGTGGGGCCTTACTGGAAGCCCTCCGATCACTGGGGAAGCCCTGGAAAGGGACCTTGGAAGTTGGGCACCGTGGAACACATCTGTGTTCAGCATCCAGGAGACTGAGGCAGAGTAATGGCCACACAAGTCTGAAGCCAGCTTGGGCTACATTAATAACTTCAAGGACAGAGAGTTTGAGGCCAACTTGTACTACATGGTGAGCTCAAGAACTATAAAGCAAAATCCTGTCTAGAAAAAAAGAAAACAACAACAAAAAAAAAAAATTGCAGTCCCTTGTGAGGCCTGGTTTCCCTGTGTCTCTCCATTTCTGGCTTTGACATGCTCTCTGTCATTGCCATCAACATCCTCAGCTGTGGCCCGTGGCATCTGGATACGCCTGAACCCAGAGCCCCCAGAACCATAGCTGAAAAGCTCCCTCACAGTAATTAATTGTCCGGGGTATGCCATTATAATCACCGGAAGCTGACTAATGAGGACAATTGCTGACTAATGAGGACATTTTTAAGACAATGAGACAAATCTCAATTAGATATTACCAAGTAATCCTTGCTAATAGTCTTGGTGTGAAAATCCATGGCAATTATGCAAGAAAATGTGTGTTTTTCCTATGCATAAGCGTATTTCAATAAGTATACAAGAGTGAGATGTCATGAGGTCTGTATAATTACTTCAGAAAAAAAAATAGGAGAAAGACAATCAAGTAGAGACACCGTTAATAAGCACGTGTTCTCTTAGGTTGGGCTACTATCTAGTTCCAGAACATTCTTTATCTCCAAGGGAACCCCCTAAACCATTAGTCAAATATTTCCCACTCTCCTTTCTCTAAGCTCTTGACAGACACTGTGTGCCATCCCTTTGAGTATTTCACATAAATGGTACACTGCAGTATGTGACCCTTGTACTGGGCATTTTTACTTCCTTCCTGTACTTCTGGTCGATGGGCCTTTGGTTCCTCTCTATCGGCTATTTTGAACAGCGCTGCTGTGAACACGCATGTATCGTTTTCTGTGTGGGCTTACATCCTCAGCTCTGTAGGGTGTGTATTTCCGACCTGAACTGCTGAAGTTAGATGGTGATTTCACGTTTAACTTGAGGTACTCGCAGGTTATTCTCCACAGCAGACCTACTGGTTAATGTCTTCACCAGCAATACTTAAGGGTTCTTTTCTGAATCCTCACCAACACTTGTAATTTTTGTTTCCAAAAATTATTACGACAGTCACTCTAGGATATAAGGAGTCTCATCTCAGCTGGGTCTTGATTTGTCTTTCATGAATGGCTAATGATGTTTAACAACTTCTCCTGTGTGGGACTGTGAAAGGACAGCATGGTTTCCAGTCGAACACTGGCTAGAGATGGCCGGAGACCCAGCGGGTTGGAGACCTCACAGGTTTTCCTGCAAGGGATGGCATGCATTTCGCCATGCTCCCAAACTCCAGGCTCCTGACATGAGGCCGAAGACCTCCATCGATCCGTACCTTTCAGGCAGGCACGTAGGACAACGCCCCTACAGCCCCTCCCAAAGAGAGGTTTGTGGCCTTCAGTCATGTAGCACAGGTAGAGGGTGTGACTACAGGTCAGGGAGCCTCAAAACATCTCCATATTCATGAGATACCTAAAGGCCAGAGGCATAGCCAATTAAGCATTCCTTCCCAGACCCTCCTCCTCGCAAAAGGTATTTAATCTCAGGCCTGACCTGAAAACAGAGTGTTATAGCTTCATCCATTTTACACCATGACAATAAAGATCTTAAGGCCATATCTTAAGACCTGGACTACTTCTCGTCTTTGGGGCCGCCGTGGAGCACCTTGGAAAAGGTCTTCAACTACCAAGCCGCAGTCTAATCTCCCACCGAGGACCTCTCTATGTTCCAGCCATGGAGGCTGCCCACTCAAGTGAGCTAGCCAAGCCAGCCATGACCCAGCAAAGTGAGCCACAGTGACCGAGTCTTATCCTCCCCACGGGGCACCACTGGAGCTTCTCCCCCTCGCCCCTTCAGCTGCCGTTGATCCAGTCCATACACAAAATCTCAACCCTTCCATGGCCTCTCAGCAGAGCCTGAGAGCCCAAGGGCTTCAGACCAGTTGGTCCCCAGCCGCCGTCTGGCCCAGGGATCCCAAACCAATAGCTCAGGCCCTCATGGGGTCTCAGACTGTGTTCTCTACACCCGGGAACAGAGTCATGCGGCTTCTCACAGCCCGGAGTCCACCCAGCGAGGCATAGAGTGCGTAGTTGAATTCCAGCTCCTCTGCCTCTCTGAGCCACAGCTCCAACTGTCTGGGGCGGCAGACACGAGGGATCCACAACTCAGCCCAACAGGACCCACGCCCATGCGCGAACCACAGCCGAACACTCCTGTACCTTTGGACACTTGCATGTCTCCTTAATAGAAATATTCTTTTCAAGTCCTTGTCTTTTTTTTTTTTTTTTTTTTAATTGTAGCTTTTAAAATTTAAACAGTCTCACTGTGTAGTCCTGGTTGGCCTGGAATTCACTGTGTGGACCCGGCTGGCCTCAGACTCAGAGAGATCTCCTGCCTCTGGCCTCCTGAATGAAGTAGTGAAAGGCTCTCCACGCCCAGTGGATCCATGCCCACTTTTAATTGGGTTCCTTCTTTTTTGTGAGTTCTTGCAAGAGTTCTTTCTATTCTTGGGTCTGGAGAGATGGTTCGGCAGCTAAGAGGACTTTCTGAGTGAGGATTTGTGCTTGGTTCCTAGCACCCACACCATGGCTCGCAACCATCCGTACCTCCATTCCAGAGCTTCTGAGCTTTGGCATCTAAATGACTTTCAAATGTTTGCTCCCAAACTCTAAGCTGGTTTCTCATTCTTCATAGTGTCTTTTGAGGCACAAAAGTTTTTAAGCCGGAGAAGCTCAATTTCTCTATTTTACCCCCATGGCATTACGTTTAAGATACCATAGCCAAATCATGGATGAAGACAATGAAGATTTTGTCTTCTTAAGTTTGGGTCTCTGAGCCGTGTTAATCGTTTCATCTCTACCTCAGTTGTCATTGTACTTTAGTCCTGTCATGGTCAACGACCAAATGCTCTTACTCAGATTTCTTTTCAACTATGTGCCAGCAGCTAAATATTTATCAGATACAAAGAAAGAAAAAAAATAGTTTATGTTATAGAAAAACACAAATCCAAGTTTTCCCTCTCATTATGTCCTCAAATGCTACTGAAATCGATTTTTCAAATTTATTCAGGCCCCTCCAAAATGCAATCTAAAGCAATCAAGATAGGGACCACATTGTTAGCTTATGGGCAATTATATTTATGGAAAAAATATTTTATAATTTCTAAATTTTAGACTGAAAATTTAACTGATGCATATCAATAGGATTATGTATGTTGTGCTCTGTGTTAAGGGTAAATGTCATTTGTTTGCAGATGGATATTCAGTTAAGGACCCTTTGTCAAAGAGATAGTTCATCCTTTCCCTCACTGAAAGGAGGGAAACACCTTTGCCTAAAATCAGTTGACCTATATATATGAGAATGTTGGTTCTGTGCAGCTGGTCCATATGTCTGTACTTATATACTGTAGTTATCATCAGCATTGCCTTTTAATACATTGTGAAATTAGGAAGTTTGTGTCTTCCAGCCTTGTGGTGCTTTCTTAAGAGTGGCTTTCCAGGAACTTTGCTGTTCTGTAAAGAGTGTTTCTGTAGAAAAGAATTCCAAGATCTTGATAGGGATTCCATTGAATCTGTAGATCCGTTTGGGGAGTATTTATATGGTCTTCAAGTTCATGGATATGTGAGCATCCAGTTATTAGCTCTTGATACTTTTTCCACAATATTTTATAGTTTGGGTATAAAAATCTTATTTCCTCAATTAAATTTATTCTAAAGAATTATATTCTCTTTGATGTCATTGTGAATGGAGTTATTTTCTTAATGCTCAGCTCTGTTGTCTATTTCTTTCTTTCTTTCTTTTTTTTTTTTTTTGTTTGTTTGTTTGTTTGTTTTTTGAGACAGGGTTTCTCTGTGTAGCCCTGGCTGTCCTGAAACTCACTCTGTAGACCAGGCTGGCCTCGAACTCAGAAATCCACCTGTCTCTGCCTCCCAAGTGCTGGGATTAAAGGCATGCACCATCACTGCCTGGCCCTGTTGTCTATTTCTAATTTGTAGAAATACAACTAACTTGTTTGTGTTGACTTTGTATCCTATAAATGTCAGGTATGGGTTCTGTCTCATGAAGTGGGCTTTAAGTCAAATCAGACATTGGTTGGTGACTCCCACAGGTTTTATGTCACCATTGCACTAGTGTATCTTACAGGCAGGGCACCATTGTAGATCCAAGGGTTTGTGGCTGTGTTTTTACTTACATTTCTACTTTGGTAGTGTGCAGAGTTCCTCCCTGTAACAAAGATGCTAGCACATAGGTATGAAGGCTCTGTGCAGGCACCAGCGTGATTTCTCCATCTTCAGTGAGTTGTGTAGGGTCTTTTTATTGTGTTAAAGAAAGTCTCTTCTATTCCTAGGTTTCTGGTTATTTCTTTTATCATGAAATAAGGTTGGTTCTTTACCACCTACGATCATATGAAGTTTTCCTTTCCTTCTCTCAGAAAACATTAATGTAATGTACATCCTTGGGTTTCCATATGTTGAACCATCTCCAAATTCTTAGACAAAACTTCTTGTTCTTTTTAATATGCTGCTAGAACTCACTCCCTAGTATTTTGGTGATGATTTTTATATCTGTATTTGTAATGGATACTGGTGTGCAGTTCTCTTGTTCCGTGATTGTCTGGCTTGGTATCAGGGTAACGCTAGATTTATAGGTTTGCAAGTGTACTTGTTCATGTTTAATAGAATTCACCAGTAAAGTCATCTAGTCCTGGGCTTTTATTGTTTTGCAAACTTTTGATTACTGGTTCAATTTCTTTATCTGCTATGAATTTGTTTGGATTTTTTATTTCTTCAGAATTCATTGTTGATAGTTTGTGTGTTTCTAGAAATGTGTCTCCTTAGAGTATATTATCTAATTTGTTCTCATAAAATTATTCAAGTATTACCTGCTGCTTGTAATGTTCCTGTTTTTAGTTCTGGTCTCAGTTATTCAGATCATTGTTTTCTTTCTCAGTCTAGCTAGGACTTCGTTCATTTTCCAAATGACTCCTGGCTCCATCACTTCTCTCTCTTGTCTTATTATCTTCTATTTTGCTTAGTTTTTGCTCTAGTCTTTTAAAAATTCACTTATTATTTTATTTTATATGCGTATATATACCTGAGTGTATGTATATGCACATGTGTGCAGGAGCCCATGGAAACCAGAAGAGGGTGTTGGCTTCCCCCGGAACTACAGTTATTGAAAGTTGTGAGTCACCAGGTGATCCTGGGAACTGAACCTTGGTCCTCTGGAAGAGCAATACGTGTTCTTAACCACTGAGACACCTCCCAGCACCTCCCCTCCACCTTTTCCCCTCTAATCTTAATTGTACCCTTCCTCCCCCTCCTCTTTTCCTCTCTCCCTTCCTCCTGCTTTCCAGGCTGGAAGGTTGAGCCAGGCCCTTTGCATGTCCAGGAAGCACGCTATCACTGAGTTATATCCCCAGTCTCTTCCTGACATTTCATATTTTTTATTTTGAGATGAGGTCTCACCAAGTTATAGAGGTTAGCCTTGCTCTGCCCAGGCAGGCCTTGAATCCCCTCCTCAGCCTCTCTCGGGTAGCTGGGGTTACCCTCAGACCCAGCAGAAGCTTCCCTTTGTTTTGTATTGCAGGTGTCTAGCACTGTGATAACTCTCTGAGTGCTCACTGACATCAGATTTTGGCATGCCACACTTAAGTCTTGTTCATCCAAGGTCCTTTAAACGTTTCCCTTTTCAGTGTGATCTCTTTTTGACATTGTGATGGCTGGCCTTGGTTGTCAATCAACCAAAACCCCGAGCATCAGGGCACAACTGTGAGGGGCTTTTTTGGTTAGATCATTTGAGGTGGAAAGACTCACCGTAAATCTGCATAAGATTTTCTGGTGGCAGTTCATACAAAAAGACATGACAAAGGAGGCGTTAGCTTTTTGTCTGCTTGCCCTCACTCTCCCTGGCAAGTTCATCTACCCTGACACTGATGCAGTTCTTCACTGGTCTTAGAACCTTCTTCTTCAGAAATCCAATATAGACTGGAGACCAGCAGCTCTCTAGGGATCCCCCAGGACTCTGGCACCAAATTGGAACTTCTGAGACATCCAGTTACGTGGGCTGATCTGCTACTGGATTCTTGGCTTTTCCATGAGGAGGTCATTGTTGGACTCCTCAGACCACAGCTTGTTACCCACACTAATAATCCTCCCATTTGATGTCTATGCATACATTCAATATGTGTAAATGTTCACTCTACCAGTTTGGTTCCTTTAGAGGATGGTGACGAGCACAGACACTGGTGACCTAAAAATACATTTCTTAAAGTTGGGTTTATCATTATCATCAGTATCATCTTTGTTATTGTTGTTATTTTTAGTGTGGGTGTCATGGTGGGGAGGTCAGAGGATGACTTTGTAGACTGGTTCTCTCCTTCATCTTCTGTGTGGGCTTTGGGGATCAAACTCAGGTTAATGAGCTTGGTGTTGGTGATTGTGAGGTGTCCCCCACTAAGTGTGTAAGACCACTCAGACACAGTTTAAGCCAGTGGGAAGTCATTATAAGCAACCACATGGAATATTCAGGATTCCAGTGTAGCCCTGAGCCTTTCTCGGGTGAGCTTTTAAGCACAAAAACCATATTCTGGGTTGACACACCTCAGTTAACAAGAACAGTCAGAAGCAAAACTACAGAAGCCAAAAATCAAGGTTAGCACATTTAGAGACTTCCCCAGGACTATGGACTAGGTCTTTGTTTTTCTTTTATCAGATGGTGCTGTCTGTATGCTGTTTTATGACCTGAAGGGTACTTCCATCATGGAGTCATTTGTGCTATTAAGGTCTGGGGGCCTGTGACATAACCTTTGGCTCAATCTATCCACTGAATCTAATTTCAATGATCATAATTTTATTTCTAGGGGATCCATTTGCACTGGTCAAGTCTTGCTCTGCCTTTTAAATGTCTAATTTTTGTGCTGTTTGAAGCAGTCTCACTTACTATTCAAACACATGAAAGCACTCTCCTTGCTCCGAGTCTCATCAGATCGGAAACCGCTGTTTCTGTCAGTGTGATTGGGATCTGGTTTCCACATGAGTTGAGTAGTTATTACTGAAAATCATGTTATTTTTTTTGAAATATTATCTGCGTGGACTATTTTAAGCCTGGGTTTAACATGTCCCCCACCCCAGAAAGAATCTCTTTTTGCCCATTTAGTGTTCCTTGGGCATAGAGGAAACACACCCCCAACATGGAGTAATTATAAAGGTGTTTTAAATCATACATTAATGTCTGTTCTGCTCTAAATACACACAAGCGCAGCCTTCCTGGAAGGGCCAGAGAGAACTTTTATTGTCTTCGACTCCCACCTAGACTAAGAAGGAGATAATATCTTCGATATTTTCCCTAGAAGGGCATATCCTCTCACTGAGAAGGGCCCTATGTGATCTAGCTTTCAGCTTTATGTCTTCTCTCCTTACATGTGGCCCCAGGGAAACCTGGGCTCCAGCCCTAGGGACTGGCACCCCGAAATGCAAATGAAATCTACCGAGGCTCCTCCCTTACCCCAGGTCAAGCCCCACCCCTAACTGCGATCACCCCCATGTAATGATTTACAGTTTCAAAGAACAGACTCAGGGCTGGAAAGAGGGTTCAGTAGGTGAAGGAAGGCATTAGCCGCACAGCCCTGGTGACTTGGGTTTGATCTCTAAAGTGTACGTAAAAGAGAGAGCCAGCTCCGCAGAGGCTTTCCTCTGGTCGCCACACCTGCACCGGAGCATGCGCACATCTCCCATCACACACACCTCCCACGTGCATATACAAACGATAAATAAAATTAATTAAATTTAAATAACGAGAAAACCCACAAAGTCAGGTATGATATAGCACACAGGTGCATTCCAACACAGAAGCTGTAGACAGTCTAGACAGTCACTTCATCTATGTAAGATCATGACTCAAAATACCAAAATCAGTGTGTGTGTGTGTCTGTCCAAGTGTGTGTGTGTGTGTGTGTCTGACTGTCTGTCTGTCTGTCTGTCCAAGTGTGTGTGTGTGTGTGTGTGTGTGTGTGTGTGTCTGACTGTCTATCTGTCTGTCTGTCCAAGTGTGTGTGTGTGTGTGCGCGCAATAGGAGGATAGCAAGGGGGTCCTGGAACACGTGCACAGTTATTAGAGAAGATTCCCTACTCCATGAATAGCTTCTAGATTCAGATCTAGAAGCTTTCTGTGCAATCCTGTTTAGACCGTGCCAGTCTGTTTAGAATTTATCAGTCTGTACTCCACAGAGCCTTCCCATTGGCCCCACACTAGCCTGTGACTTTGCCCACTTTCCCCTCTGCTGCCAAAGGCCTTCCTGCTTGGAATTTTTCACTTTGCTGTTTTGCTCTCTCTGAAATCGTGCTATTTGTATTAGATATTCATTGGTGTTAACAGGAACTGGTCTGCTTTTAACAATTGCTTTTAAATTATGGAGGAGCAAAGGCTTGTCAGCCATTAGAGTTTAATGTGAAAGTGTTAAAGCGAGACTTTCACACTCTGCAGAGCAGGGGCTGGGCTGAGGGGTGGAAGCGGAACTCTGCAAAGTGGGTTATCAGAGCGGGGCTTGCGGGGCAGAACCACAACACAGGGATACCTCCTTCTATCCACTTGCCCCTGCCTGCCTCGCACCCTTCCTGGCCCAGAGCTCAGGTTGATACTGGAATCCTATTCCTTACAGATCCACTTGACTTTCAAGAGTTTGAATATAATTTTGTTCTTTGTTGTTGTTTGGTGTTCTGGTTTTGTTTCTTTATTTTGTTTTAAGACAGGGGTCTTGTAAGTAGCCCAGGCTGGCATCAGGCACAGGCTCTTGTACCGTCATCTCCTTAATGTGGGATTATAAGCATGAACTGCCATGCCTGACTTCCTGAGAAGGACCAACTAGCATGTTAAAGTCCACCCCTCATTATTGGGGAAGCATCTTCCCTGTGGATGGGGTGGTATCGGTGTAATGCGTGGCTTCTTCCACACCCGTGTATCCACTTTACCTTGTAAGAGTGTCTATTTCTCCTGAGGTTGGATTGGCAGGTCTTCTGTTCTCACACTGACGCATCCTTCAGCTTAGGCTGGGCCAGCGGGAAAGGTTTGTTTGACTTTTCTATCACCTCTCATTCTACGTTGACTTTTCAATTTGTTCTGAGGCTGGGCAGAAAATAAGAGCGCTATTTATTGGATTCTTTCCATCTCCTTTTGAAGGTGTCTGGGATTCCAGTGTCTGCTGAACCAGACTTAACAAGTAAAGGAATCTTCGGACTAGCTCCTCCAGAGTGCTTTTAAAAAGAAAGCACAGGCACATGTTTTTAGGTCCAGCACTTGGGAGATGGAGACAAGCCGATGCTGAGTTCAGGGCCAGCCTGGTCTAGTATATTCAGGGCTTTATAGAGAGATCCTGCCTCCAGCAATAACCAAGAAGAAGAGGCGCATGAGGGGAGGAGAAGGGGAAGAATGAGGAGGGAGTGGAAGGAAAAGGAGAGTGAGGAGGCGGCTGGAGCAGCAGTGCCTCTTTGCTAAGACACTGGGCATGACAAATGTTAATCAAGAATGCACTCACACCGTCACTTATTCCTGAACCTGGTGCGTGGAAGATCCGAGGATTCCCACCTGCTCTTACGTCACTTTCATTATTGGTGGTGTTCCCTTGTGCAGGTACATTTGGGTGCACTGATGGGTGTCCTGTGAGCACATATGACTCTCTCCTGGATTCAATCCACTTAACCGTTCCTTCCTGTGGAGCCAGCCTCCGCTCTTCCCTAATGTCTCTTCTGGGTCTCTGTCAGCCAGACAGTTGTCTTGTCGCTATTCCCACTGTGGCTCCCGAGAACAAGAGGCCCTGCCCCTGCTGTCCTGGCAGCTGTGCGGAGGGTTCCTAGGCTTGGACTCCTGGTCATAAACCAGAAAGGCTACCGAGGACGGGGAGAGGCTTGTGTTCAAGGGGGAATTTCAGGGCCAGTAGTCAAGTCCTGGCAAACCCCTCCACGCAAGATTTACTCCCGCTCCTCCCAACGCTGCTTCAAGATATGTTCTACAGCATGGAACCCTCCCGGTGCTCAAAGCCACGGCCGGATCTGGCTGCTGAGCCAATTCTCAGTTAGAATGACACGTTTTCAGTTATCTTCGTAGGGAGGAGCCCACAATGCGGCTAGCAGCACCTCTGACAAGCCACAGACAGCTGAGGGAGAGTACATTCCGCCTCAGCGTCAACATGAGCAAGCACAAGATGGTCGGCTTCGGGAGTCTCAGTCCCAGAACAAACTGTGAATGCAAACAGATCCTGGGGACGGGTGAGAGGATACATTTCCACCTCTGCACTGAAACCCAAGTTCTAGGTGAACCCGGAAAGAGTGGTATGAGCATGAGGGAGAGGAGACTGAGGAAGACTGAGGAGATTAATGCATGAAGGAAGATGCGGGGTAAGACTTTTAGGACACGGAAAGTGAAAGGGCGTTGGAGAAGTCTTTGCAGGTGCCCCAAAGTGTTTTAGGCCCTACAGGGAGCCTCAAGGTCCCTGCAGATGGTGCATTCACCCGCAGCACTCATAATAACCACGAGGGGGCGCGCGAGCGCAGTATCTTCGCTGGGGACACCCGGGGACCAGACACAGCGGGCTCCCAATCTAGCTGGTCCCCAGCAAACCACAGCCTTTGGAGGAGTGGATTTTTACCTCTGAACTTGGCAAGTTCTCATCGACCGAACAAATGACCTATGCACCCACTTGTATGTCGCAGCCCACCGCATAATACACCCCAACAGTTACATGTATTAAAGGAAGCCTGCAGGAGAAGCTGATGTACACTAGAAGGGTTTTAGTGTCAACGAGGAAGGAACTTAGGAGTCATGGTGGTTGTGAGATCAGGGATCAACCCCGCGGGCCCTGGATAAGAGTAAGAATGGAGCAGGCTCCAAGTGTTTCTGGTTAAGAAATAGACAGGTATCCCTGGGCGTTATGATCATAGAGTCTCTTCTCCAGGAGGGGTCCTTAATCCACTCCTCCCCATACAGAGCTGAGTTAGCTCCGCTGCTCTCTGATAATGGCAGCACAGATCTCTGTAAACCAACAGGGTGGTTTGGGCTACATCATGCAACCCTTCAAGTCTCCTTCTCTTTCCAGTTACCTTGAAAAATGAAACTAAAGCACCTTCCCCTAAGGAAGCCATGAGCATTAAACAACCCTGTCTGTGGAGGTAGCAGGCTCTGGACCAGGACCAGGACCCTGCTTTATCGCCAAAGCATGGATCTTCAAGGAACACGGCCGCTTGACCTATCTGGAGCCAATCCCAGCACCCAGCACCCAGCACCCAGCACCCACTTCCTGGGCTCGGTGCATGCTCACTGGTCAGTTATACTCAGGCAGACAGCCTGTCTTGTGATAGAGCCTTCCCAGCTTCTGCCATGCCCATCCCCAACAAGGGACCTGTTGATGTCCCTGGAATGACCTCTTTCTACTCTGCACTCAGTCCAGACACATGGCCTGCTATCCAGCAAGCAGCTCTTCTGTCACCATAGGTCCCACACCTCCTCCCTCATTCCTGTTCTGTTTCCTGATGGTGCCAGCAGGTGATCCACACCTGGAAAGGGTATGGTGTTGATGCCAGGACCCACTGCTGATACCCATGGCAAGAGCAATAAATCCTCTTAACTACTGAACCATCTCTCCAGCTTCCAGATGTCAGTTATATGGGATCATGACTTACTTCTTGTGATGGTTTGTGTATGTTTAGCCCAGGGAGTGGCACTATTAGAAGATGTGGCCTTGTTGGAGTAGGTGTGGCACTGTGGGCAAGGGCTTTAAGACCCTCATCGTCACTGCCTGGAAGTCAGTATTCCGCTAGCAGCTTTCAGATGAAGATGTAGAACTCTCAGCTTCTCCTGCACCGTGTCTGCCTGGATGCCACCATGTTCCTTCTTTGATGATAATGGATTGAACCTCTGAACCTGCAAGCCAGCTCCAATTAAGTGTTGTCCTTTTAAGAGCTGCCTTGGTCATGGTGTCTGTTCACAGCAGTAAAACTCTAAGACACTTCTCAACTGCTGATGGCAGCTATTGTCAGACTCCTGTTTGGATAAGGAGATGGCCCTGTGATGGGTCTGCATTGCCTCTTGGAGAGCAGCACATGATTTAGGCCCAAACTTGACTCATCAATAAATACCATGCAGAACCCTGTTCTCTCAAGTGGCCGCTCTGTATGCTTTCAACTGCTTAGCAAATATTAGTCAACTAGTGTGTTCCCGGCGTACTTGAAATGCTATGGCCGTGAGCATTCCTGGCTTGTTTGCCTGTCTTTGCTCGTATGCTGTACAGCTGTATCACTTCCAGGATCTGTTTAAATGACTCTCCTCCCCTGCAATCTTTGCCCCTTTACTTTGCATCATTATTACTGCCTGCCATATGGATACTTATTGAACACACTTCCCCGGTAAGACACACTCATTATAAGTTCAGAGGTGGACTGGTGGTCCCCGGGGTGCCAACTAGAGATGGTAAAAAAAAGAGTAGCCAAGACAAAGGTGAATGTACTCAGCAGAGAAACCATGCTAATTCCCCACTGAAAATTTCAAAAAGAGAGGAAAATTCTTATGCTAAGAGAACAAAAATAGAGCATCAGATCAAATCTTTACAGATGACATTCAAATTATACAAAACAGGAGGGCTGGAGAGATCTCTGCAAGCACTCGGCATGCCCAAGGACCTGGTGTACTTATATACACATAAAATAAACATTTAAAAATGTAATGAAACAGACACTTTAAAATGAGTATGTTTAAGGTGTTCAAATTTAACAGAAGGAACAGCTTCTTTGAAGTTCAGAAATAAGACATTCAAGTAGAAACTAATCAAGGAAGAGATACCTTAGCAATGCAAAAAAAATGGAAAAACTGACCTATAAATCAATTGAAAAGTGATTGAATTTGAATTTGAAGATAGTAGGAAAGAATTACCCTAGACTATATCCCATAAAAAAAAAATCAACAATTAAAAAAGGATAAATTAAAATGAATGACTTAAAAAGTTTCAATACTTTAAATCAGAGCAGAGAAATAATATTTAGAAGATAAAACTGAGGATTTCCTAGATTGGAGACAGTATGAATTCTTTATAATGTGTGTGTGGAAGGTACCATGCAAAGTAAATAAAAATAAGTCTACTTGTGCAAAACCCACAAGACATACAAGACAGAGAGACAACTGGGAAAAGCTATACAAAGAAGAGATAAACACCATTTAAAGGCTCATCTATTAGACTGTCAGCCTACTTCCCTGAAGCCACAATACCTGCCAGAAGACAATGGAAGAGTAGCTTTGAAACTCCTGCGTTTACATACCACTAAATTACCATTCAGGAACAAGGACAAAATAAAGATATTTTAAGACACACAGAGAGACTGAGAGACGTTACCTCCCACAGATGTCATTACACGAGAAAGTAATTCACCAAGAAGAGAAATGGACTTGCAAAGAGGACGTGGGATGCATCAAACAGCAGCAAGTACAGGCACGGACGAAACATTAGGGGATTTGTTAACCTTCAACTTTGAAAAGGTTCTGTGCCTAAAGAAACATAAGTGGGAGGAGAGGCCCTTGGTCCTGTGAAGGCTCCCCAGTGTAGGGAAGGCAGAGTGGGTGGCTGGGGGAGCACCCTTATAGAAGCAGGGGAGGGAGGATGGGATAGGGAGTTTTTTGGGGGGGTGAAACAGGGAAAGGGGATAACATTTGAAACATAAATAAAGAAAATATCCAATAAAAATAATTTTCAAAACTGTAAAAAGATGCTGTGAAAAATCTAGGTGGTGTTTGTGCGATGTGGTGGTTTGAATACTATTGGCCCAGGGAGTGGCACTGTTAGGAGGTGTGGCCTTGTTGGAGGAAGTGTGTCACTGTGGGGATGGGCTTTGGCCCCTCCTCCTAGCCGTGTAGGAGCCAGTTTTCTCCTGCTTGCCTTTGAAACAAGACAAAGAACTCTCAGCTCCTCCTCCAGCACCATGCCTGCCTGGACGCAGCCATGCTCCTGCCTTGATGATAAAGGACTGACCCTCTGAACCTGTAAGCCAGCCCCAATTAAACGTTGTCCTTATAAGAGTTGCCTTGGTCATGGTGTCTCTTCACAGCAATGGAAACCCTAACTAAAACATCCAACAATTAAAATAAACCTATGCTCACAAGACAATAGAAATACTAACTTTTTGGCAATGCCAAGATAATTTGTAGTTAAGCGTATGGATTAACAACGTACAGGCTGGAGCTGGGGAGGGAGCTAAATACATTTAGAAGTCTGAGCAAAGCAGGGAATATGTATTCCTTTGAAAACCATAATCATTTTGATTAACAACTCACAATTTTATTTTATTTAGTGCTTGTGCCACCAAAGGTAGATATACATCTACCAGGATGGGGAAAACCAAAGAGAGGCTAACAGTGATGGTATTTTGGAAGCTGAGAGGCAAACAGGAAGCTGCTAGCTTGGCAGATCCAAGAACGCTGTATCCAAACTGACAGTGGCTGAGTGGGAAGCCCTCCACTCCACAGCATCTTCAGAGGGTACAAGAACCCGCAGGACTAGCCGCTTCTGTGGTGGGAAGTGAAGGGTGAGGTCAGCTGAACTGTTAAGCTGAAGACCGACTAGGAAGCAGTGACACCTCCCTGAGACAGCCCACCACTGAGCAAGCAGCATCCTACCCTGGCAAACACCTGGACTACGAGACGCAGCTGTGAGGATGTAAAGGCGATAGTCACAGAAAAGAGACTTAAGCTAACGCATACACAGATGCTAAAACTGTTCGATCTTCATCCCCAGACCGGCTATTAACGTGGGCGTGATGGGGCGTGCCCGCAATCCTAGTACTTGTACATGCTAGAGGATGGGGAATTCAAAGTCATCTTTGGCTGTCCGGTGAGTGTGAGGCTAGCCTGGGCTATATGAGACCCTGTCTCAAACATACAAACAAGAAAAAAGAAAGATCAGCTACTTACATTGGGGTGGACCAAGCAGCCCCTTCACACCCACACTCACACCCTCCTACCGTCAAGCCCCCTCCCGTCTCCACCCACCTCACCCAGCTCAGAGCTATTAAACCTCTGCAGCTTCCAGTCTGAGCTATAAGCAACCAAACATCCTGAACATCTGAAGACAGCCTCTCACACACACAAAAGATGGAAACCCAAACAGTGTATAAAGGTGTTTTTATAAAACTTCGATAAATAATTAAAAAGTAAAGCTTTAACACACGTACAAATTAATAATATAAAAAAATTATTGAACTACTATATACACCCTAAAGGCAGAGGAGAAGCGATACATCCTTGAATTGAGTCACAATCTTTTGGGGGAGGGGCTGACCCATACTAGGCAAGGGCTTTGCCACCGAACTACAGCGGAGCTAAGCATCCATGAGCAGAGAGCAGGGTGCACTTCTGTTTCTCACCGACAGGTGGCGCAGGTCCAACGCTGGCGCACGCGCTGGAGTTTGGTGTCTTGGGAACTACAGGGGGAACCAAGGAACGCTGGAGTTGTGGGAGTTGTTCTGCTTCTAAGTAGCTGCACTTTGAGAAAGACACTGACTTTGTGCAGCTGCTAAGACTCGGCCTCTGATTCAGGGGCTCCTGGATCAGAGTAAGATTAGAAGCGCTGTAATTGTGTGAAGCTGAGAAAAACGACAGACTAGCATCCTCCAGCCATCTCTACCCTACCGCTCACCCAAATTCCCAGGGCCCAGGCATGCCAGTTCTTAAAAATGTATATTACAGTTCGCTTGTTTGTGGGTGAATGCATATGTGTGTGGGTGTGCACAAGCCACAGAACATGTGTGGAAGCCAAGGGACAACTTTTGGCAGTCATTTCTCTCTCTAAGACGTAGGCCCTGTGGTCATCACACTTGATAGCAAGCAACTTTCCCATCTGAGCCATCCACAGCCCTGTATGTTTAAATTTTAAGGAAGTTGTTTGTGGACAGGGCCAGGTTTTGGGGTACTGGGACTTTCCACCATGAAGCTCATGTAACCCATTGCATGGCCCAGAGCCGAGTTCAGTGCATAGGGCTGGCCTTCTGCACTACCTGACAGAGCGGCCAGAAACATAGAATCAGCACAGCCCTTCCCAAGGAAAAACAACACGCTGGGCTTCAGATCCTGTCAGGAGCATAAACATCGGAGCAGATGGAGCAAAATCTTCTAATTAGCCTCATAAACACAGACTGATAAAAAAGATATTAGTAACAAGAAGCAAAAACATGAAAACAAAGAGACCCAAGCGGCAAGGCAGCGCTGGGTGTGAAAATGTCCTGGTTGGAAATAAAATATTAGATATGAAAAAAAATGTAGCTATTGAGATAAACAAGACAGAGCCGCAGTGTTGGTCAATGGTAGGCCATTTGCCTAGCACCTACCCGGTGTTGATTGTGACTCCCAGTGCCACAAAATCGAGCCAATAGAATAATTAGAAGCTATGGAGAGTATTAAAGGGTCAGATGAGGAGATTCTCAAAACAAGAAGAAAAGAGAAAGACTCTGGGGACCCTAAGGAAGATGGAAGACAGAAAACCTAGCCCACATCCAGGAAGAAGGAAATCAGGGTCCACTTTAAGACATGTTGAAGAACTTGTGTGTGGTCTTTCTTCTCCACTGACAGTAGAATTTTTTTTTCTTTTTTGATACAGGGCCTGTGCGTAGCCCTGTCTGGCCTTGGAATTCTCCTTGCAGACAAGGCTAGCCTCTACTCCCAGAGATCTTCCTGCCTCTGCTTCTCAAGTGCCGGGATTAAAGGTGTGCATCACCCGAGTCTAGCCCTAGAATTCCCTTAATGTATCCTGTCTGGAGTAAATGAAGACTGAGGATATCTAGTCTCAAGTTTAGAAAACTCTTAGCTGTTAGCTCTTTGGTTCTTTGTTCTTTTCTCCTCTAAAATTATTATTAGACATAAATCAAACCATCTCTTATCTAGTTTCTGTGTGCTCATTTGTACTGAAATATTGCTAGTATCTTCCAATTCACTAATTCTGCCTAAATCTTGTGTGTGTGTTCTGTGTGTGTGTGTGTCACTTGGGCACAGGTGTCCTCTGAGGTCAGCAGAGTCAAATCCCCCTGGAGCTGGGCTCATAGCCCAAGTAACATGGGTGCTCAGAACCAAATTCAGGTCCTCAGCAAGAGTAGCAAACGCTCTTAATCCCTGCAGCATCTCTTCAGTCCCTCCAAGTTTCATTTTGCAAAGTTCCTCTTGCTGCACTTGTGTATGTGGACATTTGTCCCCAGGGCGAGTGCATCCTGCTGATGTGGTTACAGCTTCCTCGGTGTCAGTGGTGTCAGCGCACCTCAGTCCCTCGGAGATTTCATTCACTTACCGCAATCTCAGCTGTGCAAGAAGAACCGTGTTTCCCGCAGGTTAGACACGAACATGACAAGATTTGTCGGTGTAGCTTAGCTGCTACTTCCAGAAGTGGAAGGGCCAAGAATTCCCAGCGTAGGAAATACCTCCTCAAAAGAGAGTTTAAAACAAAGTCTCTGAGAAACGTTAACCAAGAAACCCAATGTGCAGAGCTGCTGATTACCTATTAGAAAACAGAGCAGAAAAAAATATTCACCCTGGCAATAAATGTTAAGGTACTTGAGACTAAATCTAACAAAAACACCCAAAGCTTTTAAGGAGTAAAATCACAAGACACTGAAAAACACAGATCTAGATAAACAGAATGTTTCGAATATTCATGGGTCATATTCCTGGGTTGGAAGATACTGTTGTAAAAATGTCAGCTCATTTCAACATAATTTATAAATTTAAAACAATACAAATCAAACTGCTGCAAAAAAATCTTTGCAGAACTTGACCGGCTTGTTCTAATATTAATGTTGGAAGAGCAAGAACGCTCAGAAGCCCCCGTGAAGCTGTGCGGGCAGAACGGGGCTCTCCCTGCAAGGGAGGAGATGTATTAGTGTGCCATCAGCAAAGGGACCGAAAGGTAGCCCACGGATTAAAACAGACTTCTGACTGGGAAATGAACCCACTCAATTTGGAAACTTGATGGATGAGAGAGGCCACATTACATTCACGGGGTAAAGAAAGACTACTTAATAAATGATGCTGAGCCAAATTGTTGCTCCTGTGGGGTAATAAATCTCCAACAGAAACCATGTCAACTTTTGCATGGATTAAATATGAAAAGCCAAACTTTCTATTTCCTAGAAGATGAGAAAAAAATCTTTATAATGTCAAGTTGGAAGGAGGAGAAGTTTTGGAAGTAGAGTATAAAACTTCCCAGTTCTGAAAAATAACAAAGTCGGTGTCGTTTAAATCCAGAAATCTTGGGCGGGGCCTGCTGTTCAATGCACAACATTTCTAAAGCCTCCACCCAGGTCATTCCACAGCACTTCAAAAAAAAAAAAAAAATAGAATTTGTTGCCACAAAAGATATTATCTGGTTTTTAGAATTTACCATTTATTATTCATGTATCATTGCTGTGTGGGCAGGTGCACACACCACAGCATGCCAGTGGAGGTTGGAGGACAGCTTGTAGGTGTTGCTTCTCTCCTCCTACTATGTGGGTCCAGGGGTTCCAAGTCAGGTCGTCAAGCTTGGCAGCAAGTGTATATTTACTGGCTGAGTTATCTCCCTGACCCTAAAGGCTCTATAAATGCAGTCAAAGAGAAGATACAAATTAGAGAAAGAAAAATTGTAACACTAATAACTGTGAGTTGGCATATAGAATATACTAAAAAGTTTTACCCATCAAAAATTTTAAATGACATAATTAGACAAAAAAAAATAAGTTAAGAAATTATGCAAATAGACTTTGGCAGGAGAAAACCCCCGAGTGGCCAGTAACGGTCTGAAAAACCGCTCGACTTCAATAGTAATCAAGGATTCGCACATTATATACCCATGAAAATACCATTGCCGGGGATTAGGCATTTAATATTAATAAATGTTTTCACTTTTAGAAGCAGAAGCTTGTGTAACTATTTTAAAGAGCAATTTGACAGAATCTAGCACAGCCACGCGCCCGGCACTGCCGCAGTCCCCTGGGAGGTTGTCAAATGCAGAGGGAGACCCCGTAAGGGAGTGCTCCCCATTACCCCAGCACCGGTTGCAATAATGAACAACCAGAATCACGGGAGAATGGATAAATCATGATGGAGCCAGTTGAAAGAATACAGTGAAGCTTTCAGAGTAAATGAACAATGGCCCCATAGATCAATGCAGATGTCTAACTCCGCGGTGCCTGAAGAATAGATGCTGTGTGGTGCCATTTATACAAAGTTTCAAACCACGCAAATGGCTCTTTATATTGTTTATGGCAGTGATTTCTATACGTATAAAACACGGATGGGAAGTAAACACAACAGAATGTTAAAAATTGATAAAATGCCGATGAAATGGGCACATGGGGTGTTTTATTATATTCTTCTTCTTACTTGTCCCGAATTCAGAAGTATTTCATTTAAAGAAAGCACCCTAGAGCTGGGTGGGAAACAGAGTAAAAGGGAGCAGCATCTACGGGTGGCCTCTGCGGTAGCGTATAGGTGTGAGGTGGTGAGTTCGGAATGGCGGAGAGAGAAGAGATGGATGGTATGCAACTTCCCTTTTTGTTACTGCCACAGAGTATCTGAGGCTCAGTGACTTTGTAAAGGAAAGATCTGTTTAGATCACTTCGGGGACTGTCAGTCTAAACAGCGTGCTGCAGGCCCTGGAAAAGATTGGCATCCTTTGGAGCCATCACCTCATGGTTGGTAGCAAGGGCAGGGGCATGCCTTCGAGGAGCAGAAGGCCAAGGGAGCAGTGAGGAATTTAGCTCATTTTTATAACACTTGGCTCTTGCAGGAAGCCAGAGGCTCCACAATTCTTAATCACGTCCAAGGGCTAAAGCTTGCATGCCCCAAAGACATCCCTCTGTGTGCCATCTCTGTACCACCACAGAGGGGATCAAGCTTCTAAATACAGTACAGCTGTGGGGGAAAACACTCAAACAGCTGTGGAGGAAAGATGGCTTAAAATTTGATCCTGCGATTATTAGTTTCTTGTTACTGCAGCATTGCATTGGGTTTAGTACAGCGGTGAATTAAAGCCATACATTTCCTGTTTCCCGTGGACACATTATATTTATTTATTTGTTTGTTTATTTATTTATTTATTTATTTATTTTGAGACAAGGTCTCATGTGGCCAAGACTGGCCTTGAACTCTTAATCCTACTGCCTCCGTCTCTCAAGTGGTGTGATTACAGGTGTGCACTACCACATTCAAATAAGATGCATTTCAGTTGGAAATAATCAGTTAAAAGGTTTTTATATATATATATAAATTTATATCTGACTATTCCATACATGTATATAATAATGTATTGTGGTATCACCCCTCATGACCATCTCTTGCACGCTCCCACCCCTTCCTGACACCTCTTACCTAAAAGTCTTTTCCTACTGTCTTTTCTTTTTTTTTTTTCGAGGATCTAATAAGTTTAATTAGGGTTGTTTGCATGAGGCCCTGGGTCGGGGTTATTTATTGGGCAGCTGGCCAGTCACTCAACTACTGAAGACAATCCCTCTCCCCTACCCCGCCCCACCCCCAGTGGTCGTGAGCTGCCAATAGGTCCTCCAGAAGGGGCGGGGCCTCGTGAGCCCCTCCCGTATCCTTGCGATAATATTAACCTGTCTGGACTTGTAGAAAGATGATCATTATTAATGATCATACAATCCATAATGGCATTGCTCCTGCTGGTGGGAGGAGATTGGGCAGGAACGAGGCAGTCTGGTAGATGGAGTGGAGGTGGTGGGGTCACCAGGTAATTTGGGGTTCTCTTTTGGATTCTTAGTCTTGTTCATAAGGGAACTTAGAGACCAACTCAGAACGAAGCTCAAGGGTAATTTTATTAGGGCTTAAGGGGGAAAAACAACAGGGCGGGCAAGCTGAAATTTTCAGTAGCTGTTGGGAGGAGGGAGATGGAGAGAAAGCCAGGCCATTTAAATCAGGCAGCTATGGAGGTGTTGAAACTTGAGAAAGCCCGGAGTGTCTGGAAAGGCTTGCCCAGGCTTGGGTCAGCATCTGAAGAAACGGAGACAGAAAGAAGGAACAGGGGAAACCGTGTTTGTTACAGCTCAGTGGGTGGGCAGGGACCTGCAGCAGGAAGCTCTGTCCGGGGGCTGCACTCCACGAGGGGCTCAGAGAAGACAAGCATTTCTCATTAAGGGAACAATTGTTCCTCCCAGTTGTTAGCACATCTTCAGGTAAATCAGATTTTCTGTGGAAAGGGCTCCTGACCAGGTGATCAACTCTTAATGTATCTGTTTGTTTGTTTTACATTTCTAAGCTTTTTAATTTTTTAAAAAAGAATATCTCTCTCTCTCTCTCTCTCTCTCTCTCTCTCTCTCTCTCTCTCTCTCCCTCTCCCTCTCCCTCTCCCTCTCCCTCTCCCTCTCCCTCTCCCTCTCCCTCTCCCTCTCCCTCTCCCTCTCCCTCTCCCTCTCCCTCTCTCTCTCTCTCTCTCTCTCTGTGTGTGTGTGTGTGTGTGTGTGTGTGTGTGTGTGTGTATGAACTACAGCTTGAGTGTGGAGGTCAGAGGGAAAGAATTTGTGAGCGTTGTTCCCTCCTTCCACACTGTGGGTCCCTTCGATCAATCCCAGGCTGTCAGATTTGGCAGCAAGTGCTTTTGCCCACTGAGCCATCCTTTGGTTCAAAATCTTTAAAAAAAAAAAAAACAAATAAACAAACAAAACACATTATTTTTTTTATTCATTCATTCATTCACTGTGTGTTGTGCACATGTTGCAGTCACAACACATCCCATGGGACTCTGCTTTCTCCTTTCACCACGGGTATGCCAGGGTTGGAACTCAGGTCACCAGGCTTGGTGGCAAGTCCTTTACCTGCTGAGACATACAGGTACTTTATTGACTGGTAGGGGAAGAGACGATGGCATGTGATGTTTTACTCTTTAGGGCAGCTCAGAGTGCCATGAGGTAGACTCCACTGTTTGGATGAGGAGGAAGCAGCTTTCTATTAGGAGGCCTCAATAAACCCCTGATATTCCCACCTTTTCATACGGTAATTAAATTGCAGTCTTACTATGCATCCCTGGTTAGCCTGGGATACTATGGAGTGTAGACCAGGCTGGCCTTGAACTCAGAGATATCCACCTGCCTCTGCCTCCCAAGTGTTGAGATTAAAGGCGTGCAGCACCATCAGTTTTATGACGACAACTGTGATAGCTTCCCTTTCTAAATTCACCAGTGAAATCCAGAGCTGGTCACAAGAGAAGGCTCCTTCCTCATGAAGGTTTACTTCATTAAGCCACACTGCCGAGGAAAGAGATACTATTTATTTATTGTATATACTTTTCAGATAAAACATAATATACAAAGCAGAAAAACAAAAATTCCAATTGGGAACGTCATTGGGAGGTGGAATTGGTATAAAAATATAGATAAATGTCATTGTTATGCCCTTGTGCTTTTTTGTTGTACGGTTTTAATTTAATTCCCTCTTCACAGCTCACCATTCGGGGAGATTATGAAGCTCAAATCAAGTGTACACCGCACGTCTGGAGGACTACCAGAGACCCAGTAAATACTTGCCAATCTCAGGAAAATAAGTGGCAATGACCACTCTGGAAAAATCTCGCTGAGAAGAGGCATGGATGCCAATCTCTTGCTGTGCTGGACAGGTCCACAGCGATGGCTGTGGGCAGAATGTAGAACCTGTCACTCAGCAGGATAGGGGTGGAGTCAACCGCTGCTGTGGAGAAGCCAAGCTTTTGAGTAAAGCCTACTTGAGTTCTAAATCTCAGATATATAATGTACGGTGCTCAAGCCCCCATTTTTTTTTCTCATCTATATGATAGGAAACAATGTTCACCTCAGAGTATCAGTAACCACTGACCCAGAACTGGTTTTAGTTAGTCCTCAGGCACCAGCTTCCTCCACCACATTAAAAATTGAACATTAGATCCCCTTTTCCTGTGATTTGGGGAGTATACGAATGTTAGAGGGTGAGGAAGGGGAAAGACAGGCTGCACAAAGGATTGCTCTTCTGGTGCTTACTGGAACAGGCTAAAAGCAAGGGCGAGAGGCGCAGCCAATGTCCGGGCTCTGATAGCGGCACTGTGTCGGCATAGGTGGATTCTCCCCTGACTCAAAGAAAACGCCTCAGCATCCATTAGATGCTGGGGTTTCAAATAACGCTCCTCATGGCTGCGGAGCCACCTCTGAGCACACTGCAAACCCCCATCTCTTCTCAGGAAAGTTCGCCTTAGGAGTCCCTTTCTCCCTCCTCATTTATCTCATAATAACACTCGACGGCTCATTAACTCCAGAACATAAATCAACCTAATACTAGTTCCCTCTCTGGGGATGCTTAGGCCTCCAACCCATCCAGAACAGCACAGGGAAGATGGGCTGAACTTAAACTTCAGCTGAGAGAAGACTAGGAAGGTGGATGTCTGTGTCGCACCTGTGTCCTGTGTCGCTAGTTTACAGCAGAGGCATTTTCCTTCCAATACCTGATAGTCACTGAAAACAGATGCAGCAAAATATGCCGACTTAAACAAAGTTAAACGTGTTTATTGCAGGGACTGTCTGAGCCTTTCCATTCTATGCACCGTGCAAATCTTCAAGGGGGAGATAACCTACTGAGAACTGTAGACAGATTTCTAAACTTGCTGGGCCACAGGGCCCTTGCTTGAGGAAGTCTCGTCTGAGATAGGAGTCTAAGAAACACCATTTCTGCTACTGGATTCTGGGTAAACAGACTATGTAATGGAATTATGTTTCTTTGTCTCTCTTTCTCTCTTTTCCCTCTCTCCCTTTCTCTTTCTTTCTGTGTCCCTCTCTTCTCTGTCTCTCTCATGTCTGTGCATGTGTGTATGAGAGAGGCCAGAAGTTGATATCTGATATCTTTCCCTATTGCCCTGCACCTTATTTATGTCTGAGACAGGGTCTCTCACTGAACCCTGGGGCTTGCTGCTTCAGCTAGGCTGCCAGCCGTTGAGGATCCCCCTCCCTCCAGGATCCTCCTGTGTCCACAATGGACCCATGCCCTGTGGCTGGGGTTATAGGCAGGTGCCATCATGCCCAGTTCTGGATCCTGAACCAGGTTCAGCAAGTACAATGGGCACTTTACCTGCTGAGCCATCATTCCTGGATTCTATCATCTTTCACGATTATTTTACTTTTGCCTGTCTTGTAGGGCTGGGAATTGAACCCGAAACCTTGCATATGATAGGCAAACACTCTGCCACTATGCTGCTTTCCTGCTCAGGTAGATCTATGTTTATTGTAGATGAAAGTAGAGAAAGTAATTTAAAGAATCCAAAGAGAGCTTCCTACTTTAGGTTAACTTGTTCAGTGGGGGGTTACAGGCCAAGGCATGTGTGTGGTGGTGGTTTGAATATGCCTGGCCCAAGGAGTGTCACTATTAGGAGGTGTGGCCTTGTTGGAGGAAGTTTGTCATTGTAGGGATAGGCTTTCAGACCCTCCTCCTAGGCTCCTGGAAGACAGTCTGCTCTGGCTTCCTTTGGGTGAAGATGTAGAACTCTCAGCTCCTCTTGCACCATGCCTGCCTGGATGCTGCTATGCTTCCTGCCTTGATAATAATGGACTGAACCTCTAAATAAGCTAGCATCAATTAAATGTTCTTTATAAGAGTTGTCTTGCTGGGCGGTGGTGGCACAAGCCTTTAATCCCAGCACTTGGGAGGCAGAGGCAGGCGGATTTCTGAGTTTGAGGCCAGCCTGGTCTACAGAGTGAGTTCCAGGACAGCCAGGGCTACACAGAGAAACCCTGTCTCGAAAAACCAAAAAAAAAAAAAACAAAAAAAAAAAAAAAAACAAAAAAAAAAAAAAACCAAACAAACACAAACAAACAAACAAAAAAAAAGAGTTGTCTTGGTCATGGTGTCTCTTCACAGCAATAGAAACCCTAATTAAGACACTGTGTGTGTGTGTGTGTGTGTGTGTGTGTGTGTGTGTGTGTGAGTGTAAATTCGTACATACATATGTGGAGGTCAGAATTTTGTGGGAATTGTTTCTGTCCTTTCAGCATATGGATCCTGGGGATTAAATTCAGGTCATCAGGCTTGGTGGCCAGTCTCTTCACCTGCTAAATAAACACACTGGCTCCAAGTTATGTGTTCTAGTCAATTAAACCTCTTGAGATTATTGTGGATTCACATTCATTCATAAGAAATGTTACACAGAAAATTCCTGTGCCCTTTATCTACTTTCCCCCATGGTAAAACCATAACTACAGCTTTAGAACCAGGGAGTGGTGTTGCATGCAGAGGTGACAATTCAGCTTCCTGCTCCTGCAGCCACACCTCGATGGCCACGATAGATTGGATCCTGTAATACTGGTAAGCCCAAAACAAAACTACCAAAAAAACCCAAAATACAAAAACAAACAAACAAAAAAATCCCCGAAAAAAACAAAAAACAAACAACAACAACAAAACCTCTTTCCCCTTACCATTGTTTCTGCCAGGGTATTATATTTATTATATCACAGCAACAAGAGAGTAACTAATACACATGGGCTCATGTATGCACCACGATCAAGATACAGAACCCACCATCGCAAGGATCTCCCTCTCCTCCAGCCCCTAACAAGGCTTTAGAGTGTGTGGTTTGTGAGAAAGAAGAAAAGCTTAAGCTTTAAGCAGGGGCATTCGCTGGAAGGCGGAGGCTGTTGCCTCAGACTGGGCTCCATGGAGCAATGGGAGTTAAGGAGAGTTCTAGAAAGCCTTGCTGTGTAATGAATGGGTTACGTCACCAGTTCCCCACCCAATCTCAACACAGGCGCTGGAGGGCATGGGGGATGGAGGGCTGAGGTTCTGAGATGAGAGGGGATTTCAATGGCTCCACCATTGACTAAGGAAATATTCTGTCAACTGATGCAAACAAGAACATTGACCAGAGGTGATTTTCCTGAGGCCACACACCTTGGAAACAACAAGCTCTGGGGGAAAAAAACAGTCCGGGTATGGAGACATCCTGCTGGCTGGGCTCCAGGTCTTTCTAGACACAAATGGAAGCAGAAAAGAAATCGACTGGTCCGATTTCTTACCAGAGACTGGCTCCTTTCCAGCCATCCCCTTACACAGGGAAGGAACACAGTCATGCCCAGCTTCTCTCAGTTTCAGCCCCACACCTTAGACATCTTCACAGCCTGGAATCCCCAAGGATTCCAATGAGCCACCCACAAGCCTTCATCACCTTTTGATAGATTTCTTATTAAAAAAAAAAAAAAACCTCTCAACCAGCTCTCAACTTCCCTTGCCGAATGCCTGAGGGCTGGGAATGGACTCCTAGTCAGGGTTCTACCCAGCATGCCCTGTGAGCCAAATCTGGGCTGCTGTTTTGTTTTGTATCAGTCACACAAGGTTTTTTAGGGTTTTTTGTTTTTGTTTTTTAAGAATTTTAAATTATTAAATGATGAGGGAAAGCCAGAAGAGTAATATTTTGTGACATAGAATATAATGAAATTCATATTTGTATTGTCCATAAGTGGAATTTTATGAGATGCAGCCACAATCCTCGCTTATGTATTGACTGCGTCTGCTTCCACAGAGATGGTTGCAGCAGAGGCTTGGGATTTGCAAAGCCTCTAATACTTCCTGTTCCACCTTGGACTCACTGACGTTACTAATCACTGTGAGTTTCTTTTCCAGAGATGCTGTCTGCCTTTAGATTGTTTCCCAGGGAACCATGAGGGCAGTCACCTAACCAGTTGAGGGAAAACATACTTCCCTTAGCAGGCAAAGGGCCCCTTCTTCAAGTATCCAGACCAAAAATCTATTAAAAAGATTAGTCATGTCAGCATCCAAGTTTAGTGACTGGTACAAATATAAAAACTTTCAATTCCCCTTTCCTTCCAAGTAATAGGAAACACCTTTGCTACTAAACCCAGCAGGCTGAAGCATCATGGGCAGTAAGGCTGAGGGTCGGGATATAAATGAGAAACACATGACTGGGCCAATTGATTAGAGGATGCTGGGAAAATAAAGTCCCCAAGCAACGATGCTCAAAAACAACACAGGTTTGTTCCTGCCAGGGTTGTCCACATGGTGGCCTCTCAGGGATCCTGGATGGTGGAACACAGGTCATATTGAATGTTGCTGGTGCCCACACCAGAAAGAGACCCCTGGACGTCTCACAACAGCGATTAGATGCAGTAGTGAAGAACAAAAACTGTTTCTGCTCACCACCCAGACTCATCCCATGAGCTCAGTCCCAAGTCACAGAAATGGGGGTGCAATCTTGTCCTGAGCCTACAAGGGGTTGTGAGTGCCGGATTTTGGAAAGTAAAGACATTTGCATAGGTGGGCCATAAGGGAAGACTGCTTTCTTCAGAGAAAAAGCAAGACTAGGCTAGGAGGAGATCATGAGGAAGATGAGAGCTGAGAGAGAAAGCCCCAAAGACCTGTAAAGTCATGCCAGCAGGACTAACAGCTCTGGCCTTGTTTACCTAAGCTGCAGAGTCCCATGTGCCATCTATTGTCACGGTGTCTGAAAAGCTTATCATGCCTTATTCATGGCGTCTCAACACACTTTACCCTTAAAACATCAATAGCAGCCTTGTGAATGGTAAGTTACAGCAATCAGCCTCGGGTAAAATTATTCTCCAGGCACTTGCTTCAGTGAGCAGAGGCACACAGCCCTGGGGGACATACCTAGTGAGGTCTGAACTCCAGAATGTGCACAGTTCCTCCCAGTATGCCATGAAGTGTGGTAGGCCACGGACAAATAAAAGGATTCAGGCTTCTTTTCAGGGCTGCCCTAAAATGTGTATCCAGAAAAGCCAGCCTTCCTGATGGCCAGAACTGTCTTCTTTTGAAACCGTGTGTCACCACATTTGTAGTGACAGAAATGTTCTCTGTGTATACCATCCAACATAGGAACCACAGGCCCCATGTGAATCCTAGGCTCTGGAAATGTGCCATGAGGGAAGGAATTTTTTTTATGTGTGTGTGTGTGTGTGTAAGCATGTATATGTGTGAATGTGTGTGCACGCATGTGTGTATATGTGTGTGTATGTGTGTATATATGTGTGTATACAAGTATATATGTATGTGAGTGTATTGTATATATGTGTGTATGTATGTATGTATATGTGTGTATGCATGTGAGTATGTATGTGTGAGTATATGAGTGTATGTATATGTGTGCATATGTATGTGTGAGTGTATGTGTGTGTATGTGTGTAAGCATGTATGTGTGTGAATGTGTGTGCACGAATGTGTGTATATGTGTGCGTATGTGTGTATATATGTGTGTATACAAGTATATATGTATGTGAGTGTATTGTATATATGTGTGTATGTATGTGTGTATATGTGTGTATGCATGTGAGTATGTATGTGTGAGTATATGTGAGTGTATGTATATGTGTGCATGTGTATGTGTGTGTGTGTGTGTGTGTGTGTGTGTGTGTTCCTAAGGATCAACTCCATGTCCTCATGAATACCAGGCAAAGGTTCTGTCACTGAATCCCTCCTTATCCCTTCAGGCTCTCTTTAAAAGCTTTAAGATTAAACAGACACATGTAGTTAATGGATATCACAGTAGAAAGTGCAGTTTTGGAGTAAAAAAGGAAAAATCACAGCTTTGTTTGTATTTATTTATCTTTGTCACAAAAAAAAAAAAAAAAAAAAAAAAGACTTTTCCTTTACCCACATAGAAAGAGTAGTATAAATTCTGGCTATGGTGTGTTTGAACCCAACACCTGCTTTGAACTTGGTCCTGCCTTACTCCGAGCCTCCTAGCCCGGGAAGGCGTTGACACTGTTCTTGTTTAAACATGGCGTCTACTTGGATGAAGCACCGAATGCCACAATACAGAAGATAGTCCATCACAGTGGCCAGCGCCACAGAGCAGTGATGGTGACCTATTAAGCTGCTTCCTGCTTGGTTTTGTTGGTGTGGTGGATGGTCTTGGTGACTTTAAGCAAGTGCTCTCACACTGAACTACACGCGGTCCTACTTCAAACTTTTCAGCCAGTCAGCGTTGAGAAGAGGCAAGTAGAAACCAAGACATCTGGCTGAGGAATATGGGTTTCTGATGGCCATCCTGCGCAAATCAGTCTTCCTCAGCTATATCCCTCAGTGAGCCATCCAATAAAACAACCTTTTCCCTTTAAAGGAAATGGAGAGTATTTTTTTCTGTGTTTCAGAGGAAATTGAAAACTAAGTTCTTGTCATGCCTAAGGCCTTAGACCCTACACGCACAAATTACAGTAGGGTTGAGATGGCTAAGCTGGTGAATCACTTGTTACAAACACAGGAGCTTCTGATCTGGTCCCAGGATCCCCCCCCCCCAAAAAAAAGGAACAAAAACTGGGCACGGAGACACATGCTATGAATCCTAGCACCAGGCCCGGGCTGCCCCGAGTTTGGCGGCCACTGTATCCTGGCCCAAGCCGCTGCTCCGGTCCTCGGGTTGGGGTTCAGCAAGAGAGAGTGAGGACAGACTCGAAGAATGGAGACCAGACAGAGTGTGATTCAATCCCATTTATTCTTCAGTCTCTCTTCCTAGTCCAAGTCCCAAGTCTAGCTGTACTCTCTAAAGAGTCTCCCTAAAGAGTATATCTCTCTGCTGTCTGCCTTTGCCTTTTATATGTCTCACTTCTAAGCCATGCCTCTAAGTAGGCATGATTAAAGTACACCTTTAATCATGCCCTTAGGGGAGGTAGACACAGGGAAACTCTAAGGGCTTGCTGGCCACCCATCTGTATTTACTTGACAGTTTCCAGACAGGTGAGAAACCCTGTCTCAAAAACAAAACAAAAACAAAAACAAAAAAAAAAAAAAACAAAAAACCAAAAAACAAAAAACCAAAAAACAAACAAACAAAAAAAAACCCCAAAATAATAGTTAAGGTCGTCCTTTGGCCTACACACACACACACACACACATACACACACACACACACACACGGGGGGGGGGGGGATTCACACCTGCACACTTGAACAAGAAATCAAACCCTTCCAACAATTCAGGCCATCTCCCCATTGGCACCATGACTTTCAGATAGGGTTTCACGAGGAGGCTTTGCATTGCAGGCCTGTAGCAGCATCCTAGGCATCCACCCACTAGAACCAGAAACAAAGCACACCCACACACCACTAGTCAGGATAACCCCAAATGCCTCCAGATACTGCTGAACATCCCAGGAGTGGGAGTAGGAAGGGACGGAAGACAGCCCCACCCCCGAGTCAGTTCTGTATCTGAATTCCAAGTCCACTTCCTCTGGCCTCCTCAGGAGGGAAAGACAAGAGGCAGCAGTTTATTCCTGGCACAGCACAACTCTCCCCCTTCGCCTCTCCATCCTAAATAAAGATGGCTTTTTTAGTCTCTTTTCCTAGACTCTGATTCACAGATATTGATGGAGGCATCTAAAGATGAGACTAGAACCATTTGGTTGGGAGCAACTGTGTTCCCTTAACTTATATATTTATAGAGATGTTGTGGGGGAGGGCAGACACAGCTGAGCAACCTGCAAGCCTGGAAGCTTCCTGACCAAGGAAGTGCCTGTAGCAGGAGCCCTGGGGGTCCAGCACCTACCTGAGCCAGCCTGTTTCCCCATAAACTGACTCAGACCTTTATAAGCCATGAAACTGCCAACTTGCAAAATAAGGTGAAGGGGTTTGTCTTTCAACATAGGGGAATTTGCCTCTTCCCATCCCTTTGGGCATCCCACCTTTTCCGGGATCTTTGCATTTGGTCTCTGTCTGAGACACAGGAACTTAGTAAATATGTAACTCCTCATCTGTTTCCTCAAATACACACACTTTGCCAGTATTTTCCTTATATGCATCCTGTTTCTTTTCAATGCCTTTTATTTTGCTTACGTGTGTGTGTGTGTGTGTGTGTGTGTGTGTGTGTGTGTGTGTGTGTGTGTGTGTGCGCCTGTGTGTGGGTGTGTGCGTGTGAGCACAGGTGGCCAGAAGCCTCAGATCCCCAGGAACTGGAGTTGTAGGGGGTTGGGAACTGACTGCACGGGGCTGATCAGGTCTTCTACCAGAGTAGTGTGTGCTCTTAACCTCCGGCCCATCCCCCTCAGCCCTCTGCAGTTTCTTGAATCAGAAACTAGAGGGTCATCCTCGAATCAAACCCACCTCCTTTCTCCATCACAGTCCACTAAGCAATCAAGTTTCAAGTTCTGTCTATTTGTGTCTACCCACCTCTCTCCCTCCTTTTCCCTGGATATTTATCAGCCTCTCCACTACTTGGACTGTAGCTGCTTGTATTACGAATGCTAATTATGTCCCCCCCGCCCCCTCCCCCCCAAAAAAAACCCTGCTTGCCCGAGAGTGTCTGCAAGTAGCTTCTAGGAACCTGCCCCCAGTTAGCTCTGATTGGGAAATAAAGATGCCAACAGCCAGGTGGGATTTTAGGATTTCCCTGTCCTGGGACCCGGAAGAGGAGAAGGAGCTCCGCCATGCTATTCCTGAGATGATTGCCGGACACAGAGCCATAGCGGCCATGTGAAGGAGCCGGGAGAGCTTGGCCGAGGGCGGCCCAAAGGGTCCAGAGAGCCAAAACAGAACACAGAATTTAGTAAGTAGTAACTCGAAGTTATCGACAGGAGATAGATTCTAGCAGCACTGGAGGCTAGGCAGCGGCCCTTCTAGTGAGCTGTTGAAGACAAATTAAAACATAAAGGTTGTGTGTGTGTCTTTCACTTGGGAACATAAACCATTGGGGTGAGTAGCGAACCCGCCACCGGGATTTACTTATTAATAATTATTTCTACTTGGACCATCTCCATATCTTCTCTGCTCCCTCCCACCTTTCCTGCTGCAGTCAACCTAATATTGTAAACATTTAAATGTTTCATCCCTACTTAAAGCCAGCAGTTGCTACCCATTGCCTTAGGATGAAGCCTAAAGCTCTTATGAAACCTCTAAGTCACACCTGCTCAGCAGCCGTATCTCAGCACTGCACTTTCTCTTCAGCCCCAGTGGTCTTTCATCTCTTCAAAAGCATGCCCCGTGTGGATTCTGTGTACTCCGACCCTCCTCCATCTCCTCCTCCACAAGCCAGTTCTGAATCATTTCCTAAGACCTTCCTGAGAAAGGCTCCCTTCCAGCTGAGTTGAATTCTCATAATACTTTGAGATTCCATTGTGTTTGGTTAGAGCCCCCAGTACAGACTGAGCCATTGAAATGTGCAGGGCTCGCATTGAGATGTGACCATACATATCAGGGGTCTGTAAGCTTCAAAGGAGATACTGCCAACAAGAGATGGATCTGCAGACTTGTCCAACCCCATGGCTATGGCTGGAATCAGCGGTAGTGGAGGAAGGAAGGGTGACCTAAGAGGCCAAAGGTGGCTCCTGCAACTGCTTCAATCACACTTAAAACGGTTCAACCCACGTGGAATCCACTTAAATTGGTTTTCTGTCCATTAGTATAGAGGTTTTCCTGTTCAAAGTTGCATTCTCAATGCCTGTCCACTGTAGAGAAAAGTAGTCTGGCACATAGTAGGTCATTAACTAACATTTGCTAAAATAAGTGGAATAGAATGGGGTAGGGGTTGAAAGAGCAAGCCTAGGGAAAAGGGACACTGAGGTCCTACTTAGAATGTGATAGTCCCTTATTCCAGTTGAGACTTGAGATTAATTTATGGATTGAATGACAGATTTATTATTGCCTTTTGTTTTTTTTTTTTCTTATCAGCTCAGTCATTTTACATTGGAAAGAAACATGCTTGACTCATCTGTACCCTACCATCTTAGTTATCAAGATCACATTACTCACTGTCTAAACCAATGTTCACCAGATCTTGCTTATTAAAAGTGTCAAAATTCATCTTTCCTGGATGTCGACAGTGGAACCTGATTATAATGAGTCTCTACTTAAAGCTTCCCTCTCCACATCTGTCCTCCCATTCTGTCCACCAGCCCCAGAATAAATGTTCCTTGTCCCGTGTTCTCTTGCTACCAGCCCTTGAGGGAATCTTTTAAAATCTGCTGCCCACATACATGAGAGTTCACTATATACCAGGAATTGTGCTATATTTCATGGCTGCAAAGACAATCTGCTGTGTGCCTTGTCTTCCAGAAGCTTGCAAGGGAGACAAACTCATTATCAACTGTGAAAGTCTAAAAATATGACGGAGTGAGATTTGGGGTAGCATGTAAGTACTAGCAAGAGATATGCAATAGTCCTTGTGAGTTCGTGGTAAATCAATGCATGACTTGAGATTGGAGGCTTGGGTAGAAGGCCATCGTAAAGAGAACTGGCAGATGTTGTAGAGATGAAACCAGCAAGTGGAACTGTTTGGTAGAGCTGGGTCAAGATAATAAGGAATGTGACCAACAGAAGACCCTAGAGAGGGAGGCAGGAGCCAGTTCATGGAAGACTCTCAGCACTGTGCTAAGACTTTTCTCATGTGGCTGGCTGCCTCCTCCTCATGAACCATGCCTGTCCTCGTCAGCTCTACATTTCCCTTGCATCTCTTCTTTGCTACTCTAAATGTTCTCTTGAAAACTCACAGTGTGTTCCTTACTCCTATCCACAGGGAAGGGATCAGACAAGTGTGTACAACAGGAGCCAGAGCTCTCAGGGCTGTCTGGGACTTCTATCTTATAATCCATTACTCTGCACTCAGGTTTCCAGCTCAATGTATTTTTAAAAAAATTGTTTTCCCCCAATGGACTCCATGATTCAAATTCATCATTTGAAGAAACGAGGCAACTGGGGAGACTATTAGTGCCTCTCTAACGTCTGACCTCTAACCTTTGGGTTCCTCTCTTTTATAGGAAACAGGTTCTGCTCCTATCACAAGATGTATCATAGAAGTTCTAGCTGATAAAGCTTACTTAGAACATAGAGATCAGATTTTCTGGCTTTTCTTGCAAATAGGTACAGCTCTGAGAACGCTTCTTTAGCAAAAGTATAAACAAAAGATGAAAGTGGCTCTGGAAATCTTCTCAAAAGACCACAGATCTTGCCTTTTCTTTCTTTCTTTCTTTCTTTCTTTCTTTTTTTTCTTTCAGAGTCTCATGTATACCTGACAATGTAGGCAAAGATGACTTTGAACTTCTGATCCTACTGCCTCTGTCTCTAACTCTGAGGATACAGGTATATGGCACCACGTATCACTTATGCAATGGAGGGGATC